>NC_056523.1:86555480-86559242 GCF_019175285.1 Sceloporus undulatus | reverse complement strand
GTGTTTCTAACAACCTTGTGAAATATGAACAGATCTGACCTATAAGAACCTCCTAGCTCAGGGGTAGGCAACCTGCAGCCCGTGGGCCGGATGCGGCCCAGCAAGGCCTTGGGACCGGCCCCAGCCCGGTCCTGCCGCCGATTGCCTCCGGAGCCTTTGGCCTAACAGGAGGAGGCAGGCAAGGGGGGAAAGTGGCAGGCAAGGGGGGCAATTGTCTATAGAAGCCTCCGAAACATGCATTTATATTAACATTTTTTAAAAATCAGCAATTTTTTTGCATGTCCTCCATTTTTTAAAAAACAAAACAACGTGTCCTCCATTTGAAAATTTTGTTCTACATTTGTCCCGGTTTATTTATTTATTTATTTAAAAATATTTAATTATTTATTTTTTGGCTTCGGCCCCCCAGTTGTCTGAGGGACAGCAACCCGGCCCCCGGCTCAAAAAGGTTGCCTACCCCTGTCCTAGCTGGTATAATGGCTGATGTAATTAGGACAGCAGGCAGACAGACTCCAACTGTTGTGCAGGTAAGGTTAATGCTATGATCTCTATTTTAGGTGGAAGTGATGACAATATAGGCTAAGATCTTTATTTTGATTGAATATCATAAACGAGGAACCATCAGTACTTTTGTTTTAATTTGTTTTGACTGGACAACTGATAGTTTGGATGAGGATACAGAGAGAATAAAAGAAGCTGTGCCAGCAGATTAGACTCTGATGAACAATGCTTTTCATGACAAGCTATGGTGTTCCTGATAACTGATAAACTGTTCAGACATGCTGGTAAAGATAGACTGTGCTGGTAAGAAAAAGATGATACAAGTAAGGGGCCATTCACATTACAATTTACCCTGGTTCTGAAATCGATTCTTGCATGTGAAGTTCATATTCACCCCGAATCCCCCACAATCGAATCAGAGGTTTGCACACCCATTCCATGGCAAATGCCCCTTAGAGCGGGTTAAAATAAATCGGCGCAAATAGCGTTTCTTTTGAGAAACCCCGGGTTCCGTGGAATATGAACTTGCGCCCGATCATGACTGGGGCAAATTGAGGGAGGGATTTAGGTCAGAGAGTGGGCAAAGGGCAGGGCATTCCCTCCCATCATCAGAAGGGAGGGAGGAGGAGGAGGAAGAGGAGGAAAGAGCCGAAAAAAAGGGGAATCTGGATGCAAAGGGGTGACTTTTGGGCTGCAGAGGACTGTCAGAGAGAGGTGGGGGTGGAGAAAGTGATGAAGGAGGAGGAGGAAGAGGAGGAGGAGGATGAAGGAGCTGGAAGAAAGAGTCAATGGGCATCCCCGAGGAAGGAGAGGGTCTGAAGGAAGAAGGAGAAGGAGGAGGATTTCCAGGGAGAATTGGGTTGTGGGGCTGCGCTGGGGCATGTAGGGAAATCCAGCTGCAGCAGAAGCAGCCTCTTCTATTTCTGATAATTTCCCTTTGATGTGTATTTTTTTAAAATATTTTTGGCAAAAAATGTGCATGTTCTTGGCAATAATATATATATATAATATATATATGGTGAGCAGGAGCAAGGGTCATTTCAGGGCAGGTGGGGGGGGGCAGAGCAAGACAAGCCTCTCCTATCCATCAGGGACCTTTTCCTTGATGTGTATCTTTAAAATTATTTTTCTCTGTCTATTCTAGGCGCAAGTCTTTCCTTTGGAATGACAGCTGGATTGGCGAATGAATGTTACAAACCGAATGTAATGTTGCAACTTGCAAATGATACAGCTTTTGCTAGGGCAGGCTATTATTTCCTTTAGAATGACTGCTGGATGAATGTTACCAACTGAATGTAATGCTTCTCTTTCCAATTATGTAAATTGACAAATTGATTCAGCTTTTGCTAGGAATTCAGGGGTAGCCTAGAGAGAGAGAGAGAGAGAAAAAAAAGCATCCTTTTCTGGCATTCCGAGGTGAGGAATTAATATTATTGATATTATTATTATGATTACCTGTGTATGAGGCATTCTGGGGTGGCAAGGAATGGGGGATACTGGATGCATTAACTTGCACTTGGGGGTTGAAAATGGGGCCAGGGGGAGATCATAACCTGTGCCCCCCTCACACACAAAGAGGTTTATTTGACAAAAGGTGCGCACTTTGGGGCATCTTGTGCATGGCTCTTTAAAAAAAAGGAGGGGGGAGGACACTTCCGATGCCCCTGCAAACGTCACCTATGACGATTGCTTGATTGACAGCAGGCGCCCTCAAGTTAAACCCGATAAGGCATTCGGGTTAAAATGCCCCTCAGTCGTAGTGGGCACTTGCTCACGGAAAGATTCAGGGGAGGGGCATCCGGATCTACCCAGTTCCACCCACGTTAACTGGGCCAGTGGGAATGGGGCCTAAGAGAAATATATAGGCCTATGCTAAAATAGATATATGGTTCACTATGATTGCATTGGATGCCACTTTGCCAATTTTGTGTTATTAAAATATGTAATACATTTCATTTGCCTCATTAGCAAAATGCAATATCTTATTTAATTATTCTTCAATAGAGTATAGCATTTGAATTTTTAAAAAACATAAAGTACATTTGTCAAAATTACCATATATGATGTTAACTCTTTTTGTTTATGCAATTGATCATCAATGCTTTGCAAATGGTTTGAGAGCTAAAACTCTGAGTGATAAAATTTCATAATCCATTTCCCCCCAGTAAGTCTAACAATTATTCTTTGGTATTTCATTTTCACTGGACATGCCTATATATATGATTGGAATGCCCCATGCATTTCTAAAGTTTCCAGCAATTAACTGAATAATTATTTGTCACTGTATTTATAACTATATATTCCCTCACCTCTATTGCTTCATATTATTTTCTCTGACTGATGTACTGGAAAAAAAATGTGATCATTACTCTACAAACTTCCACAAATCTCATTTATGGTTTGTTTAGTTTAAAATTTATATCCCAGTGATACTGCTGCATGGAGCCCTTTGGGCAGAAATCTATTTTATAAACAACAATAAAACAAGAGGAAAAACAAGACCAATTTACAATACATAAATAAGTAACCTGTCATGAGGAGTCTTGAAACAGTACCAGTACAAAGTATTTCTAAAAGCCTATTTGACAGAGTTTAGCAAAAAAGCAGCTAACTTCTTATTTTATCTATTTATTTTATTTTCATCCTGTCTCTTCCCCCCAGTAAGCTCAAGGTAGCATGCTTGTACCTTTTCTTCCACCCTTTAGTTAAACAATAATGCTGTGGGAAAGATCAATCTGAGAGAGAGTTACTGACCTACAGTCAGTCAGTGATTTTTGCGGCACACTGGTGACCTGAACTTGGATCTCCCATTTCCCGGTGCTATATTCTAATCACATCATCAATTGATTCTCATTGCCTTCCACCAGACAAAATAATTTTCATTGTTGTTCTTGTTCTTTTTGTTGTTACATGCCTTCAGATCAACTGTGGCTAATGGAACCTTATAATAGGATTTTCTTAGTAAGATTTATTCAAAGGATGTGTGCCAATGTCTTTTTCTGTGATTTGCCCAAGGCCACCCGGTAGGTTTCTATGGCTAAACAGGACTTTGAACCCTGGTATTCCAGACTTCTAGTACAGTACTCTAACTACTACATCACCTTGGGGCTAATTTTTCCTAAATAAAAAGAAAGTATTCAAAGATACTACTCTCTCAGAAGACCTCAGTGTAGAGGAGGCCTATACAGGAGAAGGCATCCTTTGAGATCAACTGAAACTCATTCCACTAAATCAGATTCAGTAGTACTTTGGAAATACCAC
>NC_056523.1:86550409-86555380 GCF_019175285.1 Sceloporus undulatus | reverse complement strand
GGAAGATATAAATCAATCTAATTACAATATTGTTACAAAAACAGAATTCTAGTCGAGGAATAAACAGAGTCCATGAAAAGGAGTGCTTGCATACAAAACATAGAGGTGCATTCAAAACATAAAAGATATAAGGTGTAAACATAAATCATTATACCAACATAGTAAGGAGTAATCAGTGCTTTGCAAAAACATTGCATGGAATGATCAGCTAAAGAAACCGTGATCATTAAGCATCAAGTGTCTATAAAACAGGGATAAGAAATATGGGCCCAAGGCAGTAAAACATCAACACACAACAATGAAGTGTATCTATACAGGACTTCTATCTATTTATTTATTAAAATATTTATATCTCACCTTTGATCCAAAGATCCCATGGAGGCTTGCAATAAAATAAAACAATAAATAATTACAAATGTTTTAAAAATATATCAGTATTGTAGGGGGACTAGTGGGCTGTATGTGTTAAAACAGGTCTGATAAAATGACAATGATGTGGCCACTAGGTGGAGCTGTTGTGGAAGTTATTTACAGCTCTAGTGGCAGTTATGTATGTCAGCATTCAAGCAGTGCATCATTGGAATATTGATGCAACTCTCAACTGTCATTCTCAACTTTCCTTCTGAGAGAGAGGGTGTCAGTTATGACAGTTGGTGATAGAGCAACTACCTCTCGTTGTTGGTTGTTATGTAACTACCTATCTGTTTAGTTGTTATGGTTGTTTGGTTGGCAAAGTAACTTATTTATTAAAGCCCTCGTGTAGAGTGAAGGCTTGAAGTGCCCTTGTCGTTATTTCTCAAGCCGGGAGCTCAAGGCCGTTTGCAGTAGTGAAGGAATATTTTCCTTCTTGGCCTGAATACCTTTGCAGACATCTTCTCAGATTCCTTCTCCCTGGTGTCCTGTCAACATGGTTCAACTCTGCAGGTGGTCGTGGTGGACACAGTGCGTCTTTCCACGCCCCAACAGTTTGAACATACAAATGGATCTTTTTGATTAAGAGGAATGTTGTTATGTGCCGAAACTGGTGAATCATTGTTCTAAGTTTAACAGCAATTCTCACAGTAGCTGGAATGGAAAAGATTTTCCAAGTGACAAATTATTATTATTATTATCACATTACAATCCTGCCTTTTTGAATAGCTGACAACAGATATTGTCAGCTATCCTAACTGTAATGCAAAATACAAAACAAACAAACAAACAAAAAAAACCCTGATCCTGAGGGTGAGGAAACTGCTGCCTTCTCTACCAAGGGGTTCCAGTGCTTCCCCAAACTACACATCCCAGCATAACGTAGGATGGAACCATGGTAATTAAACTGGAGTCAAACTGCGGTTGATCTTGGATGACACACACTTCCATGACTGATTTCAAACCAGCTTCAAAGCAGGATAACAACTCATAGAGCTGGAAAGAGACCCCAAGGGCAACTCAGTCCAACCTCATTCTGCCATGCAGGCACTCACAAAGTACCCCCGACAGATGGCCACTCAGTTTAAATCCCTATTTAAAAACTTCCAAAGGAGGAGACTCCACCTCTGTCAAACAGCTCTTATGGTCAGGAGGTTCCTCCTACTGTTTAGGTGGAATTTCATTTCCTAGTTTGGATCCCTTGCTCCAGGTCCTATTCTCTGGAGCAGCAAAAAACAAGCTTGCTCCATCCTCAATATGACATCCCTTCTAAAACAGGGCTATCATATCACCCCTTACCCTTCTCTACTCCAGGCTGAACATAGCCACCTCCCTACCTCTCTCATAAGGCATGGTTTCCAGACCTTTCATCACTTTCTCTAGGGATTTGATGTTGAAGCGAATGAGGAGACTAGAGCGACGTTAGCGGAAGACTCGGAGTGAATCTGATCAAATATGGGCTAGAGCCTATTTGAAAGCCTACTCTTTGGCAATGCGGGCAGCAAAGAAATTATTTTTTGCTACCAGCATTGCATCTGCAAGGAGCCAGCCAGCAGAGCTGTTCCAAGTGGTCAAGGGTCTTTTACACACTCACCCTCAAGTAGAAAATGCAGGCCACTCAAAGGCTCGCTGTGAAGAATTTGCTCGGCATTTTGCAGATAAAATCACTCAGTTATTTTAATTGGACGGTTCCCTGCCCTCAGGCTTACAATCTAAAAAAAAGACACAAAAGGAGAAGGGAATGGTGGTGGGGAAGGGGATGAGGGCCAGCAGTTCTTCTCTACCTCCAAGGCCAGGATCAGGGGAGATGGACTGGAGAAAGGGCTTGGGTTCTTAATGGATGGTTAATCATCTTCCAGGGAGGCCTGTTGGAGCTAGCCTGCCTCAAAAGTAGGATAATGCATATAAAATACATAGCAATACAGGAAATGATTCAATAAAACAGGAAACAAAAGAGCATCAAATAGCAAGTGTCAATTATGCAATGCCTGGGAATGCTTCTCTGAACAGGATGGTCTTCAACTCCGTTTTGAAGCTGGTTAAAGAAGTGATGGCTCTTGCTTGTGGGGGAAGAAGGTTCCAGGAGTGAGGGGCAGCAAGTGAAAAGGGGTGAATCCGAGATGGGGCAGAGGAAATCCTGGGCTGAGACAGCAGACCTTGACTACCAGAACGGAGGGCCCTGGTGGGAAGGTAGGAGAAATAAGGTCTGATAAATAGGGAGGGGCCAGCCCATGGAGGGCTTTAAATGTCGACAGCAGGCACTTATACTGAATGCGGAAAGGGAATGGGAGCCAGTGAAGGGATGCCAACACAGGAGAGATGTGGTCAGAGCGGTGGGCGGAAGTGATAATGCGTGCAGCTGAATGCTGGACAGAAATTAAAGGACGGAGGTGAGAAAGAGGAAGCCCAGCCAGGAGGATGTTACAGTAATCAAGTTGTGATACAACTAGGGCATGAACCAGGATCTTGGCAGTAGAGGCGGAGAGATAAGGTCGGATTTTGGCAATATTGTATAAGAAGCATCTACAAGCCTTGGCTGTGGTCTGGATCTGAGGGATACACGACAGAGAAGAATCAAAGATAAAACCAAGACCGTGGGCTTGCTGGACTGGTTGAATAGAAATGTTTTCCACAGAGACAGAAAAGGAGTGTTGAAGGGTGGACTTAGGAGGAAAGACAAGAAGCTCTGTCTTGGACATGTTGAGCTTCAAATGCCGATGGCACATCCACTGTGAGACAGCTGTGAGGCAAGACGAAACTTGCTGTTCAAGCCTTGGAGAAAGGTCAGGGGTGGAAAGATACAACTGGGACCAACAGAGGTGCTCCTGGTCAGTTGGAAGGCAGATCAGGGAATAAGGATCCAGCCTGTGTTGGATGGGGTCACACTCCCCCTGAAGACACAGGTTCACAGTTTGGGGGTAATCTTGGACTCAGCTTTGAACTTGGAGGCCCAGGTCTCTGCTGTGACCAGGAGTGCTTTCGCACATTTAAAACTTGTGCGCCAACTGCGCCCGTTCCTTGAAAAGCCAGATCTGGCCACGGTTGTACATGCCTTGGTTACATCCCGTTTGGACTACTGTAATGGGCTATACATAGGACTGCCTTTGAAAACTGTTCAGAAAATTCAACTGGTTCAAAGAGCCGCTCCCAGGCTGTTAACAGGGGCAGATTACAGAGCCCATACAACTCCCCTGTTGAAACAGCTTCATTGGCTGCCAGTTTGTTTCTGGGCACAATTCATGGTACTGGTTATAACCTACAAAGCCCTACATGGCTCAGGTCCACACTATTTGGCAGACCGTTTCTCCTGGTATGAACCTGCCCTGACTCTGAGATCCTCTGGAGAAACCCTTCTCTCCATCCCAACACCTTCACAAACACGGTTGGTGGGGACATGAGAGAGGGCCTTCTTGGTGGCTGCCCCTAGACTCTGGAACTCCCTGCCCAGGGAGATAAGAATGGCTCCCTCCTTGATGGCTTTCCGCTGGCAGGTGAAGACCTACTTGTTCAAACAGGCATTTAAGGAATTACTATAAGGACAGGCTGGAATGTTGGACTAGTTTAATCATTCTTTTTAATGTACGTCATTTATTTATTTATTTTTAAAATGTTTTTAATTGTACTTTTTGTTTGTTTGTTTGTTTGTTTGTTTGTTTAATGCTGTGAAGCTGCTCTGAGTCCCAGTCCTAGGAAAAGAGCAGGAAATAAATAAATAAATAAATAAATAAATTTTGATTGCCTTCTTCTGGACACGCTCCAGTTTCTCCACATCCTTTTTGAAATGTGGTGCCTAGAACTGGACACTATTCCAGATAAGGCCTGATCAAGGCAGAATACAGTGGCACTATTATCCTTGATCTAGGCACTATACTACTATTGATGCAGCCTAGAATCACATTGGTCTTATTAGCTGCCTCATCACACTGTAGAATCATGTTCAACTTGCGGTCTACTAGGACTCCTAGATCCCTTTCACATGTAATCTTGTTAAGCCAAGTGTCTCCCATCCTATAGCTATGCATTTCATTTTTTCTGCTCAACCTTACATTCCTCTGTGATGGCATTTATTTTGGTAGTTTTGGTCCAGCTTTCTAATTTATTAAGGGCATTTTGAATTTTGATCCTGTGCTCTGAAATTTAGCTACTCCTCCTAATTTGGTGTCATTTGCAAATTTGACAAAGATGCCTTCTATTCTTTCATCCAAGTTGTTGATAAAGATGTTGTATAGCACTGGGCCCAGGACAGAGCCCTGTGGGACCCCACTGGTCACTTCTCTCCAGGATGAAAAGGAGCCATTTCTGAGCAACCTTTGGGTTTGACCAGTCAATCAATTACAAATCCATGTAACAGTTACGTTGTCTAGCCCACATTTTACAAGCTTGTTTGCAAGAATGTCATGGAGAACCTTGTCAAAGGCCTTACTGAAATCAAGATATGTTATATCCACAGCATTCCCTTCATCTACCAAATTGGTAATTTTATCAAAGAGAGAGAGGGGGGGAGGGAGAGAGGGAGAGAGAGAGAGAGTTTGGCATGAATGCTGAGGTCAAGAGAGATAG
>NC_056523.1:86546826-86550309 GCF_019175285.1 Sceloporus undulatus | reverse complement strand
CAACACAATTCCAGCAAAAGCTGGAGGCCACTAATATCGATAGGCGCCTACTGACTCTCATACGAAGCCTTTATGACCAAACCTCCTTGAGAGTAAGATGTGATCAAGAAGGGCATTTGACAGATGTGATACCCACATATAAAGGGGTAAAACATGGTTGTGTTTTGCCTCCTACCCTATTCAATATCTACATTGATTCACTGGTCAGAGTACTGTCCAGAGAGAACTTCCATCCACCTAAACTGGCAGGGAGATCTCTTTCCACACTCCTTTATGCAGATGATGCAGTTCTCTTGTGTAGGACTGAGACGCCTCTTAAGAACGTTGGGAATATATTGTAATACAGAACAATTAACAATTAACTATGAAAAATCTAAAGTTCTAATTTTACTCAGAAAAAATGTAAACATCATTGGCAAGTGAATGGCTACCAACTTGAACAAGTTAAATCATACAAATATTTGGGAGTAATTTTTCATTGTTCTGGATCTTGGAGATCTCAAATCTCCTATGCAATTGCAAATATACAATGGAGTTACAAATCACTTATCTCCTTCTTTTATCGCAAAGGCGGCCAACACATTCCTTCAGTTATTCAGGTGTGTAAAGCGAAGATCCTCCCCCAAATGTTATTTGGTGCACAAATATGTGCATTTAAAAATATTGTAGTCCTGGAAACTATTCAATCAAAATTTCTGAGAACTATTCTCAGTTTGCCAAGCTGTGTACCAAAAGTTTTTCTCAGGTTGGATACAGTCTTAATTTCTATTGAATCACAAAAATGGATATATAAGTTAGATTATTGGTTAAAGATGTTATTTACTCCCAAAGGCTTAGTCCCCTTGACTCTTAATGATATATTTCAGTCAAGATGGAAAATGCTGGTCGAGGAAAAAGTGCAATCCCTGGGCTTCTCCCAAACTGTTATTCTAGCCATTTTGTGTGCCATGGGGCACACAAAAGCCAAAGAGAACATCTGCCAGCGCATACAGGACATTGAATTACAAAATCATATAAGTGCAGCCTCTTTACACTCAACTTTTAAAGACAGTGAGAGAGGCTTTGTCCTTGCTGCATATTTGAAAAATCTAACAAATCCAAAGTATAGGAAAGCCTTTAATGTACTTCCATCGGCCTTACTTACAGGAAGGTATAATAACAAACCATTCTGTGAACGTTTATGTCCTTGTGGGTCTGGAGGGGTAGAAACAGTGGGGCATGTTTTATTGTATTGCACTTTTTACCGGGATCTGCAGCGTTGTTTTATAGTACCAATTTTACAAAAAATACCAGGTAAATACCATTGATTACCTTCTGGCTGATCAGCAGCCAGGGATTACAACCAAGGTGGCAAGTTTTTGTGTTTCTGCAATAGCTTGTAGACGAAAAATGGTGTCTTAATTTGTAATTTTTACTCTATTGATTTCATCTAGTATTTGTATTTGAAGGGATTTCACTCTATATAGTTATCTGAATTTATAGCCTCCAATCTGCATTCCTATTGTATTTGTACTATACCGTTTGCATTTTTGGGTTTGTTTTTTTTCCTATTGGGCATTGTATAATATTGTACTTTTTATATTGATTTATGCTGGTCATCAACCGTAATAAATTTCATTTCATTACAAATTTCATTTCATTACATGGTCAATGGTATCAAAGGCTGCGGAGAGGTCCAAGAGCACCAACAGGGTCACACTTCCCCTATCGATGCCCAGACGGAGATCATCAACTCAGGTGACCATGGCAATATAGAGAGTGTGTGGTTCCCTTGGCCATCGACACCCACAGGACATTCCCACTTGAATATGTCCCAAACCAATCCACACAGTCTGTCCATTGCCAAAAAATAAAAAATGAAAAGCAAACACCACAGGCTTATATAAAGCTGAGAGTTAAATTAACATTGAAGATATCCAGCTTAGACCAGGTGACTATTGGACAAGTATATTTCAAACTAAAGTGGGCATGGTCCACTAAAGTGTATTGTGGAAACATAGGGTTCCCAGTAGGAATGAGAATAGCTGTCAAAATTGTTCTCGTCCCTGGAAAAGGATGGGAAATATATGTACTGTTCTCCCCGCAGGTGAAGTATGAGAAAATGTAAATGTTTCATCTCTCACACAGATGGGTGGGAATTTTCATTGAAAATTCAATCTTTTGGATGGCTTTATTGCCCCAATACTAAGCTGAGCAATTAAACAGCGGGGGTTGGGGGTTGTTGTTGCATGCCTTCAAGTCATTTCTGATTTTTGATTACCCTAATGCAAACCTATTACAGGGTTTTCTTGGCAAGATTTGTTCAGAGGGGCTTTGCCATTGCCTTCTTTTGAGGCTGAGAAAGCGTGACTCCCAGTGGGTTTCTGTAGTGTAGTTTGCCTGGTGCTTTTTGGGGCCATCATTGATCATAATAAATAAAGGCAAACTAGTACATATGACAATGAGATGCTGAAATTCTGTATTGTTTTTGCAAATGACTGGATTCAAATTTGCCAGTCCTAAAACAGAAAATGTCACACAAAGGAGGAAGAAGGAATCCTTTATGGGAAGGTATACCGTACATACTCAACTATAAGTCGATAAATTTTGCCCAAAAAGTGACCCCCAAAAAACTTGGGTAGACTTATATACTTCAAACTTCTTCCACAGCCCAGCTGTCTCCCGAAGGGACAGCCAAGCCAGGGAAAGTCCTGGGGGAAGATGCTTGCTCCCTCTTTTTCCTCAGTATCTGTGTCCTGCAGAGGCTGGAGGATGATGGGACTGGGGAAAGTCCTGGGGCAGACCCTTGCTCCTTCCTTTTCCCCAGTCCCTGATGTTTATCACACTATGCTCTTAAAGAGGTACTATTCCAGTGTGACTCCTCGAGCAGCCTCCTGTTGCATGCTGGGATTGGCAGTTTTAAGGAGCTGAACTTCTCTGCCTGAGAATTCTAAATACCCCTCCTTAAAACTGCCAATCCCAGCATGCAACAGGAGGCAGCTAGAGGAGTCACACTGGAATAGTACCTCTTTAAGAGCTCGTCTGATAAACACCCCTGTGTCCTCCGAAAGGACAGCCGAGTTGCAGAGGAAGAGTGGGCACTAGCCTCTGAAGCTTCCTCCCCAGCTCAGCCGTCTCCCAAAGGGACAGCTGGGTTGCGGAGGGGAAGGAAGGGTACTGAGACCCAAATTATACCCTCAACTTATCTAGGGGTCATCTGAAAATCCCTGATTTTGGTCCCAAAACCTGCTCTCGACTTATACATGACATCGACTTGTACACCTGTATATAGGGTACTTTATAAGAATATAGTAAAGACAAGCCGGGATCAGTTTTCCATTTCAGCTCCCTATGTGTTGCATTCTAGCCAAAATGATCTATTGAAGAAGCACTTTGTGTAGCTCAGGAAACACACACTGTGGTTCTCAGAGGCAACTCCCTGAAGAGATTGTAAATATCCATTCAATTATATTGTTCCTTATCTGACAGAGCTTGGAAACATTG
>NC_056523.1:86535212-86546726 GCF_019175285.1 Sceloporus undulatus | reverse complement strand
GAAGTATAGTGTCTGGATCAAGGGAAGTAAAAGTGCCACTCTATTCTAGAGAATAGGACCTGTAACAATGGATGCAAGCTACAGGAAAAGAGATTCCACCTCAACATCAGGAAGAACAATAACAGTTGTTGGACAGTAGAATACACTGGCTTTGAGTGTGGTGGAGTCTCCTTCTTTGGAGGTTTTTAAACAAAGGCTGGATGGCCATCTGTTGGAGGTGTTTTGATTATGTATTCCTGCATGGCAGGGTGTTGGAGTTGATGGCCCTTCAAGTCTCTTACAATTCTGTGATTATATGATTCTAAGATTCTATGATTCTATAGCTGCCTCCCCCATTCTTAGTCTTCTGATTTCTTGACTACAGTCCCTGTTCTGATCTATGTTTGATCCAAGGTGTTAAAACTCTTTTACTATTTCTATTTCCTCATTGTTGAGGCTGAATTTGTGTATATCCTCCATGGTCATTATTTTTGTTTTCTGTATGTTCAACAGTAATTCTGCTTTTTCACTTTCTTCCTTAACCTTCCTTAGTAGGTATGTCTTCGATGTTTTCTTATAGTATAGTATGGTGTCATCTTTTCTTATTACCTTCACTTTTCCTAGCATCGTACTCTTTTCTTGAAGTATGTCCAAGGACTGATTGGAACAGTTAAGATAAAATGATTCATATATTATATGCAATGAATTCTCCTATTGGCCATATCCTTGCTGTAAGGGCAGTGTGCAGTCAAAAATCCAGATTTCCTAGGAACAGATGGAAAACCATCTTTGAAGATCCTGGACCTTCAGGTGGATCTGGTGGTGGTAAGAGTCCCTTGCTAAATAGGGAAGGAGCTCAGATCCTGAGTCAGAGGATAAGACAGAGCATCCCCCCTCCGTCTACAGTCCAAGAGAACAGCACAGAATGAAAGTACAAGCTGAACTAGAAGTAAAGTGCTATAAGGAGATACTCCTGAGATGGTGGGGGGGGGGAGCAAGCCACAGGTCACATGTATCCCCACAGGGCCATTTTGTGGTTTCCAGTGGTTTTTGGGATCCACTCTCAAGGTGACTTTCTATTAGGGGAAAAAAAGTGCTCTTCTAAGCCTAAAATAGCCAGAGGTGGAACTGTGGAAGAAATAAAAAATTGTAATGTTTTGCATGGATATATGGTGATGGGTCTGCTGTCTGAGGTCTCCTTGGGAACAACCCCTAACTACTGCCTAGCCCTGTCCTAGGGAAGGTGTGTCTCCCCAGAGGAGGACCTTCCTCCTGGGAACATCTTGGGATGAAAGACATACTTTTGAGTCTTTAAAGGGGCCCTGGAAGCTCAGCAAAAATACTTTTAGTTCCAGAATGCAAGAGTTATTCAAAATATAATGTCTGACTTTTAGAGCTACCCTAGATGTAACACCAAATGAAGCTGGTTCTTCTAGGGAACAGAGACAAGGAACACAACAATTGAGGAAAGGAATCACAGATATATTCAATAGCAGGCCAAATGTACAGATGTTATATAAAGTCAAGTTTCTACCCAAAGCAAGCCCAACAGTAACTCACATCTCCAATTAGCACTCGGAAGCCCAGAGAAGGAACAGTGAACATGTCCCAGGCTAGTGGTGCGACACACTTTGATAGCTGATTTGGTCTGTGCCAAGCTCTCTCAGGCCAGTTCTGCAGGAAATTTTATAGACAAATATTTTATTTTATTTTTGACTCTATGTGCACTCTTGCACTCCATATCAATAACATCTGTAGTCTACTGTACATGTGCTTCTGATTAATTATTGTTTAATTTGTTTATCTAAACAAACTAATTAACCATGTGTGTTCTGATAGATGATAATCTTTATTTATGTCTAATGGGTTAGGGATGCATCTTAAGTGGCTGGTACAAGTTCCTCCCTACTTATCAAGGCCATGCTGAGCATATGATTATGATAAGCACAGCCAGATGCCAAGGTTATACAGGTATAACATGAAAGACAACCAACACACAGCATCATTTAAAATCGCTTCTGGGAGAATTAAGCTAAGAAAATATAATAGGGAATCCTAATCTTTGTAAATAATGAAATTTAAAAACAAAAATAATGATGTTTTTAGTTATAGAAAACTATTTCCGTTCCCCCCCCCCCATAGCTTTTCCTTTTGGCAAGAAACCCCAAAATGCAGGCTATTCACAATTTACTCCTCATTTGTTAGAGATCCAGAAATTATTTCCTTACATCTATGTTGATAAAAATAGTGTTTCCTATAAAGGTAATGTAATGGTAAAGGTTTTCCCTTGACATAAATGTCTAGTTGTAACTGTTGGGGGCAGTGCTCATCTCCGTTACTAAGCTAAAGGGCCAGCATTGTCCGAAGACAACTCCAGTGATCATGTGGTCAACATGACTGCACAGAAGCCTATTTTCTTTACCTGTTTCTCTACTTAGTGTATAGTGTTTCTTATACATTAATAGAAATTACTGTTGTCTCATTCTCTGGAATCTCTGAGGAGATGGAAGAAAGTGAGCTTGTATTTTTAGGATAAGAGATTATTGTTTGTTGCCACTGTTTGGTGATCTGTGTGGATGTTTTTGTTTGTTTGGGGGCTGTGTGCTCTCCCTGAACAACCTTGAGCATGATCTAAGGGAGTGGTTTCTGCTGCATCACTGATTTGTTTGAGAGTGGAGCTATCAGCCACCAGCTGATAACAATTGCTGCCTCAGTCTCTGGAGCTCAACAAATAGAAAAACAGGTTGTTTTGGGAAGATTTTTTTTGGGGGGGGGGGGGGGGTTTGATAAGGAAACCTGAAGAACTGTGCTGCTGTGTCACCAGGATGACAAAAAATGGAAGAAAGAGGAAAACAAATGAATAGCCAGTATTTGTAAAGGGAAAGTCATGAAGGCCAAAGCTCTGAATCTCCAATAGGGGGGGGGGGGGGGGGGCTATGTTTGGAGCAAGAGGAAGAACAAGGAAATGTAGGAACACAGAGTAAAGAAGATGGTGAAATGTTAATGGGACAGAGAGAATACTGAACTGTTCAATACCTTCTTTGCCTTAGTTTTCTCCGAAAAGGAAAAAGATCTTGGTGCAAATAGAACAAACTATGTCATAAGAGCACTGAACCCAAAATAGGTAGAGAGATATTTTTTTTAAAAAGGATGCCTAGTTACTCTAAACAAATTCAGATTTCTAGAGCTGCATGAACTGCATCCAGGTGTACTAAAGAGTACTTCAACATTTCTATAAATGATTTTTTATGATGGAATAGAAAGCACCCCAAATAGTAAACACATAAATAATAACATGTTATATACAGTCAAACCTCAGTTATTAAAGCTTATGACAACAGGGCTTTTTGCAAAGTATCTTAAAATCCACCCAGACCCCTTTATCCTCTTTGTTCTGTGCCTAGCTGGAAGGGTTTTTTTTTTTTTTTTAAAGCAGCATTGGCATTGGGAGGATGATGAAGCAGGGCTGGGAAATAATAGATTTCTAGTCTAGCTGATACTAGAACAAAGTAAACAGCAGTTGCCTCTAGAATCCCTTACTGAGCTTTGGTGAAGACAGAGAAAAAAGGGGAAAGCAGATTAGCCTCCATCACCACCCCCTCCCTATATTAAAAAAAAAAGACAGTTATAAATTTGGCCACTGAAAATGGCCAATCAAAAGAACATCATAAGAAAAGTGGAGGCTGCTGAAAGGAGGGTGGAAAAAAAAAATCCCTGGATGTATTTTGGAAGAAGCTTGCAGACAATTTCTAGAAAGGTCAAAATGTTTCTATTCGCTTATGCAAGGCTTACCTGACCTGGGCATTTCATTTGACATTTGCATATTAGTTTTAAATAAAAAAAGTCTGCTAAAATATGTTGAACTGCTTCATTAACACATTTACTTCATTAAACAGAGAACATCTGTAGTTCAATTAGATCTAAACAAGGAGGATTGTTGTGGTATGACAGTCTTAGATAATGCTGGCATAAATTCATCATCATGCTTTCACATTTCACAGTGCTAGGACTGAAGATTTATCAGATCTGTTGAGGTATTAAAATGCAAAACTTGTTACTGGGATCTTTCAGAGGAAACACTTGTTATAAACTCTCAAATCAGATAAGACAAGACAGATTCCTGAAGGGAAGGAGATCAAAGCCACTATCAATCATTAGGAACACTAGAGTGAACTGGCATCTTTGAGCATTTTTCTGGCCCTCTGAAAGGTCACTTATTTCTGGCACACTCCCCAAGTATACTGCCAAGCCAATTTTACATATTATACTATAAGGGAAACTTTGATGGATAGAAAACTGTACATAAAGTGAAGCCCCATTGCCAAGTTATCTAGCTTAATTGTGTTTGTCTTGCAGAATGGGAGTAATAAGAAAATTTGCTTAATATCTGGGACAGGTTAAAAACTCAAATATTGTACAGAACACACAGATTTATATTGTTTCTTTTGGGTGACTTTCACATCCTTTAGAACTTAGTTCAGCTAAGAAATTTGCTGCAATTTGGTACTGGTTGTTGCTTTTCTGGAGAACTTTAAAAATAGATTAGACAAATTCACATAACATGTTTATCCATGGCTACTAGTTATGATAAATGACAATATTATATTAATTATCAAAAGCAATATGCTTCTGAGCACCAGTTGCTGTGGAGTATAAACTGGAGGATGCTGTTTAAATCATGTTTTGTTTGTGAAATCCTAAGGGCATTACAGTGGGAAATACAGATGTGAAGGCTAGCAAAAATCTGGGGGAAAGGGAGAAAAAACATTCTGGATTTTTCTTCTTTTTTAAAAAATCAAAGGAAATTTTTTCAGTCAACTAATACAGTATTTTCTCATTTGCAAAGATGAAATGCTTGTTAAAGAACATTCTGTACACCATCAAAAAACTGTAGAGTGTGAAGATCTACCTGTAAGGCAGTCTACGGAATTTGATAATGACATGTCATGTGATCACCTGGTTTAAAGTGTCACAACGTCTGCTAAGTCACTGACTTGCTTGGGGTTGGAACTAGCAGCCACTAGCTCTATATAACTGCTGCCTTTTTCCCTGAGCTCAATTTCTGAAGGCCAGTGAAAAATGCAGTCATACCAGTAAGAGTTGAACAGAAGGTCTGCTAACAGATAGTGACAACAAGCATTCACATGAGAGTTTAGTAGGGAAAATTGAGAGGGGGGTTTGATGTGGTGCCTACTTAAGACTACTTCATAGGGATGAGTGACCTGCTGCAGTCACCTGCAACAGCAGTGATATTTTTGTGTTCTTTTTGGAGAATGTGACAAGATTATACTAGACCTACAGCAGGTGCAAGTTGGTTGTCCAACTGGAAGATAAGGCCTAGCAACCTGAAATCCAGGTATCTACTCTTCAGCATACCATGTGAAGACATGTGGTGATGGTAGGGGGCTCCCTGCTGAGGGGAACAGAGGTAGTGATTTGCATCCCTGACAAGAAAACTCAAGAGGTATGCTATCTCCCTGGTGCAAAAATCCATCATGCAACAGAACAGCTGGTAAGACTCATCAAGCACAGCAACCATTACCCCTTCCTCTTGGTTCACTTGGGGACCAATGAATTTGTAAGTAATAGCCTTTATGATATCACAAAGGATTACAAGCCTCTGATTAGGAAGCTAAAGGACCTTGATGCACAGGCTGCCATTTTGTCTCCCCTCCCATTTGAAAGAGACAGCCTAGGTAGAGAGAGAATAATAGGGGAGGTGAACTATTGGCTTTGCAGATGGTTCCACCAGGAATGATTTGGATTCTTGGACTATGGTCTGTGGTTTCATGAAGATGGACTTCTGGAAAGTGATGGGTTGCACCTCACAGCAGTTGGCAGGAATGTTTTTGCTAACAAACCTGATCAGGAAGACTTTAAACTGAGTTATGTGGAGGAGGAAGATTGTACAGTGGACCCTCCTTGACCATCCGTGGATGGCAAGCTTATTTTGTCCCCAATGACGGCACGCAGGCACCTGCACCATCAAGGGAGTCAAAAGTCCCTCCCCCTTCTTCTCTCCCTTCTTCCTTTCCCTCTCCTTCCCTCTGTTCCTTCCTTCCTTCCTTCCTTCCTTCCTTCCTTCTTTCCTTCCCTCCCTGCTTCCCAGCTTCTTCAGAGGCTTCTGCCCCAGCTTGGCTGTGGGGGCGGAGTTGGCTGGGAACAGGGCCGAAGCTTGGATTTCATAGCCCAAGGTCCAGTAGCCAGGACGGGGGCTCGGGGCTCTGAAATCCAAGCTCTGGCTCCCTCTGGCTAACAGGGTTCCTAGATCAAGGGAAGTACAGTGTGCCCTTTTTATACGTGGGGGATCCATGCCGGACCCCCCCCCCCCCATAAAAAAACCCATGTATGCTCAAGCTCCGTTGAAAGTAATGGGGCTCATGCATGGTGCGATGGCGTGGCGGTGCGCATGCGCCATGGGTGTGTGCCCCATTAAGCTTAATGGGACGTGCCACTGCTTGTACCCTGCACACTCCTGCAGGCTCCCTCGCGGCTTTCAGCATATGCTGAAAGCCACGTATAGTGCATCCGCGTATGGCGTGGGCACACTGTAGTAGTACATTTTATTCTGCTTGGGTCAACTTCACCTGGAATACTGTGTCACGTTCTGGGCACCCAAATTCAAAATAGATGTTGACAAACTGGAACATGTCCGGAGGAGGGCGATCAGAGTGGTAAATGATCTGGAAACCATGCCCTATGAGGAGCAGCTTAGGGAGCTGGGTATGTTTAGCCTGGAGAAGAAAAATTAAGAGGTGATGTGATGGCTGAGTTTAAATTTTGAAAATACATCACATTGAGGATTACTTTTCCATTGCTCCAGAAACTAGAACATGGAGCAGCAGATTCAAACTGTTGGAAAAGAGATTCCACCTCAACATTAGGAAGACTTTCCTGACAGTAAGAGCTGTTTGACAGTAGAACCCACTGCCTCAGCATCTGGTGGAGTCTCCTTCTTTGGAGGTTTTTTAAACAGAGACTGGATGCCCATCTGTTGAAAGTGCTATGAGTGCTTGGCAGGGAGTTGGACTGGATGGCCCTTGTGCTCTCTTTCATGCCTGTCATTCTATGGTTTCTGCATATATTTCAGAAGTGTACCATTTGTGTTCATTGGGGGATGATCATTGCTTGTGATAAAATTACATTGTTGAAGAGTTCAGTATTTTCAATGTTGAGTTAAACTTTATATTGAAAAATGTTGATGGTATAGTCCTTTAGGGAAGGATTAGTGCCATATTCCTGTTCAGCTAACATGAGATCTCATGTAGAGAGATCTTGTAGCACCTTTGAGACTAACTGAAAGAAAGAAGTTGGCAGCATGAGCTTTAGTGGACTAAAATCTACTTTGTCAGATGCAGTTGGAGGGATCTCATGATTGTGATACCCCAGCCTCCTTTTAGTTCTAATCTAAGGCCCTGTCCAGACCAGCTTGAAAGGCAGTCCTGGGGGCAGAGTCAGGGTGTAGCATCCTGATAACACACACCTGACTCCACCCATCCCGGGCACCCTGATGGCATGCCTCTGGTGCTACATCCAGATGATGCAGCACTGAAAGAGCACTGCCATGGCTATGATGCCCTGATTTTTGCAGCTCCTTTTTGCACCTTCGAAAGGCCGGATTGGGGCTGTGACGTGAGGTTGCTGTCTCCCCGATCCAGCTGAAGAAGGGGCAGCTGGAGGCCACCCCTTCAGGGCTGTTTGTACAGCCCCTTCACCTCTATTATGGAAGTGTCCTCATACACATACACACACACACACACACACACACACACACACACACACACTTCAAAATACAGAATTTGTGTCCTTTAATTACATGTTACTCTTAATCCAGATTAATTAAATTTAGATTATTTTTTAAAAACCTTCTGTTTTTGTTTCCAGTCACATAAATTACACTCTGTATTTAACGTCCTGGCACCATTTTTGTAAGAAAAGAAACAGTATTTCAAAAGTTTTAGGGTGGGGGAGGGAGGGAGCCAGCTCTGCAAGTGACAGAAGCTGACATTTCTGTCCCTGTGGGCATCTTTAGAAGCAGTCCTTTGTTGTACTGACAGCCCGGACTGGGCAGCTCTGAAGGTGTGCATCAGGGCAGCTGACAGCTGGCCTGATCTGTGTGAGCAAGAAGTGTCTTCAAGGTGCACATTGGGGCTCTCGTCAAAGCCCTGATCTGTACCTTCAGATCCGTCCCTGCTGGTTCTGTCAGCATGAACACAGAGTGCTTTCAAGATACAGACTGAGACACTTGACACCTGTCCTGAACCTCCTCTCCAAAGCACATTTTGCTGGCAGAGTGTCTGAGGTTGGTTCTTCATTCTGGAGTCCCAGCAGTTGAGGTCGAAGAGTGGTTGTAGCTATGCAGGACACAGAAGCATAGTGTAGTATTGTGCAGACAGTTCCAGAAATGAGATGATCTAGTCAGGATCAGGCAGAAGGGTGGAACTATAGATAAAAAGGTACAGTTATCAAGAGAGACCTGTCAGAAGCTGTCATATAAACAGCCACACTGAAAGATTTTATGCATGTATAACCATACTCTGCCCTCATTATCAGTCAACTCGGTTACAAGATACATCTGGTGCTTCCACCTCTTGAGGAGACACATCTTTTGAAATCTCTTTGCAACCAGGTGAGCATCCTCCCTGCTGATTCTGTATCTCCCACTGAGGTTGCTTTTGACTTAGCTCCTGGTGGCTAGGGAATGCACAATGTGTACAATGTATGCAATTTTGCACAGATTTTTTATTTTATTTTTAATGCATTTTGGAGAGCTTTGTCTCAACATTTGGAGACATGTGCAAATAGAACACTAATTGTGTCCTTCCAATTTGCATATTAGTTTAGGAAGTGAAAAATATGTTGATTCATATTAAACGAAACCCAGACAAATTTCTTACCTATCTCTACTTCATTTTCTGATGAGCTTTGCTATTAGTCTCCATTGTATCCCCTTATTGCATACTCCATTGCCTTATGAGGACATTCTGCTTCCCTGACCAATGATCCCAATTATGGACACTTGGCTCTCTTTGTATTGATTAAAAAGTGTAGCTTGAACAAGCTTTACTGTCAAAACAGCAGCCTTTTCCTTAGGCACAAGGATGTGAAGATCTCATTAAGAATGGTTTCCTCTAGCACACATATGAGCTAAATTGTTACAGTCATTAGTGTTCCAGAAGGGGTTATTCCCTAAATTTAAAGAAGTAGTTGACAGAAATATTTAGAAGAGCATGTCCTGAATGAATGAGGTAAGAAAATTGGGTCTTTTACTGTGCCTGTATATTTTTGATCTTCTTCATTAATACAATAGTAATTTTCATTAAATTCTCTATGTCACAAGCCACAGATATTGCATTATATTTTAAAGCTAATGTACCATTTCAGTTATTCCCAACTGAAACATTTATGAAGCAAAAATATTTATTTTCTTGAAGTGGACTGGTTAGGAGTGAGTATTAATCAGAGATTTACATAGCAAGATTAATTTAATTTCTGTAATTAATACTTTAAGAGATAGATATGAATAATGTCTTATTCTAGTTTCAAAGCACTTGTTGATATTTGCCATCAAGCTATTTTCAAGTTATGGTGACCCTATGAGAGATTCCCAACATTCCTAGTCATCAGCCACCCTGCTGAGGGCTGTGGCTTCCTTGATTCAACCAATTCACTTGCAATGGTTGTTATTAACCACCTTTGAGTTGATCCTGACTCATGGAGCTGGTACATACCTCCCTTTGCGGCGCCCTCATCATGTGCAAGGGTTGCCTGGGGGCGGGGCACCCACACGTAACGAGAGCCTAACAATGGCGGCACTCTGTATACATGGGTGCCACCATTGTTACTTAAGTGCCATGCAGCATCCGTGCGGCACCACATGGCACTTACCTAACGAATGTGCCAGTGACGCACTGGTTACACCACTGCCGCAGCGTAAAAAGAACTCGCTTTTCCAGGTCCTTTTTCTGCTGGTGGGAAACCATGCCATTTTGCAGCTGAGGCTTCCCTCTGGTGGAAAAATAGGCGCCGGCAGGCCGCCCTTTTGGGTGGTCTGTACTGCGCCCAGGTGACCCTATAAATGAGACATCTCCAAGACTCCCTGTCCTCCAATGCTCTGCTTAGGTCCTGTAAATTCATATCTATTACCTCCCTAATAGAGTCTATCCATCTAGTGTGCAGACTTCCTCTCTTTCTACATCTCCCTGCCTTTCCTAGCATTATTATCTTTTCTAATGAGTCCTACCTTCTCATGATACATCTAAAATACAACAGCTTCAATTTGGTCATCTTGTCTTCCAGAGAGATTTCAGGCTTGATCTGTTCAAGGACCCATTTATTAATCTTTTTGGCTACCTATGGTATCCTCAGAATTCTTCTCCAGTACATTTCCAATGAATTGATTTTCTTCTTACCCATTTTCTTCACTGTCCAACTCTTACATCCAAACATGGTGATGGGGGAATACAGTGGCTTTAATAATTCTGACTTTAGTATTCTGCAATACAGTCCATCTTCCCTATACCTGGGGGATCTGTTCTGGACTCCCCCACATATGGGGAAATGAGTGTACGCTCAAGCCCAGTAGAAAGTAATGAGGTGTGTGTTTGCGGCGATGCATGGGCTGCATGGCGTGGGTACATGTCTCATTACCTCTAATGGGGCTTCCGCGTAAACTCAAAGCCACAGAAGGCAAGCACGCCTATGTATATCTTTACTCTTTTGGATCTTTTCTGGTTCTTTCATAGCTGCCCTTCCCATTCTTAGTCTTCTTCTAATTACATGACTGCAGTCTCCTTCCTGATCAATATTTGATCCAGGCTTCAGGAATTATTTAATGATTTCAATTTCCTGATTGTCAAGGTTGAATATATATAGGCCCTCCTGGGTCATTATTTTTATTTTCTTTATATTTAGCATTAAACCTGCCTTTCTACTTTCTTCCTTGATCTTCTGTAGTAATCGTTCCAAGTCCATGATGTTTTCTGCTAGTAGTATGGTGTCATCTGTGTATCTTAGCTAGTTGATATTCCTTCCTCCTATCTTCACTCCTCCTTTTTTGGAGGATAAGCCTGCTCTTCATATGATATGTTCTGCTGGCAAGTTGAACAAATAGGGTGATAGAATGCAGCCTTGCCTCACCCTCTTGCCAATTGGGAACCATTCTGTTTCTCCATATTTTGTTCTAACAGTAGTTTCTTATTCTGAGTACAGATTTCTCATCAGGACTATCAGATGTGGTGGCATTACTATGTCTTTAAGAGTGTGCCATAGCTGTTCATGTTTTATGCAGTGAAAGGCTTTGTCATAGTCTATAAAACAAATGCTGATTTTCTTTTGAAATTCCTTGGTGCACTTCATTAGCCATTGCATGTTTGCTATGTGGCCCCTAGTGTCTCTTCCTTTCCTGAACCCAGCTTGAACCTCTGGGATTTCTCTCCTTTTTTTGTGGTTGTGGATGTATAGTGATTGCAATCTGTTGGTCGCCATTTTCTTTTCCAGATTTGATTACATATATTGATTAACAATAGCAGTTTG
>NC_056523.1:86529507-86535112 GCF_019175285.1 Sceloporus undulatus | reverse complement strand
GGGTAACAACTTCAGTAAAACAAAATTAAACAATAAAATCTCTAAAATCCTCACTAGAAGCAAATTAAACAATAAAACCATTAAAATAAGTAATTCATATATATTGTTTTAGTGATGATTTTAATTATTTTATTGTTTACTTTTGCTTTATTGAAGTTGTTAAATAATTAAAATCCACACTAGATGGAAATTAAACAATACAATCACTGAAATAAGTAATTCATATATATTGATATATGAATTACTTATTTTAATGGTTTTATGGTTTAATTTTCTTCTAGTGGGGATTTTATTGTTTTATTTTGTTTTATTTAAGTTGTTACCTATCTTGAGTGCAATTTTTAGTGGAAAAGCAGGATATGGATTACTCTGCCAGTTACTACACTGCAAATTGTTCAAATTTAGAAAATACGTTCCTTTAAGAAATCTAATTAATATGTTTAAGTACTGTCTAAATAGCCAGCATGATGTAGTGGTTTGAGCATTGGACTACAACTCTTGAAACCAGGGTTTGACTCTTCTTCACTCAGCCATGGAAACCTACTGGGTGAGTGACCCTAGGTGAATCATAGCCCCAGAAAAATCTGTGATAGAAAACGATATAAGAGTGCATAACCATGAAATATGAAATATAGAAAACAGCACTGGGCATCATGCCACCAGTCTCATAGCTGCTTCCATGTATTACTACATCAATTGATTTACTCACTCATTAATTCTCTCTCTTACACTAATTGTTTATTTTCATTAGTAGTCAAATTTTCAGCTTGCATTTTTGTAAACAATTGCTTCCTACAATAAACAGCTGTAAAGGAGAGGTTTTAGGAATTGCTTATCTGTTGTGGTCATTCCATGCATGACAGTTAACTTGAATGTGTCACATATCTGCAATTTCAATTTTTCCCCATTAAATGTTTGTAAAATACCTGAGGCACTGAAGCTACTTATCACAATAAGAATAATTCTCACCACTGACCAGTAAAAAACCAATTCCTAGTAGGAGAGTGGTGGTATTAGCCCCAGGGGAATAATCCTTAAAGTTCTTACCTTTATTTTAATATGCAGCCAAGGTGTTCTAATGAAAATTTGACTCCTATTGTGCAAGATTAATTAAATGCAGAAAACTATCAAATCCTGGAATTTGTTTTTATATGTTTGTTTGGTCAGCCGCTCTGTCTTAAAAAAACAAAGCATTTTTTTTTTGCGAAAAATACCGCTGAGACTCAGAATCTGAAAAAATCAAATATACTAGATCAGCCTTCTGTTAAAATGTAGTTTTATTTTTTATTTCCTTATTTCCTTATTTGCTTGTTGCAATATACTATCCCTCTTACATCCTTGTTTCAAGTTCCTTTTGTATGATCTCACACACTGCATACATGCACATATTCAAGATTTTCCTGAAACTGATTTATATTTCTTCTCTTAATTCAAGATGACTAGATTAGATATGTTTTTGGAGGGGAGAAGTGTAATCCAACAGCTGCATTTAGATTACACTCTGTCCATTCATCAAGCGAATCCAAATATCCAATGGATGAATATCCAGCTGCCCAAGTAACTGCTTAATTTTAGGCAGATTCAAAAGTCACCAGTTTCAGAGGGAAGTGAAAGTGAAATGCTCTGCATATCTACCCTGCAAAGTGGGGTCAAGGTTGGCTGGAAGGCAACTTTACCCTTGTAACTCTGATTACCAATCACCAGCAAAACCCTTGAGAAATGAGTGCAATTATCAGACAGGCTGGGCTATCTTGACCTGAATTGGAAAGCTAAAGTACCATGCAATGAACTTTATATTGGTTCCTCTCTTCATCCTACTTCAATGTCTTCCTGCTTTAGTAATCATAGAAGAAGAGAAGCCCCAAGAAACTAACCTACACAGAAACCACTTAAATTCAATGGAAAAATACCAAAGGAACAAAATTTAATGTGGATGTGAGAGTAACTTTGGACTGGATTATATTTCCAAATACCATTTAAACCATATTCTTGTGACAGCTTCCAAAATGTCCAAATCACAGACTTCAGAACTGTAATGAAGTCAGTTGATCGCAGAGGTGTTGCTTGCGGGGGCGGTAGGTGTATTTTCCTGTAGACAAAAATTCTGACCTAATCACAAATGTTTTATTCTGTTCCCATCATCCTTAATCGGTGAAGTAGATTAAATTTATGGAGGTTTCTGAGACCTCATTTTACAGAGCTAAGGCATGTGCAGTAAATGGATCCCAGGATATAATCCATCCTGCTTAGAATTTTTTTCTTCAAACATTTTGTACCTGACCAAGAAAACATAATACAGATGTTGATACTGACAAAACTAATCATGAACTTTAGAAGTGCAAGAAAGAATACAAAACAACCAGTTGATTCAATGCAAGCAGTAGAGGCCTTCATTAAAGAAAGGCTGTATTAATAGATTTAATGTGATATAACAAGCACAGAATAGAAACCATGCCCTGAATCCCTTATGAGATAAATAAAAACTAACAAAATAATCCCTTTAAAGTAGACCCACTGAATCAATAAGTTTTACATTAGTGTGAACTCACCTTTCAACAACTGATTCCATGTCTTTTCACTGACACCAATTCACTCTGTTTTGCTGAAGTCCAAGCAGAGAACATGTGGATGTATGCACAAATGTTTGATCTTTCTTTGGCATACAATAATGTCCCAATCAATTCTTCTCCACCCTCTTCCTTCCTTGAGGTCATTGTCAAAACAACTCTCATTTCC
Organism: Sceloporus undulatus; assembly: GCF_019175285.1. Classification (NCBI taxonomy): domain Eukaryota; kingdom Metazoa; phylum Chordata; class Lepidosauria; order Squamata; family Phrynosomatidae; genus Sceloporus; species Sceloporus undulatus. The sequence goes on along the minus strand of NC_056523.1, from coordinate 86,532,376 downwards.
CCCAGCAGCAGAACGCTTGTCCCTTTTTTCTGAGCCTTTTATAGTCTAAGCAGATCTCAACAACATTACCAGTCCAGTGAGAGTCCTTGGATAAAAAGAGCTGTCTGCTTAAGCTCCTCAATTTATCAGAGCCTGCAGACATGAAAGAATAAATGGGTGAAGTCAGCAAAGTTGAATTGCACAAAAAAGAAAATAAAACCATTAACTAACTCCACACACAAGTGTTGAATTACCAATTAAGGGATATGCAAAACAAGCTGCCTGATGAGGCAGCACATGGTAGATAGATGTCCTTCTTTAAAATGGTGTACCCATCAACTCAATCAAACATTAAATGAACAATGTTGATACAGATGAAGAACCATGCTTCCCCATAGCTTCAGTTTGAGTAAAACTATTAGCAGATATCTTGGGAAATAGATCAGCTCTTTTATAACCAGACATTTAAATTTGGCAAAATCAACAGTGCATAGTTGAATAAAAACCTGGACCAAATCAAAAGCCAAGCTGTAAATTCCCCTTCACTTTCCCCTCAGCTTCATAACTAGAAGGACAAATGACAATTTTGAACATCTAGAATGTCATCATACAATAGATTTACACTGTGGAGATGACAGGTATTACAAAAAGTAGGATATATCTCAAGGTATGAATGAGAAAACCTGCAGATTTGAAATTTTAAGGCTAGAAAATACTTCTTCTACCTCCTGCCTTTTGTCTGAAATATGAAAGTGGAAGTCAGTGATTTGGAAATTTTGGAAGCTGTCATGAGAATGTGATTTAAATGGTACTTACAATCAAGATACTTTCACATCCATATTACATTTCGTTCCTTTGGCATTTTTGCATTTAGACCATTAACCCACAACTGCAATATGTTCATAATGCCAACTCATATTATAGGATTTGTTAGGATTACTCAGGCAATTGTATGAAGTACTTTGAAATCTCAAAATGTGATATATGGTAACACCAGTAAAGTGATTGCTACAAAAAAAGAACAAATTGTAAACATGTTATATATTTTTATATTTAGCTATCACATGTTTTAAATGCTGGTTGTGAAAACAAAATGCACATAGTCGATAGATTCATGTACACCTGAACACCATAGATGAAGAAAAATGTAATAAATTCAAATAATAAATTGTTCTTATGTGCTACTGCTGCCGCCGCCACTGCTGCTGCTGACTTTAATTTTGACTTTGCTGACATTTAATTTACTTTACATTTTCTCAATGAACTAATGATGATGATTGCCATTTGTCAGATAACCTATATCTACCTGAGCTACCTCTAGTCTTCTTCTGGTTCTGCTTCTATCTACTGAACAACAATTTCATTCAGATAAGCAGATTAACATCAACTCTTCCCTTAGGTAATCTTAAATGAATTGCAGAATAATTAACACATGGCTTTGTAATCTTTTAGGCTATTTTATTAATATATGCAAATCAGTATCACATATATAGATGTATATGTCCTCAAGGAGGAAAACAGACTTTTCAGTCTAGGAATTTAACCTATATATTGACATTTTATGTAAGAAATCAAACATCTGACATCATACTGGAACATCATATTTACCTTTGAAAACATCACTAAAAAAGCAGCCATATACACCTATATCAGTAAGAAATTAATCATCTTTCACATCATCATCTGTTCATGAATTCTATATATCCCAAACAGGCATGAGTGGAGAAAACCGTATTTTTCTACAGCCATCTCAAAAGAGGGGGGGATCCATTATATCTTTTTTACAACAGGTATTGCTTTACAGTGTAATATCTAAAAGACTAACTATCCCTAGCATTATTAGTTATGGTGTTGAGAGAAAAACAGCATGCTAGGCAGCTATTAGGGAACAGCCATATATGGAGCAGTTGAAGTGGTCAAGAAGACCTCTTAACTTATCTGCCTAGCATCAATTTATATAGTATCTCAAGCATCTCCTTATTTATATCTCTAACTATCAGTAGTGACTATTAACTGGTCTTTGGTTCTCAGCCAATTATACAGAACTTGTAATAGTCCATTTCTTAAAGGTTACCCTTCATCCAATTGCAATTAAATTTTCCTGGTCTTTGATACATGGCTACTACTCACCCAATCACATAAGACTTTAACCAGTCTTTTGACAAACCACCAGTCAGATTCAAAACTTTACTAGCCATCATTATTTGGGCTATTGGAAGGACCGCATCTCCCTGTACGAGCCCTCAAGAATACTGAGGTTGTCGAGAGAGGCCCTTCTCTCTGTCTACCCTCTTGTTTGGTGGAAACAAGAGAAAGGGCCTTTTCAGTGGCTGCTCCCAAACCCTGGAACTCCCTCCCTAGGGAGGCCAGGATGGCTCCATCCCTGCTGTCCTTCTGGCGGCAGGTAAAGACGTTCCTATGCTGCCAGGCTTTGGCATGACAGGGATGCCATTTTGTTTTGTTTTCTTTTAAAGAGTTTTATACTTTAAATTTTAATTATGTAATGCTTTTAATTGTTTGTATTGTTCAATTGTTTTTAAACTTGTATTTTGCATATTTATAGTGTTTTAATTTGGACTGTTTTAGATTTGTAAGCCACCTTGAGTCCCTGTACTGGGAGGAAAGCAGAGTATAAATAAACATCATCATCATCATCATCCTGGCTACCAGTCATCAGGTGATTGCAACATACATGGTTCAGCATCATGAAGGATTATTCTACCAATTAAGTACACCTTTTGAGTTTTCTATTTTTCCCTTCTTTTGGCGTGATTCTTCTGTATTTACCTTAATTTAGTTTACATTTTAAGTATGGTGGCTAAACGCCCAGAGGTGGCTTCAGTGTATGTGGTTAACTCTATGAAAATACCACACTTATATCCTTCCCCCC
>NC_056523.1:86517233-86529482 GCF_019175285.1 Sceloporus undulatus | reverse complement strand
CCCTTCCTTACACAGGCAGGGCATCACTGGGGGGGGGGGTGAAGAAACATTGCAGTGAGTTTTCTGTCCTTGCAAGAAAAAAAATAATCAGAAATGTTTCAACACTATAAAGTACAGATGTCCTTTCTCAACAGGGTTGGGAAATTGCAGATAATTAACTGGGACAATATACACCATGACTTTGTAATCTTTTAGGCTATTTTATTAATATATGCATATCAGTATCAATATATTTTACCATACATATTTCCTCTACATTTCCAGTTTACCAAATTGTATGAATATATCCACTCTTCTTCTCCTCCTCCATATCTCTTTTCACACTTCTTAATATCATTGATGTACTGAAAATGATTTTTTTCATCTTCACTGATAATTGTAAGTGGTCAGTTACCTATGAGTATTATAATGGGGGCGGGGCAATTCAGCCGAAGGAGAGCAAGTGATACATTCAATTTTGACAGACTAGCATGTTAGTCTGGAAAATCAGATGTAAAGGGATCTTGTAGCACTTTGGAACTAACTAAAGACAGGTGTTGGTTGCATGAGATTCTGTAGAGTTGGGCCTCCTCCTCAATGCATCGAGGAAGGAAAGTCAGTCTATCTTTCAGTTAGTCTCAAAGTTACTCCAAGATTGCCTTGCATACTATATTCAATTATGATAGACTGACCCACCTAGGGCAGGAATGGAGGAAGAGCGTGGATACAAACTGTACAGCATTTACCAAAGTGCTACACCAAAATCCTCAATTTTCTTTGGGAAGTGAGACCTGTTGATTTCAGCACTGCTTACATCTAAATGAAATGTCTATATTTGAGGGGGGGGAAATAAGTTCACAAGAAAAAAAAGGATAGCATGTCTCAATTGGCAATACAAATCTTATTAGCTAATAAAGACCATTTCTAGTCTGGATTGTCTTCTTTTTCTTTCTACATATTGGAGTGTCATCTATTATCAACCTTAAATAAGCAATTTCATGACGTAAATTGCAATTATCTTAGTAAATTTTAACTGCCTTCTCTGAAACTTTTTCTTAACCAAAGGCACTAGTAGGCTATGAAGCAGCTGTCCATAGGAACATGGCCAATGAAAGTTTATTATATCACTGCAATGGATTTCGACCTGGGTCTAGTGTGCAGCATTAAGCTTTGCAACCTCCCAATGAGACTAAAGCAGGGTAGGAACCTTTTTGAGCGGGGCCGGGCGGTGTGTGTCCCTCAGGCGACTGAGGGGCCGAAGCCGGGAGGGAGCTTCAACCCTCCGGGGCGGGGCCACGTGCGGGGTGTGGGCTCCCCCCTCCGGGCGGGGCGTGTGCGGGGGTTGGTTCTACCCTTGGGGCGGGGCTGCGGCGGGGCGGAGCTTCCACCTCCGGGGGCCAGGCCTCCCCCCTTTGCTGGCCCTGACGGGGCCCCAGGCCCTGTCGAGACTGGCAAAAAAGCTGGTGGGGCCACCAGTGCTGGAGGGCCCTGGAGGGCCCCAGCACGGCAACGCCTTCCAAGGCCACCTGCCGCGTCGGAGCCCTCCTGGAGGGCCCCAGCGATGGCAAAGGGCCCCCAGAGGCCCCCTGCCATCCCTCGGAGCCCTCTGGAGGGTCCCAGGGATGGCAAGGCCCCCAGAGGCCCCCTGCCGCCCTCGGAGCCCTCCTGGAGGGCCCAGGGATGGCAAAAGGCCCCAGAGGCCCCCTGCCGCCCTCGGAGCCCTACTGGATGGCCCAGGGATGGCAAAGGGCCCCCCAGAGGCCCCCTGCCGCCCTTGGAGCCCTCTGGAGGGCCCAGGGAAGGCAGCAGGCCCCCAAGCCCCTGCCGCCCTCAGACCCCTACTGGAGGGCCCCAGGGTGGCAAAGGCCCCCCAGCGGCCCCCTGCCGCCCTCGGAGCCCTCCTGGAGGGCCCCAGGGACGGCAAAGGGCCCCCCAGAGGCCCCTGCCGCCTCGGACCCTCCTGGAGGGCCCCAGGGACAACGCGGCCCCCCAGAGGCCCCTGCCACCCTCAGAGCCCTCCTGGAGGGCCCTAGGGATGAGCAGCGGGCCTCCCAGGCCCCCTGCTGCCCTCGGAGCCCTGCTGGAGGGCCCCAGAGACGCAGCGGGCCTCTTAAAGGCTGCCGCTGCTCCGCCACAGCCGCCCATTGCGTTTTCACCGCTCTGGGCGCCGCCATTTTGGCGGCAAAATGGGCGGAGGTCGTGCAAGATTCGCCGCCATTTGGGCGAAAATGGCGGCGCCCATAGCCCCGGAGCCGCTCTGGCGCCGCCATTTTTTCGCCCAAAATGGAGGGGGGTTCGCGCAGACTTCGCCACCATTTTGCTGCCCAAAATGGCGGCGCCCAGAGAGGCGAAAGCTGAGACAGGCGGCCGGTGCGGCGGCAGCGGCAAGAGGAGGCAGGGGCCGGCCGCCAGGCCTCCGCGGGCCGCATGCGGCCCGCGGGCCCGAGGTTGCCAACCCCGGACTAAGGGACTTGCTCCCAAAGAAGGTGTATAAAATGCACCAGTGACTTCATAGTTTGTCAAGAATCATTAAAATCAGAGCTTGAATACAAGTACCACCTTTAGGGGCATTACTATGGAGTGTGTGGCGCACCAGTGACAACCTAAAGGAAAGGTACATCATTACTCAAACATTTGCCTTTTGGAAGAAAAGGGCTGCGGCATTCACCTGTGTTCCTTTAAAATGTTTGGATCGGGTGGAAGAGATAGTGAGTGGGGTGAGACTCGTGAGGAGAAAGGAGAGGTCTCAATTTCCTTTAAAACATCACTTCTTACCAAATTTTCAGTCTAACCACTGAAACTATGTACATGTATACATTTGCCTGTGCTATGATACTGTATTTAAAGTTAAATTTTATTTTGCTTGTTGTTTATTTTGTTAATTTTGCTAGTTGTCTACATTCAGATTACAGGAATAACTATGCGTAACATTAGTTACAAAAACATTACTAAGGATTCGGTATGGTGTTGGTAAGTGAGGGGTCAATCGGAGAGGAGGTGACACCAAGAGTTACCACACTGGTGATGCCTACTCTAGTGTGCCACTGCTACCATCTAAGTTCTTTTGTGGAACAAAAACAATAACAACAACAACAATCAACATGGTTTACCCTAACAAGTTATGGGGAATGAGTGTAGTGTGTAACAAAGCCACTTTTAAAAAAAAAAATAACTGCAGCAAGGTAAGAGCAAAATTAATTTATAAGTGTATGAGCAGCAGTTTCTAGTTAATTTAATGTTACTTTTATATTCTTTATTCAATCCTAGAGGGAGTTTTTCCTCTCTCAAAATAGTAACAAAAAGGAATGGCAGTATTGGAGATTATCACACCAAAGCTTCCCTCCAAATGCTGCTGCAGCTTTTAAACACCTGAAATAGCAATGATTCTTATCACATTACCATGCAATTGCCAAACTGATAACAAGTGGTGATTGATCTTATCACACTACCATTCTGTTTACCCTTGTCAGCTATTTCAGATTAAGTAAGTAAGTAGTAGTAGTCATGCCTTGGTCCACAAGTGGAGGTGTGTTACACTGAAGGCTGTTTTAAATGCCCCCCCTCCTCCTAAGAGTCATGCCTTGATCAGGGAGTGTGGGGAGGGGTGCACTGAAGGTTGTTTAAATGCCCCTTCTCCTCATTGTACAAAGTCTTGCCTTGCTTGGATGGGGTGTGTTGCCAAGTAAATTGTTGAGAAAATGGTACATACTGCCCTTTTGCACTGGCGCCGATTTTAGGGTTAGGCACCACGCAGCAACCACATGGTCTCTAAGCCTAATTCGCCACAGCAGCGTTACAATCGCACCAGCCTCCACATGTCACTTACGTAAGAATGTGCCATTGGCGCACTCGCTACATCCGCCCTGCGACGGAAAAAGAACCCGCTTTTCTTGGGTCTTTTCCTCCCGATGGAAACCGTTGCAGTTTGGTGTGCTGAGCTTCCTCCGGAGGAAAATAGGCCGCTGTAGCTGCCCTTTTCGGTGGTCTGTCCCAGGCCTTCCTCCCCTTCTCTGTGAATTACCTGAAATGACCTATCTCACATACTTCAATAACAGGTACTGTGCGATTGATAGCTATTCACGGGATTTCCCTCTCATTAAATGTTTGCAACAGGCATGGATTGACCACGGATAGCTACTACCCAGCTACAAGCGGTGTGTGTATAGGATCCTGCCATTAGAGTGAACATTCATTTCTATCCTGCTGTTAAAGAGCAGTATGATAATCTCCATAATGAGCAATATAAAAGAACATTGAGTGATTTTCTTTCCTTAGTGTAAGAAGTAATGGTAACAGGCCGCTTTTAAAACACTGTATAGGGAACTCTGTTATACATGGGGTTGGTTCCAAGATCCCCCATGTATCAAAATCCATGGGTGCTCAAGTCCCATTAAATATAATACTGCCAAATTGTGTCCCTTATAAAAATGGAAAATCAAAGTGTGATATCTGATGAAATTTACTTTTTTGGAACATTTTCAAACGTGGATGCTTGAATCCGTGTGTATTAAAAATTCCGTGTATAAGAAGGCCGACTGTAACTAGTAATGAAGGAGAGCCCGTGTGTGGTATGTTTGATCAATGAACTACAAAATCTGGAGACCAAGGTTCAAATCCTCACACATCATGGAAATGATTGGAAACCCGTAGGTGAACTTGCGCAAGTTGCACTCTTCCTCAGAGGAAGCCAATAGCAAACACCTCTGAACAAATCCTGCCAAGAAAACTTCATGATAGATCACCTTAGGGTGCCAAAGTCGGAATGAATTGAAGGCCACAACATCCACAAGAACAACAAGTAACTGGAACAAGTTTCTTCTTAATATGTAACTTCCAAGCTCTGCTTAAAAGCAGAAACCCAGGCGCAATTTACAAGGCCTTGGCTAAGGAAACCAGAAATCACTGCTGCTTCCATTCTGGATGGTCAATCAAACATAGTGTGCTATTTGCCTTCAATCCTTTCTGCTAGTGGCAACCCTATCATTTTTTTTTTTTTTGCAAGATTTGTTCAGATACGATTGCCTCTGCCTTCCTCTGAGGCTGAGAGAATGTTACTTCCTTAAAGTCTCTTAGCAGCTTTCCATGGCTAAGAGTTAATTGAAACCACAGTCAAACACTCAATCAAATCACTACACCATGCTGGCTCTGAATTAGATTTCTTTAATTTAGATTAGGTACCTGAATCATAGCTTCCTTTAGTAAGGCAGGGAATAGAATTAAATAAGAAGAAAACAAAAGAGGCTTAAGTATATCCAGTATTTATTGTATGAGGCATAATCTGGGCCAATCTGCCCTATTTCTACACCAAGTGTGTTTACCGTTCACTATTTCCTGTGCAAACTCCCTTGCGATCTAAAAACATGTTCCTGTAAAAAGCATTGGGAATTCTGCTGGCAGAGTCCATGAAGATAGGGAACCCCTTCCATTCAGACAAGGCCAGTGCAGGATTCATAGCAATGATTAGATGGTCTGGCTGTATCTCTTGAATTCCAGCGCCTGCACATGTTTTCTCTAATACTAATTCTAAAAATGAAGGAAAAAAAGAAACACCTAACTAGTCCATTTTTTCTCATTTCGTATACTTCGTACTACATAATTATAACAACTTGATTACCTTTATCGCCATGGCAAAAAAATTCTGCAGAACCCTGGGGTGCAGTTTGGCAAGGTGCTACAAGTCTCTGTAGAGAATGAAAAATCCCACAAATTACAAATCCCAGAATTCCATACCGTGATGTAATGCCAGTTTAACTGGTAGTTAAGTGCTTAAATGTGGTAGTGTAAAAGGTACTTAGTACAAGTGCTCATCCTCTTATAGTCTCTACGTATGAGTTCTTTTGTTCTCTGCTTTCATGTTCATAGACAATTTTACCTTGTCCATCTGCTGGAGTAAGGCACTGTTCACCTACTGCATGCTCTGCATATGAAACCATGGATAACATAAAAAAGAGCACTGTGATGAGGTCAGTTGCCCTAGGGTGACAAGAAATTCAGCAGCTTCAAACATGTAGATGTGCCATTCTAGTTCAACCTTTCTTAGTGTTTTTTCCCTGACTCAAAAAATTCTTTAACGCCACGTATGATGTCAGCAACTCAAAAGCACGAGCTTCAATTACAGTCGGCCCCCTCCATATCCATGAATTCTATATCCATGAATTCACCATCCATGGTTTGAAAAAAATATATATTCCAAAAAAGCAAACCTTGATTTTGCCATTTATATAAGGGACACCATTCACTACACCACTGTATTAATGAGACTTGGCCTCCATGCATTTCGGTATCCACGGGGCGTCCTGGTGTAGTTCACCAATATGTGAATGTACAATTAAACGATCATAAATATTATGACAGATATGCAAAATGGAAAGAACAATAGATGATGAAGTATAACTAGAAGCACAAAATGGAAGGATAAATTGGTCTTTCAATCTGGATAGATGAATTCAAAAAATCATCGTGCACATGGACACTTTCAGATTGTGTCACTGTCATATGAAAAACTACTCAAATATTCCAACAGGGTGACCATGTGGCATACCTTAGTCATTGCTTCCTATGGTTCTACAACTGCCAGAAAAGAACTGGGGGTTACTGCATTTTTATTATCACAAGATACTGTTTCGTAGCACACAGAAGAAACATTAAATACAATAAGTAAAAGGTCTCAAAGACATAGGCTTAGTCAATTGTCTTCTGGTTACTCTTATGAAGCACCATACTCACCGTTGCAATGGATATTTCAGGAAGTTTAACACCTGACATTTCAGATGAACTGTCAGGAGCATTATTGTTGAAATCTCTTCTTGCTGTTAACTCTTTAACAATGTACTATTCTTCCATTCCCTTCTCTCTTTTAGGCTGGGCAGAGGGCAAGTACATTACTACCAACCTAAATTTTGTCGCAATAACTACTTAAGAGGATGAATTTTTTAAAAACCTGGTGATAACTTGGGCACCTTGATGCTTTTAAATATTAGGAACCTTCTCTTGTTATGTTCTGGATCCAATTATAACAGGAAATAAACTTCCCTCTATTGCCCAGCAATTCTCCAATGATCGGGGCTTGACCTCCTACACAAGGTAGCAAAGCTAAAGCACATGAAGTAACTGTGTCTTTAAAAAACAACAACAAGAGAGCAACAAACTGTACCCTGATGCTGCATCCCTCTTTCTAGAGATAAAAATGGGAAGGGAAAAGTCAAAAAGAATTCCTCATTTCAGAATCGTATTATCAAAGAGAGCTGATAGTAATCTCTCCATACACACATACAATATATAACTGGGTTTTAGATTCAAGGAAGCTTGGGCATTAGGAAATGTAAAAAGTGACGGTCTGAGGATTGTGAATCTGGCCAAGACATTCGGCCAAAGACTCGCTGCAACGACGGCGAAAGAGCTCTACACCATTCCCAAACTGGGACAGAGGGGTGGGCCAGGCAAATCTGGGAGGCCAGGTAGTGCAATCTGCAGGCAAAAGGGGGGAAGGCAGGAGCGGCCAGCGCAGCACACCAGCGGGGGAGCACCAGCCTAGTGGTGCCCAAGGGAGAGACAGGAGGCCATCGGGTACGGGTGGGCGGGCGCGGGAAAAAAGAGGGAATGATGGGGGGCGACGAAAGGGACACCGTGGGGGAGGGGGAAGGAAAGGGACGAGGGGGGACGAGGGGATATAAGAGGTGATGTCTTTAGAACAAGACAAATCCACCAGAGTCAAAAACGGCTGAGGCAGGCCTGAGCCGGCCATAAGACGGGGATTTGCTGGGGAAAATGTGGCAGGGGCGGCCACGGGGGGCTAAAGGTCCCGGGGATCTCCGAATCAAAGGGCACAACGCGCTAGGCTTTGGAATGGGATATTGGAAAGCACGGGTGGACAATTAGATGGCTGGGAAGGGTTGACGATGGTCGGTCCAGCGAAAGAATTGACACACGACTGGAATCGAGAGCGAGTTAAAACACCTGTCGGACATGTGCAATAAATCCAGAGTCCATCCCAATAAGTTGCATGGAATTTCAGGTCAAAATTCTATTTAGATCTCGTAGGACTGGGGGAAAAGATGAAAGGCAAACAATGTTGCTAAACTACATACACCCTTTAAAAACAAGAACAGGAAAAAAGGAAAATCCTGTAAGATTTTTGACCATGGGGGGTTCAGAAAACAGATGTGGGCACTCTGCACCTTGACCAAGGCTCAAATATAGTCTCCCGCGGATGTTGCCCAGAGGTGAACTTCGAAAAGATGCCGTGAGGGGGAAGGGTAGCCATGCATGCTGGGAGCCGCAACAACTGAAAAATGACAGCGATATGGATCTCGGGCAACAGTCGTCAACCATGGCCCGCACAGTAAGAGAAAAAAGAATGAAGGGGGACTATGTCAAGGACATCAGAGAAACGACTAAATGGGCAGCAGATTTCAACCAATCTGCTATGAATTAGAGTAGAGCAGTTCCTCATTATGTTCCACTTGAGGTCTCCAAGCTGTGTTTACAAGTACTAGTAAATATAGTTTGAAGACCTCAAGCAAACTTGTGAACACAGTTTGAAGACCTCAAGGAAGCATTTATTCTGATTCCTTGAGATAGAATAAAAGAATTATAGAGTTGGAAGAGACCATAAGAGCCATCCAGTCCAACTCTTTGTCTATGTCTTTGTTCATACTTCCACTAATGGATTGGAATTTGAAAGTATAATCCAATTTATTTGTTTTCCTTTCTAATCATCTTTTGTAATTACCTTGACCAAGGACTGTGACCTTCATCATTTGGGCCCATTTTAGTCTGGTTTCAGAACAGGATATGGCACTGAAATGGCTTTAGCTGCTCTGATTGATGACCTCCTCCAGGGAAAGGCAGTGGGACTGCTATCCTGTTGATCATCCTGGATCTCACAGAATCTTTTGATACCACTGCTCATGGTATCTTCCTGGACCAGCTTTGTGGGATGAGAATTGGAGGCACTGTTCTGCAGTGGTTCTGCTTCTACCTGGAGAGCCAGTTCCAGACAGCAACACTGGAGGATTCCTGTCCAACTCCATAGCAATTAAGTTGTTGGGTGCCACAGACCCTACCTTGCTCAACAGATAATTCTTGGCCCTTTTGTTTACACCACTGAATTTTTATTTTTCCCTCTTTGTTAAGAGGATTCATCCCAGCTTTTGCTGTACACATTGTTGGAAGTTGCAATACAATTAAGTATGTCACCACTCACAGGGTGTCTTATCATTACAGAAGCATTTTGAATGGAAGTGAAAAAAATGTCTATTGATCAACAATGAAAAAACAAAACATACAAAACAATATATATCATTTTCTGCTGCATAGCAAGTGTGATTCATGAATTCAAACACCATAGTTGATCACTACTGTAAATATACTGCACCATAAATAAATGTAAATCCATTGTACAAAAATTCCTGGACATACTTCATACAAATATGGTACATTTGGAAGAATTATGCAATTTTTTTCTTCAAACTTTTTTTTAAAAACCCAATACTTTGCTCATATTTTTAAATAGACGAATATCAGTTAAAACCAGAGTAACACAGAGGAATTATAGGACCACTGATACCTTCAAGAAGTCTTATTGAGAAAGGGAATATGGTTGCACAGAGCTTGTTCAGTTGATACACCAAGTCATGAAAACCAAGCTGAAAGCTGATATGTTATAGATTGACCATGGCTGTTCATTAGCATTGCTGAAGAAACCTGAACGACTTTGTCTCAGGCCTGGTTTAGCCTTACATGACTCTGCCAGGACTTATTTTCCAAAATATATTACAAAGATTTTCTCCACTATTAACACTTAAGAACCAATCTATACATTACATGCAGTGTGTTTCTTCCTCTTGATCACGTTTAACTGAAAAGTAGCCATATAACCTCCAGTTAAGCACAGAAAAGTAGCAGGGAAGGTGTTGCTTAATCCCTTTTCTTCCTGTTTTTGGTTTATTCAAAATAACATTGTCCATTCCCACCTGAAGTTTGGGTCACAGACCAGTGTTTCCAAGCTGTCTGAAAGGAACATCTTTTCACCCCAAATTAAAATGGGAGATGCATTTCACAGTGATTCCACCAAATAGATACTTTTACAATAAGAACAGTGTGTGTCCTTATAGGAGTTCCACCCCATGTCTCTGTATGAATCTGTGTCTACACAGGGATGGATGTAACGATCCAGGTAGGCATGTCCAGTGCAAAGATACAGCAGAGTTTTGGGTTTGCGGCTGGAAATCAAGGCCAGTATAAAGCTGAGATAGATCATCACCCTCTCTTGTGTGTGCGGTTACTGTGAGCTTGGAGGCATCATTTAATGGTTGTATTTATAGTCCCAGAAGAGTCATTTGGAAATGGCTGACTTGGATGTTATACTTTTCTGCAAGGTGGAAATCCTAGTTCCTTCAGCACACCCCCTACATAACTTAACAGTGTAGATGAGAGGAGGATGTATCCAGACCTATCTCATGAATAACATTCAATGAAGGCTATTATGATGGCAAAGATTCACAGAACAGGATATCTCAGGGTGAAAACTTCTTGGTAGAGGGCCAACATTGGGCAAGTTATTTTAAAACGCTAGAAAATGCATTGAACTTACTCAGTATTTTCCTCACATTATTTCCTCACATTATTACCAGGCAATTAACTCTATCTTTCATAGAATCATAAAGTTGGAAGAGACCACAAGGGACATCCAGTCCAACCCTTTTCTGCCATGCAGGAACTCTCAATCAAAACATCCCCGACAGATGGCCATCCAGCCTCTGTTTAAAGACTTCCAAGGAAGGAGATTCCACCACACTCTGAGGGAGTTTGTTCCACTGTCAAACAGCCCTCACTGTCAGGAAGTTCCTCCTAATGTTGAGGTAAAATCTCTTTTCCTGTAGCTTGCATCCATTGTTCCAGGTCTTGTTCTCTGGAGCAACAGAAAACAAGCTTGCTCCCTCCTCAATATGACATCCCTTTAAATATTTAAACAGGGCTATCATATAGAGGGCATCAGTGGGAGGGACTCTAATCACCTCTTAACCTTCTGTTCTCGAGGCTAAACATCCCCAGCTCCATAGTTTTTTGTGGGTTTTTGGGGCTATGTGGCCATGTTCTAGCAGAGTTTCTGCTAGAACATGGCCACATAGCCCGAAAAACCCACAAAAAACTATGGATGCCGGCCATGAAAGCCTTCGACTTTACATCCCCAGCTCTCTAAGTTGTTCCTCATAAGGCATGGTTTCCAGGCCCTTCACCATTTTAGTCACCCTCCTCTGGATATGCTCCAGTTTCTCAACATCCTTTTTGAATTGTGGTGCCCAGAACTGGACACAGTATTCCAGGTAGGGCCTGACCAAAGCAGAATAGAGTGGCACTATTACTTCCCTTGATCTAGACACTATACTTTTATTGATGCAACCTAAAATTGCATTGGCCTTTTTAGCTGCCACATCACACTGCTGACTCATGTTCAACTTGTGGTCTACTTGGACTCCTAGATCCCTTTCACACATAGTTTCATTCAGCCAGGTGTTGCCCATCCTATATCTGTGCGTTTCATTTTTCTGCCCTAAATCCCAGAAAAATCCCACAAAAGTGAGATCGTTTTCAGACTCATCAAGGGCATTGGGCATTAATGTGAAAATAACCTGCAAAGAAAGTGGACAAAATTTGCCATTTCTTTACTCATGGATGAATCCTGAAAGTAAAAAGCAACCAATTTTGTCCACTTTCTATGCGGGTTAATGCTGGATTAATGGTCAATGCCCCCGATGTTGTGTGAAAATAATCATGCTTTTGTTGGACTTGTCCATTTTCTGTACGTGTTAATGTGTGATGTCATGTGAAAACAATCCTGCTTTTGTGGGATTTTCCCATTTTAAATCCAGTTTCTGCACAGGATAAACCCTCTGTGATGACCTCCATAGGTAAACCCTCTCTGAACAAATCTTGCCAAGAAAACACCATAAGTTGGAACCAACTTGAAGACACACAACAACAAGGTACAGAAAAGAAGGAGGGGGCTTATTGGATTCCTGTTCATTTAAATGGAGTATGTCACAGGCCTACCCCTGATTCTGGTAGACATGATGTCTTGGTTCAGAGAGGGAAAGTACCAAGGATGCACCGATTCAATTGTGAAGAAGTATGTTTTGCATATGCAGAGAGGCTCTCAAAATATTCTGATTAAGAATTCTCCACTCTTGATCCACTGCCTGACTTTGTAGTTATCCACTTGTTGCTGCATTTGTAGTGAATCAATATCCTCTAACTGAAAGAGATCAC
>NC_056523.1:86514645-86517133 GCF_019175285.1 Sceloporus undulatus | reverse complement strand
ACATTTGAATGCTAGGAAATACAAAATTGAAGCAAATGAAACATAGAAATCACACTACAAAGAATTTGTCCTTTTGTTTACCTCCTAAACACACAACTAAAGATACCAGTACCTTGTTCAAAGAAAAAAAGAGAGGTTTACTCCTTAGCCCTGGCAACTGTAGCTCCTCTCCAGCTCCTGCTCTGTTCCTCCTTTTGAACTCAATCAGCAAGTACAGCCCTTTCCTTGGAGTTTTCTCACACACTGCGCCAAACTCATAGCCATAGAGGTTACATCAAAAAAGTTGTTCACTTGTACTCATTGCCTTAATTTTGAAATATAAGTTTATTGTGCCCAATCACCCTCTAAACTATAACTAGTTGAAGTGCAGCTGTTCTTCATGGGGACAGGAGGCCATAAAAGACAACCAGGGGACTACAAACTCCCAGTATCTCTCAGACAGCATGGTCACTGAGAAATTCTGGGGAACTATAGTCCAGAATAATAACTTCTCCCAGCTCTGGTGAAAGCTATGCCAAAAACATTATAAGATTTTGGATTTTGGAAATTATAGCTATGTTAATCACTTGCAGAGGGCTCATCCAGAGTGCCCAAAAGCCTCAGGATTTGCTGAAGTTGTATTTTCCAGGATGTCTGAAAAGTATCTGCATGTATTCTTCTTGTTCCAGTCTATTTCTTGTCAATTTCCAGGACTAGCTGTGACTTTCTGAACCCAGGGCAGAGAGCTCTTAACATATACTGACTGGTTGACATATAGCTCTACTGCAAATGTAGGCATGCACCTGGATATATATTTCTATTCAAATCACAATAATCATTTAGGTCTCATTGAAATGTTTATACTGATCTTTGGATGTGGGTGGATCTTGTCAATAACATGTGCCTGTTATTTCTTGAGGTTGTAAAAAAAAACCCAGCTGATTCATGTAAACTGTGGAAACAAGTTCAACACCTAATCTTCCCAACAAGGGGGGGGGGCACATGTATATTTTTATGTTCTAGCTAAACTTGGAGGACATGCAGTTTAAGAGAATATTCATTATTATATGGTGATATAAAGTGGTTTTACTGGTTCTTGCTTAACATAAGCATAGCACAGCAAAATTAATGAATATGTGTTTGTCTCCGTTTCATGTCTCCTGGCTGGAAAAGAGTCCCTCTATAAAATAGGGGTGGGGCAACTGTGTCCTCCACCTCTTTTTGAGAGTTCCCAAATCTTACTTGAATCCTTCCAAATCCCAAACTCCCAATGTAAAAAAAAAAAAGAGGGGGGGGGGCAATCCATTCAAAGTTTTGAAATGCTTCCTGGTGCAAGGCTTCAAAGCAAACCATAAACCTTTACCCTTCAAACTTATGAAGATAAGCTGAAATTGATTTTTAAAAAGTGTGTGATAAACCCATAAATGTGAACTAGAAATATACTTCTTGCTGCATCTGGATATATTTTTAGTTGATCCTCAGGCAAAAATATACTGCTGCTGGCCATAGGGCAGGGTGCAAATTGTCCCCTCTGTAACTGCCCGCTCCTGCTGTAAGGTACATTTAAATAATGAGTGATCATTTAACAGAACAGCCTTATGGATCTAAGATGGTTTTTCTCAGAATCCAAAATTTTATAATGTTTTCAGTACTCATCTACCATTTTGGAATCTTTGTCTCATTGTGAAGAAAGGGAATACCTGAACATAAGAAACAGTGTTGTTGGTGTAGTTAAAAAGCAGGTGTTCAGTAGTAATCCTTTAAGTTGTTTTTGGATAAAGATGACCATAAGTGAAGACTGTGGCCTCTGCTGTAGAAAAGGTGAGAGATTGTCCTACATCATCATGATTAGCTTTTCAAATTGAGAGCCCCATATATTTTGACTGGTTGTCTTTTCCTTCTTCTTTAGTTATAAAATATATTGCCAATAAATATATGCAGTCTGCCACACTCACCTGTAGGTCTCTGCTCTTGTTTTGCTCACTACTAATGGGTTTAATGCAAAAGTGCCTGAGACCCTTAGTACAAAATTGCTGTGGAAGCAGTAAATGGACTACCTGCTGAGATTATGCTGAAAAATTCCAAATGTCACTTTAATGCTGCTGGGAGTAACCAGTTAAAATCCATTTGCAGAAATCTCTGGCTTTGGGTATATCAGTGGGACAGTTTGTGTTAAGAGTGTTAAGCATCATACAGAAAGGAGGACATTTCCAACCCTTGTAATAAAAGATGACATCCTATTTTACCTCAAAGAGACAAACTAGAAACTGAAATTGCAGGATAATGTGAGATTTAACTGACTTAGGTTCTAGACATAGCTGAGATCTGGAGTAGACAAATCTTCTATGCCAGCCTTGCCCAGCTATCCCTGGTAGGATCCCATGCTGTCTGAGGACGATAGGAATTGTAGCCAAAACATAATAATAATAATAATAATAATAATAATAATAATAATAATAATAATAATAATAATAATAATAATAATAGGATTTATTTATATGCCGCCCAA
>NC_056523.1:86510669-86514545 GCF_019175285.1 Sceloporus undulatus | reverse complement strand
CAAATTATATCAATAAGTGTTCAGGGAAAACACATTAAT
The DNA here is from genome assembly GCF_019175285.1 of Sceloporus undulatus. NCBI lineage: Eukaryota > Metazoa > Chordata > Lepidosauria > Squamata > Phrynosomatidae > Sceloporus > Sceloporus undulatus. The sequence continues at coordinate 86,514,506 of NC_056523.1, read as the reverse complement.
AAAACTATATTCCGAATTTATGATCCAACTACAGAGGTAGAAGAAGAATTTAAAAGATGCTACACGGAGTTCAGAAGGAAACTGATCACACACCAAACCGGAGGCTTGTTAAAAATAGGTGACTGGAATGCAAAAGTAGAAAAAGTAGCAGAATCAAAGATGGTAGGAAAATTTGGACTAGGATCAAGAATGAAGCAGGAGAGCAAGTGAATGAATTATTCAAGGCCAACAGTTTGTTCATCACAAATACATTCTTTAAGCAACTCAAGAGACATTTGTATACGTAAACATCATCTAATGGCTGATAAAATAGACTACATAATTGGAAGCAGATGTTGGAGAAGTTCTGTTCACAAAAGCAAGGCCATTGCATTAATTTATCATATATGGAGCAAGAAACGCCAGATGACCAAGCTGGGTTCAGAAAAAAAAGAGGCACTAATAATCATATTGTAAAGATTAATTGGATAATGGAGTGCACCAAAGAACTGCAGAAGAAAATCAGCCTCTGTTTTGTATATTATTACAAAGCCTTGGATTTTGCAGATCATGAAAAACTATGGATCACGCTTAGAGAAATAAGTATGTCACAATATTTGATTGTTCTGATGGAACAAGAGGCTGCTATCAGGGCAGAATACAGAGAAACAGAATGATTTCCTGTTGGCAAGGGAGTCAGGAAAGGCTGCAGTTTAACACCCTGTTTAACTTATATACTGAACCTATCATATGTAAAGCAGGATTAGACTCAGAGGAAGGTGGTATGAAAACCGGAAAAAGGAACATCAACAATTTAAGATACACAGATGACACTATACTACTAGCAAAAAATAGCAAAGACAGGATGATTACCAAAGAAAGTCAAGAAAGAAAATGCAAAGGCTAAATGGCTAAACATTAAGAAAAAAAAAGAACAATGACTGCAGAAGATTTATATAATGTTAAAGGAGATGATGAAGAAATTGAAATAGTTCAGAATTTCCCTTACTTTGGCTCAATCATAATCAGAATAGAGTGAAAAAATCAGAAGAAAACTTGGACTTTTGCGAGTTGCTAGTTGCTTATGTTACAACTATTGCCATTATAATTAGTGATATATATGAGAAATACTAATGATTTATGAGTAACATTAGTACAAAAAAACATTACTAAGAATTCTGTATGGTGTGGTATGAGAGGAGGTGGGAGCGTGACACCATGAGTCATTACACTGAATGACACCAATTCTAATGATGCCACTGCCTAATAGATTTTGTTTATTTAGACTGAAGTCTACTGCTCATTTACCTGAAATAAATACCACTGATACCTCTGATCAGACATGTATGGCATTGCTTCATTGATCATGTAATTATACTGAGCACAGTAGGACAAGCTATAGCTGAGTAAAGAAATACATTATAATATTTTGGATGTACCAATATGCGAATGGAAATTACTTTTTCTCTAATCATATAATGCCTACTTCTTTCAAACTGACTTAGATATATGGCAACTGAATCATGTCCCTTATCATATGGAGGCTTATTGTCGGCAAAAGAAATGGCTGCTCCATGAATACTTTTACAATGGGAGAGAAGCGGGATGCCTCAATGATGATTAAGAAGCGCAACTGGCTGTCCCACCTTCACTCTTCAGGAACACTTCAGGAACCATAAGGCTTGCTTGGCACAATTTATTCAGAGGAGGTTTGCCATTGCCTTTCTCTTAGTCAATGGGTTTCTATGGCAGAATGGAATTTTGAACCTGAAGGTGTATTCATAAGGCAGAATTAAGGCAGTTTGGCAACACCTTAACTGTCACAGCTCAAGGCTATGGAATTCTAGGATTTGTAGTTTGGTGAGGTACTCAGCCTGGTCTCCATAAAGCTCTGGTGTCTCACCCAGGATTCTGTACAACAGTGTCATGGCAGTTAAAATGGTATCAATCTGCTTTGTGAATTCTGCATTGTGAATTAGTCTCCAAAAGTCTTTGTCCAACACTCAAACCACTGCACTACATCAGTTAATTCCCTCTCCCTCTCCCTCTCTCAATCTCCCTCTATTACACACATACCATTTAGCTGAAGAAAAGAGAGGTATGAAATTAAACTTGATCCAGCTTTAAGTTTCAAAATTAAAAAGCCATTTTTGGGGATCTGATCTCCCAAAACATGCCTACTTAAAAATACTTTGGATGGTATTTACTACTGAGCCTGTATAGTTACAATCTTCTGTTTTCCACACCTTGTTTGGATTTCTAGCTGTGAAACACAGATTGGAAAGAAGCTGAGGTCCCATCTGACAGAAGTGTCAGCTTGGATTTATTCTGATCCCTTTCCCCTTGCTACCAGGTCTATATTTATTATTAAATTGTGCACAGTCCATATGGAACATACTGGCTGCAAACAACAAAAGTAGAATAATATAGAATATGATATGCAATTGATTTATATCAGCATGTGGATGAAGCAGAATGCATAACTGCTTTTCAGGTAGTCTACCTGACAGAGTCATATAATACCCTCCAAAGAATTGCTTCTTTATTATTATCTATAAGGATTTTTTTTAAAGTCCTCTGATCAGGAAATCAACTAAGTCTTAGGATACAATTCTCTAAAGATATATCTGGGAATAAGGTGTGCTTAATGGACATGTATAGAATAGTGTTCTTATGATTGTTGTCATAAGAATATAAAAACATTTGGTTAATATTACTAACTACAATTCTGTAATCCCTATGTGTTCCTACATTAGTATCTTAAAAGGCATGAATCCTATTGGTTGGTCCCAGCTGGAGTACACCTATTTAATAAATTGTCAAATGATGACTCAGTACAAAGGTACACCCCATTTCTTTATAGCAATAGGAAGTACATTTCTGTACCGCTTATCCATGCACTTAAGCACTCCCGAAGTGGTTTACAATGTGTAAGCTAGTTGCCTCCAACAAGCTGGGTACTTATTTTAGTGACCTCAGAAGAATGCCAGGCTGAGTCAACCCTGGGCCCCTGGCTGGTATTGAACTCACAACCTTGTGGTTTGTGAGTGAGTGGCTGCAGTACAGGCATTTAACCATGGCACCACCAGGGCTCCTTTAGTGGGTCTACTCTAGTTTGGGGTCACAACAGGATTCAGGTCAATATGTATTCAAGATATAATGGATTGGCAGTAGATTCAGGGCCAGACAAAAGGAAGCACATCACACAATGTAGGCTAAATACAAACTCTTGTCCCAATTTTTCACACTGACTTAATTGGGGAATAGTAGGTATTAGGTATTAGGTAAATCCAATTGATTCAATGACCCTACTCTACTTAGGGACTTAAGCATCTGGACTTAAGTCTACATGGTGTAGTCAGTAGTTGGAGTGTTGGACTATGACTCTAGAGACCAGGGTGCAAATCCCAGTTTGGCCATGTGAACCCACTGGGTGACCTTGGACAAGTCACATTCTCTCAGCTTCAGAGGATGACAATCCCAAAGCCCTCTGAACCAATCTCACCAAGAAGGCACCATGATAGGTTCACCTTAATAATAATAATAATAATAATAATAATAATACATTTTATTTATAGACCGCTATTCCGCGATGATCATAGCGGTATACAGTAAAAATTGTAATACAATACAAAATACAGTTAAAGGAGGGAGAAGTCTCGTCCTTCAGGCAGTCCCTGATGTTGCTGGGTCTGCCTGATCACTCCCTCTGAGGCCGAGATGACAGTTGAGGAGGGAGGGGCCTCTTCCTCCAGGCAGTCCCTGATGTTGCTGGGTCTGCCTGATCGCTCCCTCTGAGGCCGAGATGACAGTTGAGGAGGAAGGGGCCTCTTCCTCCAGGCAGTCCCTGATGTTGCT
>NC_056523.1:86508693-86510569 GCF_019175285.1 Sceloporus undulatus | reverse complement strand
TTTTGGTTTCATCCTCTTAATGATTGTATTATCTGATGAACATTTTCATTTTTTTGTTTGAATTCCACTGGGCCAATATGAATGCAAACATTAAAAAACATATCAATTCACTCTTTTTTCTGGTTTTTTTGTTTGTGAAATCATGAATTATCTCTCCCAAGTAAATTTCTCCTGCAAATTCATACTAACTGAATAAAAAGCTAGGTGACTTGTCATTCTTTCATTTCCCTTTAACTTCCTTCTGTTTCTGGCTGCCCAATTTGCACTTATAATCAGCCGGGAACAAATAATTGTATGATTTATTTTCCTTACTATGAGCCAGTCATTTAAAACCTCTCAGTTTTCAAACACTATTTTGTGTCAAGATTTAGAGAGAGTGTGTGTGTGTGTGTATGTGTGTGTAAGCATGTGGTTATTTCTGCACAAAAAAATTGAATTTTCTGCATAGAGATGTCATTTTCTGGACAGAAAATAAATATTGTTTTCTGTAGAAGAATCTTTTTCCCCTGACAGAAAACAAATGTGTTTTTTTTCATGTATAGGTTCCAAACTGCAAAGTTCATCTTCCATCTAGGTTCCTCCATTATGTATTTTGTGCATTTTGGTTGTTTGAATAAAGATATCACTGTTTTGTGGATTTTTGATGTTATTACACTTTGCTATATGGCCAACACAGCTTGTTGTTATTGTTAGCTACTTTCAAGTTGATCTCGACTCATGGTGACCCTGTGAATGAGACATCTCCAAGCCCCCCATCCTACATTTCCCTGCTCAGATGCTGCAGGCTGGCCCATGGTCTCCCTGATTGAGTCTATCCGTATGACATGTGGTCTTCCTCACTTTCTACTTCCCTCCACTTTCCACAGCATCACAGTCTTTTCTAATAAGTTCTGTGTCACTATGTAGCTGATGTATGACAGCGTCAACTTTGTTATCTTGGCTTCTAGGGAGAGCTTTGGATTGATCTGTTCTAGGACCCATTTGTTTGTTTTTTTAGATGTCCATGGTATCTTAAGCACTCTTCTCCAACACCACATCTCAAATGAATTAATTTTCTTCCTATCTGTTTTCTTCACTGTCCACCTGTCACAACATACATAGAAATGGGAAATACGATGGCTTGAATGATTCTAACTTTAGTGTTCAGCTGTATACCTTTCTTCTTTAGGATCTTTTCTAGTTCTTTCATTGCTGCCCTTCCCATTCCTAATCTTCTGATTTCTTGACCGTAGTCTCCATTCTGTTCAATGTTTGATCCAAGATATGGGAAATCTTCTATTTCTATTTCCTCAGTATCTAGGTTGAATTTATGGCTATCCTCTGTGGTCATTGTTTTTTTTCTTTAAGTTTAACATTAGGCCTGCCTTTGCACTTTCTTATTTAACGTTCTTTAGTGACTGTTCCAGGTCTGTTATGTTTCCTGCTAGTATTATGGTATCATCTGTATATCTTATGTTGTTGATACTCCTTCTCCCTATTTTCACTCCTTCTTCTATGTCCAAGCCTGTTCTTTGCATATTTTCTCCATACAAGTTGAACAGATAGGGTGAAAGGATGCAGTCTTGCCTGACTTCTTTGCTAATTTGGAACCATTCTGTTTCTCCATTCTCTGTTCTAACAGTAGCCTTTTGTGCTAAGTACAGATTCAAAATGAGGACGATCAGATGTAGTGGCACTCCCATTTTTAAAGAGCATTCCATAGCTTCTTGTGATCTATGCAATTAAAGGGCTTGCTATAGTCCATAAAGCACATGCTAATTTTCTTCTGGAATTCTTTGGCTCACCCTGTTATCCATCTGTTAAATTGTACTCTTCTGATCAAGTAGGTGATCATGAAAATACCCAATTTGTTAAATTCCTAAATATTAAAAAAAAA
>NC_056523.1:86504180-86508593 GCF_019175285.1 Sceloporus undulatus | reverse complement strand
TTTTTAAACAATTTTTTTTGAGCAAAGGGAAAGCTACAAATGTTGCTTTTAAAAGCATAAAAAATGCATGACAATTCCATCCTTTGCCTGGGACAGGGGCAGATCTGACCCAAATGCCCACAGGTTTATAAAAAATTAACCCTGTGCCTGGCTCTTTAAAAAAAGGGAGGAGGGGGAGGACACTTTCCAATGCCCTGCAAAACGTCACCATGACGATCGCTTGATTGACAGCGGCCACCTCGCCGGCAGACACAGAATGCATTCGATTTCAAACAGAATGCATTCGATTTCAAATTTGTAGTGGGCACTTGCTAACGGAGCAATTCGGGGGAGGGGCATCCGGATCAGCCCAGTTCCCTCCACGTCTTTTATGCCAGTCTGAATGGGGCCCATGTTTTCTATATCAATTGTCTAGCTTTCACTCCACATGCACAGAAGCATTATGATGGAATTTTGTATATTTTAGGCATTTTTCCCCTGAGAAGAACATAGTGGTCCACAACTAGAATACACCTACCGAATCAGTGTGGTTTACATAACTGCTGATTTACCATCCAGCAGTTGGTTCGGTCTACTCTACTTGAGACTAGTGACTACATTCAAGTACTCAGAATATTTATTAGCTGCAATCTTGCTATCAGGAACTATCTATTGGAGTAGTTAGTGGATCTCTCCCCACACTCCTCCTGCAGCTGCTCTGGGCTGTAGGTAAGCCATCCATTGTCAATCCCCTGTGCCTGAAATATTTTTTCTTTTGCAGGAATTGCATCTGGTGAAATAGGCTGCCATAAATGAAAATAAAACATGTTAGTCTGACATCAGGAGATGTATTTATATAACATAGCTACATCTCCCAATGGTACCACCCCAACTTACTTTGTAAACCACATGCCCCTGTCCCCCAGGCTTGGCCATTTGCAAGTTGTCAAAGAGTAGGGACATAAGCAAGGCCATATCTAGCTATTTCCCTGTAGCTGGGTGCACTACAAGATGACTTTCTTGCAGCATGTCCAGCTACAAGAAAATAGTTGAATGCATCCCTTCTCGCCAACAGCAAGTAAGCTGTGCTGCTTACAAGTTGGGTTTATGGGTCAGGGATTGGTCATTGCATGTTCAGAACAGAATTCTGACTTCCACAACAACCATAAAAGTGATTTGTGATGGCATAAATCTGACTTACACCATCATAATTCAGGAATAGCATGCCAGCTGTTAGTGCTTAAAGTGTCACGAGATCTTTGTTATCTTTGCAGAGTAATAATTTATTTATTTATTTATTTATTTATTTATTTATTTATGTATAACCCTCACTCTTCTGATCATCTCTGGGCTTTGTAAGCTAAGGCACTGAGCTTCTTTTTCATTATTCCAATCATTTTGTTTTCAGCATTATGATCTCTTGGCAGTTGTGTGTGATAATGTTACTAGAAAACAGATTTTATCAGCAGACTTTGCACTCATATGTGATAGTGTTTGCTGCAGAATAGATTTGATAAGCATACTTCTTGGGTGATGAGGTGAAGAGAAGAAAGAATGACAAATTGCCTCAGTATTTTTACTCCTTCTCTACCCTGCACTGTAACTTCATATATTGAGAAAAAATGAATTGTAGTCCCAGTGCTGTTAACCTTTTAGATGCTGGAGTTTTACCCAGGTCGCTCAACTCTAGCTGGCAAAAGTATGAAGAGAAAGGATTGGAAATTTGAGCAGTTCTGTAGTGATAAATCGGTAGTGTCAGTGGCTGCTCTTTGGAAAAAGACCATGCTTTCTGCTGCTAAATAATCAAATTCTGTCTCAAAATAAATGCAGTGAGGAAGAAGGATAGATTATACAGATGGAAATGTTATACAGATGTTCTAGGTAGTGATAGAGCCAATTCTTTGCTTGAGAATTTTTTAGAGCTATGTCTGAGAATTAGACAATACAATGTTCAGCATGTTTTACCCCTCAAAGGTATTCCCCTAAGTAAATAAAGATGTCCATTCACCACACATGTGATTTTCCTCACATATGTATCTTGCAATTAACATTACTTTGTGACTGGTAATTGCAAGGTAAAGTTAGAAGTTTGAATAATGAGGTGTGTATCACTGAGAAAATCCCACTGTGAAAAGGAAAATGGGATAACTTTACAGAAGATACAGGGCCTTGCGGAATTAATCATCACCACCCTTTGACATTTCCATTTTATGTTGTGTTACAACCTGGAACTGAATTATATTTAATTGAAAATGCTAAGACTTGGTATGCACAAAATATTCAATATTTGAAGATAAAAATATGTTTTATTGTAGCACAAAAAAATTAAGTAAACAAACAAAAAAAAACAGTGGCATTTGTAGGATTCATAAGTATTCACCCCAATTTGTTTTAACATGCCTAAACAAGCTCTGGTGCAATCCACTGCCACCAGAGGTCACGTAAGTGGTGAAGTGGGGTCTGCTTGTGTACAATTCCAGTGCCACAGATTAGATACATTTGTTTCTAGAAAGCCCCATAGTTTGTTGGAGCACATATCTCAATGAACAGCATCATGATGTCCAAGAAGCTATCTGAACAGGTCTAGGATAAAATGGAACAGAAGTTCCAATCAAAATTGATCCCTCAAGCCATGAGCATGTTCTAGAGCACTGTTAAATCCATTATTGTAAACTGGAAAAAATATGTCTCAACTGCAGCTTTGCCTACAGACGGCTATTCACCAAAAATTCACCAGGTAAGGAGGGCATTAGTCAAAGAAGCAACCAATAGTAACTATAAAGGAGCTGGAGCATTCTGCAGCTGAGATGGGGGAAAACATCCAGGGACAACTATCACCAGGATGATCCACAAAGTGAGTCTTTATGGTAGAGTAATAAGAAGAAAGCCTTTGTTGAAATAAGCTCATATTAAGTTTGTTCAGAATTTGTAAAAAGACATGTGAGAGACACTGCAAATCAGTGATGAAAAGTTTCCTGGTCTGATGAGACCAACATTGAATTTTTTGGCCTTGCTGCAAAATGCTTTGTGTGGCATAAAGCCAATAGTGCTCATTGACTTGAGAACACCAGTGAATCATGGTGGTGACAGCATGGTGTTTTGGAGATATTCTTTCCCAGCAGAAACTGGGAAACTGGTCAAGACTGAGGGTAAGATTAATGAAGTCAAATACAGGGTAATTCTAGAGGAAAACCTATTTTGGTTGGGATGGAGGTTCACTTTCCAGCCGGATAGTAACTCTAAACACAAAATAATTCTCCAGGGATTTAAAAACAAAAATCTAAACATCTTAGGATGGTCCAGTCAACATCCAGCCCTCTATCCGATTGAGAAACTGTGGCAAGACTTAGTTTACCAAGGGTCCCCATACAACCTGACAGACCACAAAAATTTTGCCAAAAATGGGCAAAAATTGCAAGATCCAGATGCACAAAGCTGATAGAACACAGTCCACCATAACTGCTGCCAAAGAAATTTCTACCAATCATTGACTTGGTATGAATTCTGAATTATTTAACCAAGAAGTGCTACTTTTGTTTTTGTTTATTTAACTTTTGTGCTACAATAAAAAATATTACACCTTTACAGTGTTGAGTATCTTGTGTACATCAAGTGGTAACGATGCCAATTAAATCAATTTCAGTTCCATGTTATGACACACTTGAATGTGGAAAAGTCAAAGCAGTAGTTACCTCTGCAAGGCACTGAATATTCCCCTTTAGTACTTCCATTTGACCTTAAAAGGTCAGCTTGAGGGGTTAAGGTGGATACAAAAAAAAAAAACCATTTATTAGCATTTTTAGCCTTCAGTTTCATGGTACTCCACTTTGTGCTTTTATTAACTGCCCTCAAGTCAATCTCGACTCATGGCAACCCTATGGATGAAACATCTCCAAGACCCTCTGTCCTCCATTCCTCTGCTTAATTCCTGCAACCCTATAAAACCTGTGACCTCCTTAATAGTGTCCATTCATCTGACATGTGGCCTTCCTCTCTTCTTTGAACTCCTTTGAACTCTTAGCTCTTAAAAGTCCAGCTTTGAATTTGTGTGTCAAACTAAAATATATTATAAAATATATTCTGCCTTCTTCCCAAAATGGCTTTCAAGGCACTTCCTTATGTTTTACAGCTACATGGCCAGGAACAGCTATACCTATTGAACTGGGCCATGGTTAACCATTTCCTTCAATTTAATTTTTTGTAACAAATTACCCAGAGAGTCACAGGTTTCATCATAAACAGGGCCATGAGAGCTTGAGATCCGAAAAATTTGAATGTGGGAGAAAGTAAAACTGACAGTTTCAAGTGCAAGTTAATCATGACACACTTGCTCAATTGATTTCAATGGGATTTAAGCTTAAATTAATATTCTACCCTCCAACCTCTGTCTTTCTCTTACATGCCAAATTGGCATCCACATTAAGAGGGTGTGAA
>NC_056523.1:86502914-86504080 GCF_019175285.1 Sceloporus undulatus | reverse complement strand
TTACGGATTCCATGTCAGTCTGACCTCGACCCTCGTCGTTCCCTGACTCTCCTGGGTCATACCAATTGGTTAGGTACCTGATTTCGATATTCATCCATCCATTACATTCCATAGTCATGCTGATTGGCTTGCAGTCTGACATTTACCCTCATCGGTCCCTGACTCTGCAGAGTCTTACTGATTGCATGGCAGCCTGACTTCGAACCTCGTCGTTCCATGACTCTCCTGGGTCATAGCAATTGGATAGGTGCCCGATTTCGTTATTCGTGCCGTGACAGAGTCGTACAAATTGGCTTGCAGCCTGACATTTACCCTCATCGGTCACTGACTCTGAAGAGTCTTACCGATTGTATGGCAGCCTGACTTCGAACCTCGTCGTTCCATGACTCTCCTGGGTCATAGCAATTGGATAGGTGCCCGATTTCGTTATTCGTGATGTGACAGAGTCGTACCGATTGGCTTAAAGCCTGAGATTTACCCTCATCGGTCCCTGACTCTACAGAGTCTTACCGATTGCATGGCAGCCTAACTTCGAACCTCGTCGTTCCATGACTCTCCTGGGTCATATCAATTGTTTAGGTGCCTGATTTCGTTATTAGTGACGTCATATAGTCGTACCGATTGGCTTGAGTCTGAATTTCTCCTTCATCAGTCCCTGACTGTCTAGAGTCTTCCGGATTCCATGTCAGCCTGACCTCGACCCTCTTCGTTCCATGAGTTTCCTGGGTCATACCAGTTGGATAGGTGCTGGCCGAAGACACTCATGAACTATTGAGTTTAAATAGTACTTTGAACTGTGTTCAGAAAACAAGTGGAATTCAGCCTAGGTATTAGCACATGTTTCATGTGCTTCCAATGAATTACTATTTAAAAGAAAGCTGCTGTCATTTTTGAACTAATTGAAGTTTCAAAATTCTCTTCAAACAACACTTTCATGATCGATAAAATGCATATTATTGTAACCAGTCTGGATATTTCCAATAGATTTATCATGGAAGCCAGGTCACTCTTTTCTGAAAACAATCACAGTCAGCAAACCATCTTCCTCTTGTAATATCAGCATCTGGCCACTTAAGCTTCTGTCTCTGTCTGTCTGTCTATCTATCTATCTATCTATCTATCTATCTATCTATCTATCTATCTATCTATCTATCTATCTATCTATC
>NC_056523.1:86490219-86502904 GCF_019175285.1 Sceloporus undulatus | reverse complement strand
CAGAGAAGACTCTGGGGGAGTTATAAAAAAGATGTGTTTTAAAAATGTAGAAAGCCAGTATGTTATAGTGGTTACAGCATTAGATTATTGGGCCATCTATATGTACCATAGGCGAGCAGTCAACTTACTTAAGTCTGCTAAATGTCACTGAAGCAGTCAGGCAGTGGTTATGACCTACTAACTGCTTTGACTGGATATATGTTAATATCACCTTAGACTCCATCTACACAGACTGGTATTACTCTCTAACTGGAAGCAGTTCTCCAGTGTTTCTCCCAGCCTACTGGGTGGCTGAAATCCTTTAACAATCCCATGTTCAATTCCTCTTATCTTCAATAAAAATGTAAGCTATAGGTTTTAAATGCAGGACCTAACACAGGACAAAGTATTTGTGGACATGAAGCCTTAAATTGTACTTCTTTGTGTAGGGTTGGTCCTAGCATCATGTAGAGTGAGACAGGCAGCAGATGCAGAGGGGTGAGAAACAGGTAGTTCTGTATGTACCTCATGCCTTTCCATGTGCCTCCCCACCCTCAGCTAGCCTCTCTTTGTCACATGTGGATAAAGAAACCATATTCCCCCTGCTTCAATTGCCACTTTGATTGCCCTTGTGACGGAGAAGCTGGGTAAAAATAAATCTTTTATTTTATTATTATTATTAGTAGTATGGTTGCTAATGTAAAAAGTGACCACAAAGTGAGATTTTGCAGGTAGAACAGGACTGGACTAAGGACTGGAGTGTGGCTTTGGCGCAGCTTCTGGACGCTTAGGACGCATGCATCATTTAAACAGCATACCTCCAAAGTGACCCGAAGCAGCTTTATTTTGGCCTGTCTGTACAGGTCCTATGATTCTGGAGACCAGGGTTCAAAGCCCTGTCCAACCATAGAAACCCGCTGAGTGACTTTGGGCAAATCACACTCTCTCAGCCTCAGGCAAACCCACCTATGAACAAAGCTTGGCAACAAAAGCTTTAATAGATTCATTTCATGGCTCGCATAAGTGGTACAATCTGGTTTAAACCACATGGTTCCCACTTAATCTGAATCACCTAAGTGATTCAGAAAGGGGGGGCATGATTTTGATGCACTTAACTCGCATCAGAAAGACACTGTTTTTTATGATCTTTTGGTCTGAATCAATTTATTTTGAAATAAATCGATTCAGCCGAAGTGGGAACCTTGCGTATTTGAATCCGCTCCTGATGTGGGACAGCTGCAAGGGCCCCAGCCTTCTCCCATCACCAGCCTCTGTCCCTTACCTCTCCATCCCCAGCCTTACTCTGTCCCTTACATCTTGTCTTCCAGCCTACCTCTTGTCCTCCGGTCTCCCTCTCATCCTCCCTGGCCTGCTTCTCTTCCTCTCAGCCTGCCTCTCATCCACCGGCCTTCCTCTAATCCTCCCCAGCCTGTCTCTTGTCCTCTGGCCTCCCTCTTGTCCTCCCCAGCCTGCCTCTTCCCTTCCCTGGCCTCCCTCTCATCGTCTGGCCTCCCTCTTGTCCTCCTCAGCCTGCCTCTCATCCTCCCCAGCCTCCCTCTCATCCTCCGGCCTGTCTTTCATCCTCCAGCCTCCTTCTCATCCTCCCCAGCCTGCCTCTCATCCTCCCCAGCCTGCCTCTCACCCTCCAGACTGCCTTTCATCCTCTGACCTGCCTCTCATCCTCCAACTTGCCTCTCTGTCCTCCATCCTGCCTCTCCATCCTTCGGCCTGCTTTTCATCCTCTGGCATACCTCTTGTCATCCCCAGCCTGCCTCTCATCCTCTGGCCTGCCTCTCTGTCCTGGATTTCTCCATCTTGGTGTAAAGTGGTGTGAACTACACTCAGGGCCAAACTGAATCATAGATTTGGTTCAGAAACTGAATTAATAGGTAAGTGGGAATGAGGCCTAAGACATTTTAGGAATAACATAATGGGCCCAAGGTAACTTCAACATGTATCTGTTCTTCAGAGCAGAACACCTCAACAACTTGCAGATCAATTGGAACTCCCACTGGCAACATTTCTGCCTTGTTTGGATTTAGTTTCTTTCCATTCATCTTCATCCACTCCACCAAAAACCCCAGGCACTAGTTTAGGACATCTATCATTTTGTTGAGAAAGAGATTGGTATTCTATTGAAACTTCACCCAAACCTCTGGACAACCATTTTTAGTAAAAGTTAGAAAGTGCAGGGAATGATGTAGCATTATGTACTATGGAAATGATAAATTCCATGGGGTTGTGCAGGTGCTGACTACCTATTTTCTGGTGGGAAGGAACATAAGAACATTGTGGTTCTTTCTGTCAATCAGCAACTGTGTCAGCCAGTCCTGAACCACACCATGGCCAGTTGTCCTGAAAGCAGCTTGAAGGTCAAAAAAGATCAATAGGGTCACACATTCCCTTTGTCCATGTCTTGATGTTTGTGGCCATCCATGCTAGGCTGACTAAGGCAGTTTCAGCTCTAAAACACTGCTTGAAAGTCAGAGTTTTGTAGATCAAAATAACCTTTATCATCCACCATCATAATCACCCAAAGCTTTTTTATTTTGTACTCTATCAAGATTAGTGCTTATTCCTCTAAACCACACTCTCCCACCCACCCACAACCCAAGGTGGGGGGAAATGCAAGAATAGCACCAGTATTTCCCAGGCCATACATGTTTTGATCTTTTTCTTAGATTTCTTTTCAGATTCTCACATAAGCCCTTTGGTTATCAAGAAATTCTGTATAAGTTGATACAGTCAGTCCCCCCTATAAGCGTGCTTGCCTTCTGCAGTTCTGAGCTTATGCCAAAGGCAAGCCCCAGCAAAAGTAATGGGGCACATACCTGTGCCGCCATGAGCATGCACCGCAACAAGCACGCACCCCATTATTTTCTATGGTGCTTGAACATATGCTCTTTTCTCCATACATTGGGAGTGCGGGGTGGGGGTGCGCGGGCAGAACAGATGTCCCACATATGGGGAGGGCAGACTGTACTTGTGTTAACATGAGTGCTTAGTTTAGCAAACAGGAATCAGAATATGGCAAAAGAATTTAGATGTTGTGGGACAACAATGCTGTTATCTTTCTTCGCATAGTTTCAAGAACAGCTATTAACTAATCTTAAAATGATCCAGTTTGTTGCTAATAAATTCCATTCATGTAGGCCTGGATCTCAATTAGCCTTCCCTGTTGTCCAAATTCCCTCTCTATGTCATATTGGATGACACAGAGTCCTGTCAAAGTACAGAACATAGTGGAATGCACTTTGAATAAACAGCCTTTTGCTGAGTTGGAAATCTTTATTAACAGTTTTCCTTTAAAGATGTTTAATAGAGAGGAGGAGAAGGCAGAAACACAGTTTCTGTCTGCAAAACAAGTATGTAGAGAATGTTTTTGTCTCTAGATCACTGTGGGTGATATCTGAATAACCTATATTCCTCTCTCATGGAAATAATCAGTACGACTGTGAGAGATAACAAAGTAAGAATTCTATGTTGAAGCGAGTTGTACAACAAAAAAGTGTGCATTTGCATGTTTAATCCAACTCACAGAAAGTTGCTGCTCACCTCACGTGTCATAACTCACCCCGTGGAAGCTGATTCAGAAGAGTCAGACCTAGAGAGCCATCCAGATGATGGTTGCCTCCCAGAACCTGGGCAGCTTGGGCAGATAAAGATGATGAAACACCTTCAGCAAGATGGGCTGCTATGTCAGCTGGAATGAGTGAAAATTGAGGAGATGCCCCCATTGTTTGCAGTATGCAAACTTGAAAAACAGCAGCAATGGAAGAATCAATGCTACTTTCAGAGTCTTAGAAATGTTCACCATTTGGTGTCTCTAGGTCAAGCAGCTATAAATCTCTCAGCAACAAGGGAAAATCTTGTTGGGTGCACTCTTTCATCTACATCTTATGGTCTCAATATTCTTGGAGTTTTTTGGATTCCTACAGGCTGCACAGACAAAAGGGCCAGTGTCAGGGTGTGGTGGGGGTGTGGTGACCACACACCGCGTGGCCTGACTCTGCACCCAAAGCAGTGTCATGCCATCTGCCCACCACAGCAATGTTTCTGTGGTGCAGCATTTACACACACTGTGACAAAGAAATGTGGAAGAGCTGTGGTGGTGGTGGTGGCGGCGGCGGCAAGGGTGGCTTTTTTCCACCCCAAAAAGGAGCGGCATTTTGTCACTTCTTTTGGGGCTAGAAAAACAGCAGATCAAAGCTATGGCATGAGGTTTCTGCTGCCCTGATCTGGCGTTCAAAGGGGTGGCGTTAAGCTGCCCCTTACCCACCATTTGTTTGCCCCCTAAACTATGAACATAGGACGCCAGGAGCAGATAATACTTGACTTTGTTTATCTGCTTCTTGTAAATTATTTCAAAATAGCTGAGACCTTGTACAGTTCCTCCCTTCATCTGTGGGGACTCCCTAGACTACATATTATATGACCTGGATTGGCTTGACTCATCTGCGACTGCTTCCTTCTACTAAACTCTTATTTTCTTGGAACTTGTTGCCTCTAGAAATAGTTTGACACCATTTGGAAGTAGTGAATAATTTCTATTTTAGCTCTAGCTAAGGTTGAAGGAGGATTCCCCTCCTACCTCTCTAGACTCACACAAGACAGAGGGAGGAAAACTAAAGCTGGTTTACCAGTTGGTAAAATGTGGTGAAATTCAGCTATTTTGATTGGCAGGGGTAGAGATATTCCACCCATCCCAAACTTCAACTCTCTAAGTGTGAAGTTCAGCACTTAGAGAGTTGAAGTTTGGGATGGGTGGAATATCCCTACCCCTGCCAATCAAAATAGTTGTTCATCCCGGGAGTCTCCTTCATGGAGGGTTTTACAGGGCGGGATGGCCATCGTCGGGGTGCTTTGAGAGTGTTCCGTGCATGGGGGGGTTGGACTGGGATGGCCCTGGGTCTTTCCGCTACGATTCTTGATTCTTGCTTCTAATGTGCTTCAGACCTTCAAATCAGAAGAAAAATAGATATGAGCACTGGTTACTGTCCATGGTTCTAAAGGCAGTGCTGGACATTTGGAACATATACAGACTGAGTGTCCCTTATCTGGAATTCTGAAATCTGAAATAGTACAAAATTGCTCACATGGGTGGATGAAATAGTCACACCTTTGCTTTCTAGTGGTTCAGTGTACAGATATTTTATTTCAAGCATAAAAATATTAAAAATATTGTGTATAAAATTTTCTTCAGGCCATAGTATAAGGTATATAAATGAATTTCATGTTCATTCCCTACTGAAATTCCAAATGTCAGGAAACCCATTTTTGAGATAAGAAATGAATAAAGGCAAATATTATGTCTAAACCTATTAGAAAATCCCTAAATTATCTGAAATGGCTACTCAGTATGACTACTTCCATATATTAGTAATACTCAGCCTCATATCATGGTTGCACTCTAGAAAATGTAGTTAATGAGAGTAAACTGGAGCTCCAGCAGAGAATTCTGAATACTTCACCAAATTATAAGTACTAGGATTCCTTACATTAGAGCCATGATAACTAAAGTGAAATTACTATCACTTTACTGTGTAGTGAGATATACCCTTCTTTTCCATGCAGTGTAGAAAAGACCTTGGATTTGGAAATGTAATAATGGCAGCCCCTCATTTCATGGTAAAGTGAAACAGTTGCAATGTTACCAGGGACCTTTCACACTTCACAATTATTCTGCTATGACTCTGCTTTAACTGCAATGGTAATATGTTACACAATTTGCAGTTTGGGGAGGAACTAGATGCCTTCAGGTTCCTCACACTTGGGGGCCATAACCTTACTCTACACTCTAGATATGATCATTAGCTATGAATGAACTGGACTGGCCCCAGGCTGCTCATTTACAAGGCCGATCAGTATGTATTCAACTGCAAATGAATTCTGGAAGGCAGTTTTGAAAAGCAGAAGGAAGACTTTCTAGAGCAATGTGCACAACTATTTTCAAAGAGTGTATTTTCAATATTTTCAAAGATTCTAGTCTCACACAGCCATTCATTTCCACATACATGGGAAAGTTTCTGTATTTATCTTCTTTCCAGAGCAAAATAAATGTGAACAGTTAAGGGTGGAGGAGTCTAATAATGGATTTTCTAATTTGCTAACTTGAAAGTTTTGATTCATATGGCTAAGTGAGATCAAAATGTCACAAGTGGTTATCTTCAGTTAAGGAGAGTATAGTCTGATAAGGGCTATTCTAAGTCTCTAATCTGAAAGTTGTTGCATATAACTAAGTGAGATCAAGATGTCACAAGTACTGGAGAATATGCTAAACAAAGTGAAGTGATTCATAGCAACATATTCCTCATTGAGTGGCATGAAGCGGTTTCATTTATTATCCTTGATGAGAAATGACAGCTGACAAAGCTATCCCATTAGAATGGCTCTGCTTTACGTCAAAGCTCCTCAGAGCCTCATTCATTGTATAGTCTCTTTTCTTTCTTTTCCATGAACATTACATTCAACATCTGATTACTTCCTCTTCCTGTGTTTATGTCTTTCAACTGGTGCTCTTATTTTAAAGAGGTGCAAGCAATTAGCAGACCCTCCAACCAATCACTGATTTTAAATATAACATGGTTTAAAGCACTATAATCACTTCCAGTTTCAAGAGAATGACAGTAGGATGACTCCATCAAGAAACAGTAAGAGCCCCTTTATTTTTAACAGCTCTTGGAAAGAGGGAATTTCAGCAGGTGAAACTTGTATGACAAGTTACACTGATGAAATTTCCTCTTCTATACATTTATGAAACATACAGTAGCCTAGTATTTGTCTGTTTTCATGTGGCTACTTCTGTGATAGAAAATTCACTTTTTGGCTAAAACTCAGGCTATAAATCTGCTATGATGTAATTAGAGATGAAGTGGTTCAGTGTGCACCCCAAAGAAATAATCAGCTCTTGGTTCTACAAGAACAGTCAAACTTTCTCCATGGTTTCTTTTCCATAGCCATACAACATTTGGTAACAGCTTGGGTACATTTTAAAAGATGATAGATGCATGGGAGAGTCATCCACCATCTTTTTTAGATACAATGCATACCTTTGCATCTCTGTTTGTAGATAAGAATATGTTTTTCAAGAATTCTCAGAGACAAGCAGTGAGATTTCATGTGCAAGTTTTTGTTTTTATTTATTTATTTAATTTCTATCCCGCCTTTCTCCCCGAAGGGACCCAAGGTGGCTCACAATAACAATTCTAAAAAATATTGCAATAAAACAATTAAAACATCAGCTAAATACAATATAAAATTACAAACATTAAAACCTCAATAAAATCACAATATCCATCCCATATGAAATCCATCCCATGACTATACATTAAAAGCTTGCCTGAACAGAGCCATTTTTACCTGCAAAGGCAAGCAAAGAGGGGGGCCAGCCTTGCTTCTTGTGGAAGGGCATTCCAGGGGGCAGGAGCAGCCACTGGGAAGACTCTCTCTTGTGTCTTCACCAGGTGAGCCTGTGATGGTGGAGGGACTGAGAAAAAGCCTTCCCCATATGATCTTAGGGCTCTAGTAGGTTTTATGGGGAGATACAGTCTCTCAAATGATCTGGACCTAAGCCATGTAGGGCTTTATAAATCATAACCAGCACTTTGTATTACACCCAGAAACGAACCAGTAGCCAGTGAAGCTATTTCAGCAAGGGAGTTATGTGATCCCTATAACTGGCCCCAGTCAGCATTCTGGCAGTGGTGTTTTGCACATGCTGAAGTTTCCAAACACCTTCCAAAGGCTGCCCCATGCACTGCAGTAGTCCAAACAGGATGTAATCAAGGCATGTGTCACTGTAGCTAGATCTGACATCTGAAGGAATGGGCATAGCTGGCACACAAGTTTCAACTGTGCAGATGTACTCCTGGCCACTGCTGAAACCTGGGCATCCAGGCTCAGAGTGGATTCCAGGAGCACACCTAAGTTGCACACGTGAGATTTCAGGGGGAGTGTAACCCCATCCAGCACAGGCAATGCCCCTATTCACTGATCAGGAGCACCTCTGTCTTGTCTGGATTAAGTTTCAGTTTGTTTGCCTCCATCCAGTCCATTACTGACTGCAGTCACTGGTTCAGTACAGAGACAGTTTCCTTGGAATCATGTGGAAAGGAGAGATAGAGTTGGGAGTCATCTATATACTGATGATACCTCACCCTCAAACTCTGGATGATGTCTCCCAGTGGTTTCATGTACATGTTGAATAAGATGGGGGACAAAATGGAATCTTGTGGGACTCCACAGGCCAGCGGCCAAGGAGTTGAACAGGAGTCTCCCAACACCACCTTTTGAATCCACCCCTCCAAGAAGGACCAGAACCACTGCCTAATAGTGCCCCTAAGTCCCATCCCACAGAGGCAGCCCAGGAGGATACCATCATCAATGGTATCAAAAGCCGTTGAGAGATCTAGCAGGACCAGCAGGGACACACTCCCCCTGTTCAGTTCCCTTTGGAGGTCATCCAAACTGACTCTGTCCCATAGCTAGGACTGAAGCCAAATTGAAATGGATCTAGAAAATCTGTTTCATCCAGAAACCACTGGAGTTGGGAGACCACCACTTGCTCCAGAACCTTGCCCAAGAATGGAATATTAGAGATAGGCTGATAGTTATACAGGATGGCGGGATCCAGGGACGTCTTTTTCAGTAATGGCTTCACTACAGCCTCCTTTAGGCAGGATGGCAATCTACCTTGCTGTAATGATGGAGTCACCATTCCCCTTACCCACTCAGCCAGTTCCCCTCTAGCTGCTTTCAGGAGCCAGGATGCATGTAACAGTTTTCACTTCTCCAAAGATCCTGTCCACATCATCAGGCTGCACAGACTGAAACTTATCCAATAAAATAGGACAAGCAGGTACCAATATTACATCCACTGGACCTGTGTCAACTACAGCATCCAAGTGAGAGCAAATCTGAGTGATTTTGTCTGCAAAGTGTCTTGCAGATTCTTCACAGCAAGCTGTCGAGTGGTCTTTGTTTTCTTCTTGGAGGCGTGTAAAAGGCCTTTGACCACTTGAAACAGCTCTTCTGGATGACCCTGTGCAGATGCAATGGTGGCAGAGAAATGTAATACCCTCAGATATAGCTCATATGGCCCCAAAGATCTGATTTTACTTTAAGTACCTAGGTGTTTCTGAACCACCTCTTTGCAGTGTGGTGTAGTTACAAAACCACATTACTTACTCTATTATCATGAGGCTGAACTCTGTTTTCTTTAGGTGATAAGGACTTCCACCCTCTCTCTGGCTGCATCCACACTGCAGAAATAATCTGGTTTGACACCACTTAAATTGCCATGGCTAAATGCTATGGAATTCTGGGAATTGTAGTTTGTTGTACCATTGAGAATATAACAAAAACAATAAGCTTTGTTTTGGGTAAAAACTTTCTCAAGGCAGATTCCAGTATGGAAATATATGACAATATAAATAAGAATGAAATCCAAAACAATAAAATATAATGATCAATAGTTAACAAGAACCAATAATAACAATAAAAATTTATTTGTATATGTGGATATTAACATCCTATCTTTCAAAGAGTTTTATTTTCTATTTCATGTTGTAAGGCTTTTCTGAAGAAACAAGCCTAGCCTCATCCACTTCTGCTACATAAGGATGGGATTGTTTTAACAGATGGTACAGCACTAACTGTCTGCAACATAAGAAGAATAAATGTTTTTTTCTAGTTACATTCTCCTTTTTTTGTCTTGTGAGCAATGTCACCTTCAGTCTCAGAATGGGAATCAAAGTGAACAGGGGTTACTGAATGAGTCTTACATCCAATGAACTTTGCAGATACCATCCTTTGAACCAAACTTGAAAAATTACTTGCCAGAACTTTGGACCCAATCTAGGAAATAAAAAAATGTAATGACATTCTTAATGACATGGTGAATCCATTCATAATTGAGCAATGTGGGATGATAGGACTTCTATATTTCTCTTTAAAGGAATTTTCCAGGCACTGCTTTGGACATAGTAGAAACCAGGTCCACAGCTTGCTGGAATAAGCCCATTTGTGGGCTTCAGCACAGCTTGAGAGGGGCATGGGAACTGTTGATTTCCTCTAGAAAGAATTGCTTTCTTCCCAGAAGCCTGCCCCTAGTTTCCTTTCCTAGTAGTTGGGCTGGGGTGCATGTGGCAGATTTATCAGGTAGCAGATGTGTTATCTGAAAGCTGGATCTATGTTTCCTGCCATGCTGACACTAGTCAGTTGTATACAATAGGGATGATGTAATTTTCTCTCAAAATAAGTCTTGATGTGATACTTTTAGCTCTCTGCCTTGCCTGGCCAACATCTTGATACCAGGATGGCAAGTATCTACTATTATGTGCCATCCTAGTATCAAGATGTTGGCCCAGGCAGGGCAGGGAGCTAAAAGCATCACATCAAGACATGTTTTGAGAGAAAATTACATCAGCCCTATTGTATACAACTGACTAGTGTTAGCATGTACAAGAGGCTCTATTACATGCTCATTTTTCAGTTTGAAGAGAGAAATATTTCTTGAGTGGCTTGCATATAAAAAGGTACAAATTGGTGCACAACTGGATAGCAAGTAACATCTACTGAAATTCCTTCTGTACAAAATTAATGGTATGGCATTCTCTAGTTTCCCTATTTGTTGCTGCTTGGTGAGCAGAAAAAGAGCTTCAAGGGGCTAGTAAGGATCAGTGTATCTGGTCACTTCCTAGTTTGAAGAGCAATTTGTCTAGGGTGCAAGGGAGGCATCCAGAAGACCCCTCTTTTTAGCAAAGCAGTGGTGGGATTAATATGGACCGCCAAATATTAGACTGCAACTCCAATTATTCCTCAAAATTGGCTATGCTGGCAAGGGCTGGTGGGAGTTGCACTATATCAGCATCTGGAGAGCTGCATCATCCCCATCCCTCCAGTAAGGGAT
The DNA here is from genome assembly GCF_019175285.1 of Sceloporus undulatus. Lineage (NCBI taxonomy): Eukaryota > Metazoa > Chordata > Lepidosauria > Squamata > Phrynosomatidae > Sceloporus > Sceloporus undulatus. The sequence continues at coordinate 86,492,016 of NC_056523.1, read as the reverse complement.
ACAAACAGTAAAGGTATTTCTCTGAAGATGCCAGCCACAGCTGCTGGAGAAACATCAGGAATAGACTCTCCTACAACACAGTCTCATAGCCTGAAAACCCACAAAATACTATGGATATTCACATTTCTATACTATACATATTGCTTTAAATATCATAGCCCCATCCTAAGAAATCCTGGGATTTGTAGTTTAATGAAGAACTTAGAATTTCCTGTTAGAGAGCTCAAGTCCTCTGAGCTGCATTTCCCTGGTACCTTAAATGCTTATCTGTCCTAGAGAATCAGACAGCCTTAATGGTCTGCCTCTTCCGAGGGGACCTTAATACCTTCTGAGTACCCCTCCAGTCTAAAAATTCTAGGATTCCTTAGGACAGAGAAATTGACGACTGATGTGAAGCAGATGATATAATGATATAGTGTAGATACACCTTAACAACATTCCCATTGCAGCACCAAAATGAGGCTGTACAAATGCCTATTTTGGGAATATGAAGGTTTTCATAACCTATTAGTGACTTGATTTTCAAATGAGGGTCAGTATTTTATTTTCTCAACATCCAGGCCCTCTACAGGAATTTTAAAGGAGGAAAAACACATGTGGAAGGATATGGTTACTGTAGTAATGAGGGATAGAAAGTACTATGGACAAAGGAAGACATGGAGACAAAAACATACAGAAGCTGTTTTATGATCTCAAGGTTATGTTCTGGAACATAAAGTGGAGGAGAGCTCAAAATACAGAAGGATGAAAGTGGGCCCCTAGTTACACTGGCAGTTCTTAGCAGAGGGCAAGCTTCTGTGGATGGCTCGAAAGAAACCAATTTGAGAAAAGGAAGGGACATTTATAAATAAAGTTTTTCTCACTGAATGAACTAAAAGCTGGGCCATAGTTTTACTTTACTGAGAAAAAAACATTAGGATAACAAGGGCAGAAGGACAAAAGCCAAAGGTTACAGAACAAAGCTAGTGGAGTTAAAAATAGCAGAAGAGCTAACAGGTAGCCACAGACAGAGGCTGTTGATGTCTGAGAAACACTGAACTGAAATGTGATTGCATTCACTAGGACTGGTGTATGTGTGTGTATATACATGTGTGTGTGTATGTACATAATATATTATATTATAATTAGGAAATGATTTTAGGAGTTATATAAGCCTTTAAAAGTGTATTGTTCCCAGTAAACTGTAATCAGTCTAAATGATATCCAGAAATGTCTGTTTAAATTGCAGGGCTCCCCTCTCCCTTTTTGGCTTCCATTCTTCATTTTGACAAGCAGGTTGGTAGATGCTGAACCTGACCTTCTCCCTCCCCCCAACCCCATGTGTGCAAAGCACCATTTAAAAACTTAACATTTTGTACTTTTACTTTATCATGCACCATTGTGTTCTGTTTTTTGTTGGCTGATCCTCTGGAGACTGCTTTCTTAGGGAAGCAAGTATTTTCTTTGCCTGGTTTTGAGACCATAATCTCCCCTTCTCAATGCCCACTGTCATCAGAGCAGTGGGAAAAGACAGACTGTTCATGATGAAAGTAATGAGATGTGAAGCTCAGTTCAGACTAGATGGAGGGTCTACAGGTCACTAACAGGTCTATATGGGGTCAGGAGTATATTATTATTATTATTATTATTATTATTATTATTATTAACCTTTATTTATAAAGCTCTGTAAATTTACACAGCGCTGTACATACAGTCTTTTTAATTAGACGGTTCCCTGCCCTCAGGCTTACAATCTAAAAAGACATGACACTAAAGGAGAAGGGAGTAGTGGTGGGGAAGGGATGAGGTCCAGCAGTT
>NC_056523.1:86341433-86487219 GCF_019175285.1 Sceloporus undulatus | reverse complement strand
GGTCGGATTTTGGCAATATTGTACAAAAGGAATCTACAAGCCTTGGCTGTGGTCTGGATCTGAGGGATACATGACAGAGAAGAGTCAAAGATAAAACCAAGACTGCGGGCTTGCTGGACTGGTTGAATAGAAATGTTGTTCACAGAGACAGAAAAGGAGTGTTGAAGGGTGGACTTAGGAGGAAAGACAAGAAGCTCCGTCTTGGACATGTTGAGCTTCAAACACTGATGGCGCATCCACTGTGAGACAGCTGCGAGATAATCTGTTCCGGATGGGTAGCATGGCTTTAGAAAGATCAGGCATGCAGCTTGAGGATTCTGCTAGATCTAGCGCTGTTCTTGAGTGGCCAGGCAGTGGAACTGACTAGGAGTGGTTTGTTCAGCTGTGGTTTGTGTGGCAGGGACATCCTTTCCTGGGAAAGACTCATCTGGGCACAATGATTCATTCCTTAATCATCTCACATGCTGTTACAGTACACAGAGGTAGTGTGGTAGTTTGAATGTTGATTCTGCCGGGCGATTGCAGCCTGGCCACATCCTGTATCCCAGGTATGCTTCGGAGGCTGCTTTTTAAAGTTGGGAGCTTTCCAACTTTGAAAAGCAGCCTCTGAAGCATGGCTGGGATTCAGGATGCAGATGGGATGCAGTTGCCTGGTGAAATCGATGGTGCATTACATGAGATAATTCCCAGTAGCATCCCGCAACCTGACTGTATCCTGTTAGGAAGCAGTCGGGTTTTTTGTCAATGTGATAATCTCCTAGGACTCTTTGAGACCAAGTTTCATATTCATGCTTGGACATGGTTACACACTGGGTGACCTTGAGTAAATCAAACTTTCACCCTAAGAGGAAAATAATGACAAATTCACTCTAAACAAATCTTGCCAAACAAACAAGTCAACCCCAAAACCAAATAAACCCTGTGATAGGCTGGCAGATACTCAAGACCAGGCCTTTAGTGCAGTAGTTCTGAAACTCACATGCTGGGGAAGTTAGAGTCTGTGCATGTGTGCCTTCAAATCATCTGTTGATTTATGGTGACTCCTTGAATTTCATAGGGGTTTCTCAGGCAAAGAATACTGAGAGGTGCTTTTGTCAGTTCCTTCTTCTGAAATATAGCCCATGTAGCACATAACATTAACTGACAGTCTCCTAAGTACTAAGCAGAGCTAACCCTGAGTAGCTTGCAAGATCAGACAGAATCTGATGTGTTTAAACCCTAGATGAGGTTAGTGTAGTTCTCTCTTCATGGTCCTTTTATCAGGTGGTGAGGACAACATTTATCAGCTGACATTTTAATATTTAATGATGCTGTCTAATATTACTATTAATCACTAGTTTTATTGTAGAAAATTCATTCAGGTCTCTGTATTTTGTGTGTTTGTACATTACTTCAAGCATTCATTGACTGTATGGACAATCCAAACACATTGTAAAGAAACATTACAAAGAATACTAAAATTACTATTAAATGATAAGAAATATTTTACAATGATCACGTTCATTAATAAATTGCATGCTTTCATCAAGGGATTTGGGCATAACCCTCATTAATCAGGATTTCATTTCAAGGACAATGTTTACTTAGTTATTTAACAATTACCTTAGGAAATTTTCTCTATGACAAGACATACCTTTACTTTTGATTGATGTTGCAGTTATTTCTCTAAATGACTGATTCAAAATGAAATTGTTGCATATAGACCTGAACTAGACATATATAGAGCAAGAGAGTGTGTGAGAGAGCTCACAGACATTACTAGCCCTCTTGCCCTCCCTATCAAACAGATCAGATAGTTTGATTTTCTGTTTGAAAGAAACACATTCATTTTGAACTTCTTCATTGTGGAGAATGATTCCTATCTGAGCAAGCTTTTTAATTCTGGCTACTGACTTTGACTGATGTCATTTATTGCTTTAGGTGTTAATTAATTAAACTGATTCTAACAGAGATCTATTTACTTCATCTCTCTCTCTCTCTTTAAATAAAGGTTATCTTAAGCCCACATTTTAGTAGACCACTATTTCATTTTCTTTTCTTGTCATAGTTGTGGTATATAGAATCATAGAATCGTTGAGTTGGAAGAGACCACAAGGGACATCCAGTCCAACCCCCTGCCATGCAGGAAATCTCAATCAAAGCATCCTTGACAGATGGCCATCCAGCCTCTGCTTAAAGACCTCAAAGGAGGGAGACTCCACTACACTCCGAGGGAGTTTGTTCCACTGTCGAACAGCCTTTACTGTCAGGAAGTTCCTACTAATGTTGAGGTGGAATCTCTTCTCCTGTAGCTTGCATCCATTGTTGCAGCAGAAAACAAGCTTGCTCCCTCCTCAATATGACATCCCTTCAAATATTTAAAAAGGGCTATCATATCACCTCTTAAACTTCTTTTCTCCAGGCTAAACATCCCCAGCTCCCTAAGTTGTTCCTCATAGGACATGGTTTCCAGACCCTTCACTATTTTAGTCACCCTCCTTTGGACACACTCCAGTTTCTCAGTGTCCTTTTTGAATTGTGGTGCCCAGAACAATATTCCAGGTGGGGCCTGACCAGAGCAGAATATAGTGGCACTATTACTTCTCTTGATCCAGACACTATACTGTTATTGATGCAGCCTAAAATTGCATTGGCCTTTTTAGCTGCTGCATCACACTGTTGACTCATGTTCACCTTGTGGTCTACTTGGACTCCTAAATCCCTTTCACACATAGTTTCATTGAGCCAGATGTTCCCCATCCTATATCTGTGCATTTTATTTTTCCGCCCTAAGTGCAGTACCTTGCATTTCACTGTGTTGAATTTCATTTTGTTAGCTTTGGCCCAGCTTTCTAGTCTATTCAGGACATTTCGAATTTTGATCCTGTCCTCTGGGGTATTAGCTATTCCTCCTAATTTGGTGTCATCTGCAAATTTGATGAGTATGCCCCCAATTCTGTCGTCCAAATCATTGATAAAGATGTTGAACAGTACTGGCCCCAGAACAGAGCCCTGTGGGACCCTACTGGTCACTTCTCTCCAGGATGAAAAAGAGCCATTGTTGAGCACCCTTTGGGTTCAGCCAATCAACCAATTCCAAATCCATGTAACAGTTATCTTAACCACATTTTACAAGTTTGTTTGCAAGAATGTCGTGGGAAACCTTGTCAAAGGCCTTACTGAAATCAAGATACACTATATCCACAGCATTTCCTTCATCTACCAAGCTGATAATTTTATCAAAGAAAGAGATCAGATTTGTCTGGCATTACCTGTTTCTCTGAAACCCATGTTGACTTTTTGTGATTATGGAAATGCCTTCTAGATGTTCACAGACTCTCTGTTTAATGATCTGCTCCAGAATCTTTCCTGGTATTGATGTCAGACTAACTGGACGATAATTGTTGGGATCCTCTTTTTTCCCCTTTTTGAAGATAGGGACAACGTTTGCCCTCCTCCAGTCTGCTGGGATCTCTCCTGTTTTCCAGGAGTTTTCAAAGATTATTGCCAATGGCTCCGATATTACATTTGCCAGTTCTTTTAGTACCCTTGGATGTAGTTCATCCGGTCCTGGAGACTTAAATTCATTTAGATATTCCTGTACTATCTCTTTACTTATTCTGTGCTGAAATTCCCCAATTCTGTCCTCTGTTCCATTATCCTCAGGTTGAGTATCTTTTCCTTTTCTGAGAAGACTGAAGCAAAGAAGGTGTTGAATGGCCCTACCTTTTCCTTCTTCTTGCTTTTGCTGCAGACATATCCAAAAAAGCCCCCCTTTTTTGTTTTTAACCTCTCTAGCAAGCCTGAGCTCATGCTGAGCTTTAGCTTTTCTGACTTTACCCCTACATCTGCCTGCTATTTCTTTGAATTCCTTTTTCATGATTTCCCCCTTTTTCCATTTCTTATACATGTTCCATTTAAAAGTTAGCTCAGTTGAAAGTTCCTTAGTCATCCATCCTGGTTTCTTGAGACACCCCTCATTTTTCTTTCTTATTGGAACTGTTTGAAATTGTGCCTTCACTATCTCCCTTTTGAGAAACTCCCATCCATCCTGAACTCCCTTCTCGTTTAGTATTTCTGACCATGGGATCACCCTTAATACAGTGTGCCCGCATTATACGCGGGTGAGCTATATGCAGACTTGAGCATATGCGCTCAAGTTGTGGGGAGCGCATAGGCTGCAAGGGGCGGCATGTCCCATTCAAATGAATGGGGCTCAAGCATAGGCAAAATTAGCCTTACGCGGGGGGGGGGGGGGGAGTCTGTACTTCTCTAAGTTTACTGAAATCTGCTCTCCTAAAGTCTAGACTGCGTGACTGAATATAGACTGAAAACAATTGTTTTTAGATATTGATAGACAGAAAAATAACATTGCATTTTAGATATCTGAACAAATGACAGTCAATTATAGGAAGCACCAAATTATGTTTTCTGTAATGTTAGTGTTGTTGTAGAAGTGAGACTTAGGCTACATCTGCACTGCACAAATAATGTCATTTGACACCACTTTAACTTCCATGACTCCATCCTATGGAATTCTGGGATCTGTAGTTTGTTGTGACATCAGAGCTCTCTGACAGAAAAGGCTAAATATATCACAAAACTACAAATCCTAGAATTCCATAGCAGTGGGCCATGACAGTTAAAGCAGTGTCAACCTGCATTATTTCTGCAGTCCAGATGCAGCTTTTGAAAGGAATTACACAGCCGACATTAAGAAAAAGTGTGTGATACTGCCATCCTGGGACCAAATAGTTAGATCACTCTTATCAAGGGGCATAATATATGTAGTTACTGATTATGTTATTCAAAAAGTTTACAGATCAACGATTTATAAATCTTGCCACTACACAGAAAATGCATTTAGAATCCTTCTGTCATTCTAAGTATATCATTTTTATTATAATTTATTCATGTTAAGAGATCTATATGGGACAAACTATAAAATCTCTTAAATGCCATATAGCTGAGCATAAAAGTAAACTTTGAAATAAGAATCTACAAGCCTCATTAGCTCAGCATTTCTCTTCCCATCTTTATACTGCTGTATCATTGAGACTTTTTTGTATTGGAATATATTGAATTCCAACATAAGCCTTTTACAAGGAAAGCTATTGTAAAGAGAAGAGTTTTTTTTAAAAAATTTCACATGATGAATTCTTGCATTCCTATAGGTTTGAACAGTAGACTAGATCTTATTTTTATAAGGGTTTTTTTTTTTTTGGGTAAATTGTGATATGTGTGACTTTCTTTAAATAAGGTACTATATTGTGCCATGTTGTGAGGGATCTAGATCTCTGTGGACTATTTTTATACTTTTCAATTTTGATTACATTCCTTCTGTGTTCACTACTGGGTGATTTGTAATTTTTTTCCTAATCATATCATGAAGTCCAACTGTGCAGTTTTGTGGGGAGTGAAATGGAGTTGTATTTCTTTACATCTGTTGTTCTGAAGTTTTCATGAAGCTAATTAAACCAGCCCAGCATTACAGCTAGCAGATGCTGCCTTTGTAAGAACTTTACCACACTGGAAGGTTTTATCATTGGGGAAAGCTCTTGCAGTAAGTTGTTTTTATAAACATATATGTTTGTAAAGGGATTTTGTAAAAACTTTGAGACTACGGACTTCATCACATGTGGTTTTAAACGGCCTTAAAACTTGGAAAATAGTGCCTTTGATGATACCTATTGTATGATGCCATCTTTGCCTCACTGCTGCCTTGCCCTTGAAGTGTTGTTACACTGCACCTTGCCATTGATGGGGAAAATTCGTCAATAAGCTCCCAATCATACTGCAATAGCATTAGTCCTTAGGGGTGATAAGTTAGTCCCATGGGAATTCCAAGATTGGGAAGTCATATGATGTTAGTGTGTCCACTTTCCCCCTCCTTCCTCACTATTCCTAAACAGCCTGTTTTTTAAAACTTTATTTTACTTATTTTTTATTAAATTGCATTAGCATAACTGGAATTGCATTAAACACACACACACACACGAAAGGCATGCTGGTAGGGTATAAGGCAGATAGGGTTAAAGATGAGGGTGGAAAATACCTCATGAGACCATCAACAACCCAATTACACTACTGAAGAAATGTGACATAGATAATGCTCTCAAAATAGCATGTATTCATTTCTTTTCATTAAAGAGATTGTGGTGAGAATGGAGGCTGTGTGATAAAGTCCTAACTGAGAGAAAGAAGTTGGTAGCATAAGTTTTCATAGGGGCTCTACAGATGGGCAGGAAGGGGCGGCAAAATGCTGCCCCTTTCTGCCCTGGATTGATGCTGCAGCAACTGCATACTACGGCACTGATCCGGCCTCTGTAGAGCACAAAAAGGAGTGGGGAAAATGACTCCTTTTTGTGTCTCCAAAGGGGTGCCACAGCTGCTGCCACATGGCTTGATGATGCCCCTTTGGCGCAGCACTGTTTGGGCGCTGCGCCAAAGGGTCATCATCATGGTGCGCACTGTATGAATGGGTGCGTTCCAAGATGGTGCCCAAGCAGCACAGTGAGGGTTTTGAGCGTAGGGACTCTCAGCCCTCACCCTGCCCACAGGGCACTGCTTTTCACTGGTTCATAAAGGGCCTTAGACCCAGAACACACGGGCCAAAAGAAGCTGCTTCCAGATGATTTGAAGGTGCAGTATTTAGATATGCCCTGGTTCAAAAGACTGATTCAGAAAGGTGTCAGTTTAAACCAACTCCTGGGAATGCCAGCCTGGGACCATAGGCAATAGTCTTCTTTTGTCACTGTGGTCCCAGCCAAATTCCTGACCGTATGCTTTGCCCCATAGACATAAGCCCACTTCATCGGTGTTTGTGTTTGAAATCAGTACAGACTTTGTTTATATGGGCTGTTAATCTGTTTTTTTTTTTTTAAAATTTGTGTGTAATAGGGTTGTCAACAACTGGAAGTTGGATTCTTACAGAAGCTAATCTGCTTTGCTTATATCTGGAGATTATTATGAAAAGAAATAGATTAGATAGTTTTTGTGGGTGTTTTGGGCTATGTGGCCATGTTCTAAAAGATTTTATTCCTGATGTTTTGCTAGCATCTGTGGCTGGCATCTTCAGAGAATGTTGGCATGGAAGAGAGTTGGGTACACACACACACACACACACACACACACACACACTGTGCAACCTTGGATAGGGAGGAATGATTTCTATGTTGATCTGTATATTGTTCTGTTGTTGATGGCAAAGCCCCAGGGTGGGAGGATATGCAAAGAGGATTAGTGTCTGTTTAATTAGTGAGCATTGTCTGCTGGGAAAATCCCTGATCCTGGGTGGCTTTCTATTTGCATTTGCTGAGTCCTGATTTTGCTGTTTTTCAGGGCTGGTAGCCAAACCTTGTTCACTTTAAGGGTTTCTTCTTTCCTGTTGAAGTTATGGATTTCAAAGGCTTCTCTGTACATTTTGACCTGATATTTGTTGGCATGGCCCAAAATTTTAGTGGAGTGAACCACTGAAACCCAGAGGAGTGAAGACAAGCAACCACCCAAAGGGGAAGTATTTTTTACCATACATGAAAGGAGTCACAGACAGAAGAGGGAAATTGGTGAAGAAACACAGCCTCCAAATGATTTACAAACTGACCAAGAAAATCCAGCAAATGCTGCGCTCAGTGACCGACAAGAGAGACCTTCTCATGGCCGTAGGTGTTTACTGCATCAAGGAATACGAGAGACACTGCAGACTGAGCCAACAGAAAAATCAGCAGTAGCAGAACACATTATAAACCATCCTGGGCATAAAATGCTGTTTGAAAACATTGGAATCTGTTATAGATCATTTATTTTAGATTGATGTGCTTTGTCACAGTATGCTCTGAGGAATCATTCCATAGTATCTTAATTTTTCTGTCTTCATTTTTTATATTACGTATTAAACATGGAATAAAAATGGTGATTGTAATTATGAGCTTGTAAAGCCTATTTTTTCCTCCTAAAAAAATCAGTTAACTGGTTTTGTCACCTCAAGAAGATATTATGAAACAAAATTAACAAAAGCAAGCCCTTCAATAATATCCTCTCAGTTAAATCCTTGAAATCAAGTATTGGGATAAGTACAAAATACATAACTCAGAGAGCAATCTTTTAATCAGATTGAGAATGGTGTCATTTCCCCTTTTTATTATTGCATGCCTTTTCAAAATAACGGTTCAGGTGGCTGAACCTGGGATTTTCATCAGATGAACTATGAAGGTAAGCACTTTGATTTGTAACTTTACTCCTAGAAGCCCAATAGAGGTTCATCTGTAGTTCATTTCAAATCCTATCCAAGCTTACTCTGCCTGGTCTTTCAGGAGTGCTTTTCCTTTCTTGCATGTATGTTATGTCAACTTCTGTTACCATATAGCTTCTTTGATTTTGTTTAAAACAATAAAAAAAGAGTGGATATGTGCAGCAGAGAATGAAGTGAAAGCTGTTTTTTCATGAACACCTGCCTCCATATCCTGAAGTGGGAGCACTTAAAAAGCAGAGCAGATGTTCCATGTGTTTATTCCAAGTCATCCAATGTTTGAGGTGGAAAGGCTTTCACCGGAGAGAGAGAGAGAGAGAGAGAGAGAGAGAGAGAGAGAGAAGTGTGGAAAAACTAAAGCAGCAGTTCCCAACCTTTGTTGGGCTGCGACCCCCATTCCGGGCGAAAGTCCCGCCCGTGACCCCCCTCATTGGTTAGGAGGCGAGGAAGGGATGGGACTTTCGACTGCCTACAAGCCCCAGCGGGCTTTGCGGCCGGATGTCCCGCCCCTTCCCAGCCTCTCAACCAATCAGCGAGGCCACCAGGGAAGAAGGGGTGGGACTTCCGGTTGCAAAGGCCACTGGGGTTTGTAGTCCCGGCCCTCTCGCCTCCTCCTCGCAGGTGCCTTTGAGGGCACCCGCGGGAAAGGAGGCGAGGGGAGGAGGCGACCCCGACCCTCTCGCCTCCTCCTCACGGGCGCCTTCGAGGGCACCTGCAGGGAAGGAGGCAAGGGGAGGAGGCGACCCTGGCCCTATCGCCTCCTCCTCGCGGGCGCCTTCGAGGGCACCCGCGGGGAAGGAGGCAAGGGGAGGAGGCGACTCCGGCCCTTTCTCCTTGCAGTTGCCGGCGCTAGCGCCGGCACCCAATAGGGAAAAAGGGAGGAGGGGGAGGCAGGGGGAAATCCCAACCTGCCGACCCCCAAAGGGGTCGCGACCCCCAGGTTGGGAACCCCTGACCTAAAGCAACATCTCCTTCTCATGCTATTGTGGAAAAAGTTGTAGCAGTGAGCTATATTGTTGACCCAATAAATAAGGTTTCCAGCTCATCTAACTAGATTTAGCACCATCTTCTCCTTCTGTCCTGGTCAAAAATCTCATTAGCTGGAGGAGGACTATATTCAGATGTATAAAAAGAGGCTGCTTGGAGTTTTCCTCAGCTGGATTGGGGAATATCCTTGTCGGTTAATTCATGGGCTACATAGCTCTGTGAAGTTCCATTAAAATATTTTGAAGCTTCCTGCTTACATGCCTGTGAGCAGATTGAGCTTACACATAATAAAATAGTAAAAGAAAGTAAAAACATACAGAATACAAAAATGTAAGTAGATTTGGCAACAGTGAAACTGAACCTAGATGAATAATTTTGGCCCAGCCCAAAGTTGTAGACAAATGCTTCCTATATATTTACTTCTTGGAGTATGTATGTTAGTACTGAGGTCTTCACATGAAAAAGCAGCTGCCTGACTGCCCAGGCAGGCCGCTTTGCTGTACGGAGCGGCAGCAACTCACCCCAGAATGCTCTGGGGTGAATCCTCCGCCCTGATTGGTCGTGCGGGGTGGGCTCTTCTGCCCCGCACCGCTCTAGGACGGGTGGAGGACTCTATGGCCGGGAGTTCCGGTCCTCCAGAGCAGCTCATTGGTTGGGCTGCTCTGGAGGAAGAGACTCCTGGCCACGTCATCAGCCGGGGCCATAGGCCTATTTAAGGTGCGCGGTCTGGCCCTGGCGGCAGAATTTGCTTGGCTCTCCCACCCTCTCACCGCTTGGGTCTGTGGGTATTTGTCACAACTGTGGTTCGGCAGCACAGGCCATGGATCTGCATGGTGTGGTACCAGGGCTACGGAATTCTGGTTTGGGAGTCATGCGGGACCCAGGGGTGAATAGGGCAGGCGTTGTGGCCATCACAGGGGCCATAACGTGGGAACACCTCCCGGTGACTAGGGGCTTAAGGAACAAGTGAGCGCATGGTGGCATGGCGGTCAAATTGGTGTTCCTTAGCCCCTAGGTCATCCCAATGCCTTGCGGTTACCAGGCTTATTGCTGATCAGACGAACGTGGGGTTGTTTGATCTCGCAGATCCTGACCTTATGCTTTTTGCCAACCCTACCAATTGTTTGAGTTTGTTTAATAAAGTTGTGGCCTTTCATCCAGCTCGGTTTCATGTGGTTTTTTGCGGCAGCCTCCCAGGCAAAGGACTCAACTTCTGTTTGCTCCCACAGTGGGAATGTCTGCAGACTTCATCTCTTCCTATCAAAGTGAATGGAAGAAGCAACCATATCAGGATGTTTCTCATTCTACTGCTGAAAATGAACTCATGACAAGTAAGGCCAACTTTCCTTTCTCTTGTACAGTTTGATACATCAGATATCTTTTATACCACTATGTGCTGCATGCTTGTTCACCATTTTTTTTTTTAAATGAAGAAATGTAAATCTAGCACTGGAAGGGTATATGCATGTTTAAAATACAGCCTTTGAAGAAACTTTGAAGAGATAAAAAGGGAAGGGCTCCTCTCTGTCTACCTCTAGCTTGAAGTGCCACTTGGAGTCAGTAAAGTAAAGTCCGTTGGCTTATGAGCCTCCGCCCAGATTGTCTCCCGATCTGCCTTGACATTGCAGCTGCTCTATCTCTGCGCCACGCCGGGTTGTTGCTGCACCACCGCTGGTGGAGTTCGTGGTGGGGAGGAGGTTTTTTATGCCCTCCTTCCCAGCATCTCTGCTCTCCTCTTCCGTGCCTGGCCTGTGTTACTGCTGCGCCGCCACTGGTCCCTCAACCTCCACCGCAAGCTGCTGTTCTCGGGTGAAGTTTTGAAGCCTGACCTGGCTGTTGTGGGTGGGGAGGACTCTGGAGGGAGTTGTCTTGGTCCCGTGTCTGCTCTCCTCCTTCACCTCAACTTCCACTGCTGGATGGACTCTTTGGGACCAGAGAGGAGCCCAAGGTTCCTCCTCCTTTCTGCTGGCCTCAGTGGCTGCTGCTGTTGCTGGAGTTGGAGGGTAAGTTTTTATGCCTCTTCCTCCTCCTCTCTGCTGGCCTCAGTGGCTGCTGTTCCCTGATCTGACTTTCCACTGACCAGGAACATCTCTATCTTATCTGCTTTAACTTTCAATTTGTTCATATTCATCCAGTCCATTAACGAGAGGAGACATTGATTTAGAGCTTCTTTGGAATCAGATTGAAGGGAAAGGCAGAGTTGTGAGTCATGAGCATACTGGTGACACTGACCCTCAAAATTCCAGATAATCTCTGCCAGTGATTTTATGTAAATATTAAACAGCATGGGGAATAGAACTAAGAGACACCACACAATGATGTGGTACTGATATGAGAGTGAGAGGTAGCCTTATCCATAGAAAACTTTTATTTTTATTTTTTATTTTTTAAAAACCCATACACATGTTACAGGCAGGTTTTGATGCATTTCAGGGTTGAATTCCTGGATTACAGATGTAAATTGAAACTGACTAATAATAATAATAATAATAATAATAATAATAATAAAATTTATTTGTATCCCGCCCCTCTGAGAACAATCGGGGCAGCTTCAATGATAAGAGGCAGTTCCATAAGGAATCATTGGAGAGCAGGGTAATCCATTCCAATGAAACTGAAGTATCCATAAAGTGAGTGATTTTAGTCAACCCACCCGCAATTTTTAAGTGATCTAAAGCATAAAACACCAGAGCTCACCTTTTTCAGGCTACAGAAGTGTGCAGATGCTCTTCACGAGGAACAAAAGAGGCAACAATTGTTGGTCACAGCAGTTCAACAGTTCGTCTTTAGAGGAGCACACAGACAGAGAACAACTGATAAGAACTCTGTTTCTCAGCTGTGTCTTTCTCAGCAGTGCCTTCTCCAGCGGGCTTCCCAGGTAGAGACCAGGGGAGAGACATAAGCAGTACATCTCTTGCCATTTTCTACTGTACCCTCATAGCAGGTTTGCCAAAGTTAGAAAGCAGACTCCAGTTGCTCAGCCTCTACCTAAACAAGCATAGGAAATCTGTCCCAGCCATACCAAAATGCCAAGATTTAGTTTCTTCCTCCTTTTCATATCCCACCTTTCAAGCAGGCAAATAACTGCACAATTCAAGTTTCTTCCTTCTTTCATGCTCACCCTTCTAAGTAGGCAAAGGTATCCAGCAACATCAAAACTGCAGTTACATTGGGAGACATAGGTATGCAATAATTAATTCATTTATATCTGGAGAAACTGTAAATTCAAAATGTTGTAAACTGGAGGAATGCAAATGGAGACTTGCCTGACTGTGTGATAATGGAGTTTAAACGGGAAGAATCTCTCTTAAATTTGAATGAAAACAAAGTGGGGCCAGAATGCATTCACTTAAAGTCGCTAGTTTCACGCAATTACGTGAATACTCATTGCATTCGAACTGGCTTTCCATTGCCTGAAAATAGCATGCCATTGCCCAAATTTGCGTGTGGCAGCCTATCACGCAATAACGTGAAACCACATGATTGCGTTCAGACTGACTTCCCATTGCCCGAATTTGTGTATAGTGGGTTATCATGCAATAACGTTAAACTCCATGATTGCGTTCAGATTGCCATCAGATTATACTTCCAATTCCCCTTGTCTGATAAACTCCAATGTCAGTGAAATGCTTCAATATTGTGTCAATCCTACTACAGTAAAGTAACATACTACAAGTTACAATGAGTAAATGCCCTATGTCATGGAGCACCAATGATGCCAGATATGACCAAGCAGAATGACTCTTGCAAAAACACATTCCATGTAACACTCATAAATCCATAAGGCTATGCTCTAGGAGTAGGGGAATGATTCCATTTTCCATCAGTGCCTCAGGCAGAAGAGCTTAGGGGCCACAAAAGGGCAGCAAATTGTTAGTTGATGATGGTTCCATTTTTATTGCTTGCAAGGAGGAAAGGAGGTACTGTAATATGTGAACTTCTGCAGGTGCCAAAATAATTGGACTGGCTGAGGGTATATGTGATGTCACTTTGGAAGGGCAGGTGCCATGTACTGCTCCATCTTGGGCTAGACCTATTCCCCAAAGACAAACATTGCCTTTGGGAGCAAGGCAAATACAATATATTCCAGAACTCTGGAAAGTGTTTCAAGGAATGATATACCCTGCAATAATTTATTATACAAAAAGAGGGAGGGAGGGACATTCCATCTAGAGTGCCTTGAAATGTGTGTGTGTATGTGGGGGGGGGGGGGATTTCTCCTATTGAAGAAAAAAAGGAGCTCAGATCTAAACCAGAGATTTGTGGGATCTAAACTTAATCTGTTCAGAACACAATGATTAGTTTATAAAATGTTGCTCGCAGCAATGCAGTTAATGAAGTGTTCACAAACAAGCATTCCCAAGTGCTTTTTTTCTCAGGATAGAGGGCTTCTCTTTTTCTTCCTGCCAACTGCTAGAGGATATAATGGCTACTTCCACAAAGGCCAGCAAAGCTGTCTACGTTCTTCCACCAAGCCAACTGTCACCTGGGATGCCCAGCAGAATCACTCATGTTGTGTCTCAGTAATTGGTCTTTGTCAGGAAAGAAGTAAATAAAAGGTGCCCAGTGAGAATTGCCCCATTGCGTAGATTTTCACAAACAGAAAGCATATTAGCTTCTGACAGCTCCATTTCTCCACAGACAAAACAAACAAAAACCTCCAAAAGCTGAGAGCTTCTTCCACCATCAACTCTGCATGTAAAGAAACCCCCTAATACTTAACTTCTCCCATTGTCTGTTGTTGACAACTCCTGTGCCAAGTTGTTCCAAAAGGTTACTCGTCCAGCTTGAATCTCATGTTGCACAGACGGGCATGAGATGAGCTTATGCTTCTGGTGAACAAAACTTTGAACGTGCAAAATGTTGTTGTTGGCTGGCAGCTTACTGTTCAATATTTTCTTTTTCCAGTTTCTTAATATTTAATGGTTCGATGGGCATCTGAGCAAAGCAGGTCTCAAATCGGTGGCAAATAATCTATGATCTCAAGGAGGAATCAACAATAATTCTGTTATTCATCCCCCTTTTTACAGACAGAGTCTGGATAGACACACACACACACACACAGAAACCCACATCTATGAAAGCTGAGATTATCTCTTATGGTAATTGCCAACCTAAGAGACTTTGCAGGCCCAAAGAGAAAGATGATAGGCATGAACAGTGATTTGTTGCAGGGTCCTTCCTCTGATGTAGCAGTAACCACACAATGGCTTTTGTGGTGCAAAAGGAATAATACTTCTTACAACTCTTTCATAATAAACTTTTTTTTTTAAAAAAAAATAAACCTGTCTACTATAGCTCTTTGCAGATGTTTCATGAACTCAAGGAAACAGGATTTCATTGTATTTTATTCTGAAGAATTCTAAGCACTTCATATGAAGTCTGCAGCGTAGCAGTGTGTGTTGGATTAGACCTCTGGGAGACCAAGGTTCAAATCCTTGCTCAGCCATGGATATCCACTGGGTAAAACTGGGCAAATCAGATAACTGTCATCCTTAGAAGACACTACGGGGCAAAACAGACCGCCCCTTTGCACCACTGTTCAGGCAGCTTCAGATTGCAGCATTTTGGCACCACTCATTCTGAAGCCTCCTAGAAGCCAGCTTCCAGTGGCCCAGTGGCCCAGCTGCCCATATGTGGGCTAGCTTCTGGGCATCTTGGGGACATGGTGGTTACACGCCACAAGCCCCTAGCACGATACTGTTCAAACCTATCGGAATGTAATTCATGCCTTTCAAGGTCTTTAGTGACACCTGGAAGCCACTGCAGCTGCTTCAATAAGAAAATGATGTTAAACATGCAGGCTGCTGCATCCTGGGCAACTTATGGCCAGTGTTTAGAAACAATTTTTAAAAATAACCATATATATATACACACACACATACATACACACACACACACACACACACACACACACACTTCCAGTTGTGATGGAATCACGTTAGCAGGGGGACAGATTGCCAGCTGCCCCAACCTGCTGCAAAACTGATTGACTTTGAAAAATCAGAATCATTAATGGAATCTTTCTGGTAAAGGCAATTGAAGGGGCTCATCAGAGACAGGAAAATCAGGATTTGTGGTCAACAGAGGGAGAGATCTTCCTGTCTTAGTGAAGTCCTGGTGAAGTCACTAGAACTGCCATAACAGTGACAGGCAGTCACCCTATTTTGGGATGATACAGTCGGCCCTTCTAATACACGGATTTTTTATACACGGATTCAAGCATCCACAGTTTGAAAATTTTCAAAAAAAGTATAAATTTTAAATATCAGACCTTGCTTTTCCATTTTTATAAGGGACACCATTTTGCTATGTCATTATATTTAATGGGACTTGAGCATACACGGATTTTGTTAACCAAGGGAGATTTTGGAACCAAAACCCAGCTTATAACAAGGCTCCACTGTATTAGCAACAACCAGCAAGCTTTAAGAATTAACAAAAGAAGAATATAAAGCTGTATCCTCTCACTGTATTGAAAGTGAGTAATACATTTTGATACAATAATAACACTACCAGACACACAGAGTGAATTATATGAGGGAAGAGGCTAAGAAAAAATAAGGACTGTACAGGAGTAGCCGAGAGTGGACTCTAGAAAGTGGTGGTAAAGAGAAAGAGAAAAGCTACTAAGGGGCCATTCTCACGGATAAAAATAATCCAGCTCGAAACTGGTTTATTTTTAAATCAATTCTCTCTGGGGCCATTTACTCCTCTTTTACTCCCCTTTGTCGTTCACACTTAAGGGAAGAAGAGGAAAAATGGCCACGGAGATAAGAAGATGGAGGAGGAGGAAAGAAATGGCAACAAACCTTCCCTCTTTCCCCTCTTCCTTCCTTTTTTCTTTCCTCCTCCTCCTCCCCTCCTTTCCTCCCTCCACCTGCCTGCCTTGTCTGCCTGGTGGCTTTGTGGGGTCTGGTGGTGGCAGCAGCGGCAGCTGTCAGGGCTCGGTGCCCTCTGGTCCTCCTCCTCCTCCTTACTTCCTTCCCTCTGCCAGTCTGCCTGCCTATCTGGGAGCTGCTGGATGGGGCCCGGAGGCGGTGGTGGCAGTGACGTCAGCTGTCAGGGCTCGGGGTTGGCCCTCTCTTCCTCCTTCTCCTCCACCATACCATTCCCTGCTGCCTTGCCTCCTTCCCCTTCTGTGCCCCGGTAGGCCTAGAAGGAGGCTGGGGCAGAAGGAGAGAGGCAGGCCTGGAAAATGGAGGTCGGAGGATGGAAAAGGAGGAGGAGGGCCAGAGACAGATAACTGAATTAATAAATGAGGACCAATGTGGTTTTCTGCCCAGAGGACAATTAAAGCACAAGTGAGGTCAGTACTAAATATAATTGAATACTACAAAAGACACAACAACAAGAAGAAGGCAATGGTATTTATTGACACTGAGAAGTCTTTTGATAACATTAATTGCAGATTTATTTTAGAGACTTTGAGGAAAATGGAAGTAGGAAATAATTTCTTGTGATGGGTAGAATTTCTGTTCAGCAGAAATTGCCTCTCCCTGAATGATTCAGGGATGTGGAGGGGAGCTGATGATTCCCTAACATTTAGGAAGTGCACCAGGCTTTCACACACACATGCTTCCTAAATGTTTTAACAGTGATTTAACTGCATAGAATTTTCTATGATTCTATGAAAAGGAAGTTATTAAATATACCATTCTAGTGAAGATGTTGAAAGCTCCAAGAACATGGGGCAACATTTTTCAAAGGAAGGTCCAAGTAAATAGTTATTCATTTCAAGCAAATTTTAGTTACTCCTTAAATACTCATAAAAATGAACACTATTCAGAAATAAGATGAGGTATACGTGTTTTAAACTAAACATGATAGTGATTGATGTGTGGCAGACTGCTTGAAAGTTTCATACTATCACAAGGACACATAGGGGTTCTAGAACCAATTGCAAAGCATTTGGTTCCAGATCCTTACTTAATTTTATGTACATATTTAGATAACAGATGGGAGTCAAGGGTAAAAAAATGTAGTTTGAATCTTGACTAGGTTGAGTCTTCTCTCTCTCCAGGAACAGACAAGATAGACTGTCAAACAAAGGTAAAAGAAGAAGTGATACCATATGGTATCACTTTTTCTTTTACCTTTGTTTGACAGTCTGCGTGTCTGTTCCTGGAGAGAGAGAAGACTCAACCTAGTCAAGATTCAAACTACATTTTTTACCCTTGACTCCCATCTTTGATCTATCTATCATATCTATCTATCTATCTATCTATCTATCTAAATATATAGGCTTGATCTGAGATTTCACACCCTCTTAATGTGGATGCCAATTTGGCATGTAAGAGAAAGACAGAGGTTGGAGGGTAGAATATTAATTTAAGCTTAAATCCAATTGAAATCAATTGAGCAAGTGTGTCATGATTAACTTGCACGGAAACTGTCAGTTTTACTTCTCCCACATTCAATTTTTTCGGATCTCAAGCTCTCAGGGCCCTGTTTATGATGAAACCTGTGACTCTCTGGGTAATTTGTTTACAAAAAATAAATGAAGGAAATGGTTAACCATGGCCCAGTTCAATAGGTATAGCTGTTCCTGGCAATGTAGCTGTAAAACATAAGGAAGTGCCTTGAAAGCCATTTTGGGAAGAAGGCAGAATATATTTTAAATATTATTTTAGTTTGACACACAAATTCAAAGCTGGACTTTTAAGAGCTAAGAGTTCAAAGGAGTTCAAAGAAGAGAGAAGGCCACATGTCAGATGAATGGACACATTAAGGAGGTCACAGGTTTTATAGGGTTGCAGGAATTAAGCAGAGGAATGGAGGACAAGGGTCTTGAAGATGTTTCATCCATAGGGTTGCCATGAGTCGAGATTGACTTGAGGGCAGTATAAATAAAAGCACAAAGTGGAGTACCATGAAACTGAAGGCTAAAAATGCTAATAAATGGTTTTTTTTTTGTATCCACCTAACCCCTCAAGCGGACCTTTTAAGGTCAAATGGAAGTACTAAAGGGGAATACAGTCCTTGCAGAGTAACTACTGCTTTGACTTTTCCACATTCAAGTGTGTCATAACATGGAACTGAAATGGATTTAATTGGCATCGTTACCACTTGATGTACACAAGATACTCAACACTGTAAAGGTGTAATATTTTTTATTTGTAGCACAAAAGTTAAATAAACAAAACAAAAGTAGCACTTCTTGGTTAAATAATTTCAGAATTCATACCAAGTCAATGATTGGTAGAAATTTCTTTGGCAGCAGTTATGGTGGACTGTGTTCTAAAGCTTTGTGCATCTGGATCTTGCAATTTTTGCCCATTTTTGGCAAAATTTTTGTGGTCTGTCAGGTTGTAGGGGACCCTTGGTAAACTAAGTCTTGCCACAGTTTCTTCAATCGGATAGAGGGCTGGATGTTGACTGGACCATCCTAAGATGTTTGGATTTTTGTTTTTTAATCCCTGGAGAATATTTTGTGTTTAGAGTTACTATCCGGCTGGAAAGTGAACCTCCATCCCAACCAAAATAGTTTTTCCTCTAGAATTACCCTGTATTGACTTCATTAATCTTACCCTCAGTCTTGACCAGTTTCCCAGTTTCTGCTGGGAAAGAATATCTCCAAAACACCATGCTGTCACCACCATGATTCACTGTGTTCTCAAGTCAATGAGCACTATTGGGCTTTATGCCACACAAAGCATTTTGCAGCAAGGCCAAAAATTCAATGTTGGTCTCATCAGACCAGGAAAACTTTTCATCACTGATTTGCAGTGTCTCTCACATGTCTTTTTACAAATTCTGAACAAACTAAATATGAGCTTATTTCAACAAAGCTTTCTTCTTATTACTCTACCATAAAGACTCACTTGGTGGATCATCCTGGTGATAGTTGTCCCGGGATGTTTTCCCCATCTCAGCTGCAGAATGCTCCAGCTCCTTTATAGTTACTATTGGTTGCGTTCTTTGACTAATGCCCTCCTTACATGGTGAATTTTTGGTGAATAGCCGCTGTAGGCAAAGCTGCATTTGAGACATATTTTTTTCCAGTTTACAATAGGATTTAACATGCTCTAGAACATGGTCATGGCTTGAGGGATCAATTTTGATTGGAACTTCGTTCCATTTTATCCTAGACCTGTTCAGATAGCTTCTTGGACATCATGATGCTGTTCATTGAGATATGTGCTCCAACAAACTATGGGGCTTTCTAGAAACAAATGTATCTAATCTGTGGCACTGGAATTGTACACAAGCAGACCCCACTTCACCACTTACGTGACTTCTGGTGGCAGTGGATGCACCAGAGCTTGTTTAGGCATGTTAAAACAAATTGGGGTGAATACTTATGAATCCTACAAATGCCACTGTTTTTTTTTTTTTTGTTTACTTAATTTTTTTGTGCTACAATAAAACTATTTTTATCTTCAAATATTGAATATTTTGTGCATACCAAGTCTTAGCATTTTCAATAAAATATTTCAGTTCCAGGTTGTAACACAACAAATATGGAAATGTCAAAGGGTGGTGATGATTAATTCCGCAAGGCCCTGTATCTTCGGTAAAGTTTTCCCATTTTCCTTTTCACAGTGGGATTTTCTCAGTGATACACACCTCATTATTCAAACTTCTAACTTTACCTTGCAATTACCAGTCACAAAGTAATGTATAATTGCAAGATACATATGAGAAAATCACATGTGTGGGATTGGACATCTTTATTTACTTGAGGGAATACCTTTGAGGGGTAAAACATGCTGAACATTGTATTGTCTAATTCTCAGACATAGCTCTAAAAAATTCTCAAGCAAAGAATGTGGCTCATCACATACCTAGAACATCTGTATAACATTTCCATCTGTATAATCTACCTCTTCCTCACTGCATTTATTTTGAGACAGAATTTGATTATTTAGCAGCAGAAAGCATGGTCTGTTTTCCAAAGAGCAGCCACTGACACTACCGATTTACACACAGAACTGCTCAAATTTCCAATCCTTTCTCTTCTATTTTTTGCCAGCTAGAGTTGAGCGACCTGGGTAAAACTCCAGCATCTAAAAGGTTAACAGCACTGGGACTACAATTCATTTTTTCTCAATATATGAAGTTACAGTGCAGGGTAGAAAGGAGTAAAAATACTGAGGCAATTTGTCATTCTTCTTCTCTTCACCTCATCACCCAAGAAGTATGCTTATCAAAATCTATTCTGCAGCAAACACTATCACATATGATTGCAAAGTCTGCTGATAAAATCTGTTTTTCTAGTAACATTATCACACACAACTGCCAAGAGATCATAATGCTGAAAACAAAATGATTGGAATAATGAAAAAGAAGCTCAGTGCCTTAGCTTACAAAGCCCAGAGATGATCAGAAGAGTGAGGGTTATACATAAATAAATAATAAATAAATAAATAAATAAATTATTACTCTGCAAGATACAAAGATCTCGTGACACTTTAAGCACTAACAGCTGGCATGCTATTCCTGAATTAGATGGTGTAAGTCAATTTATGCCATCACAAAACTTTTATGGTTTTGTTGTGGAGTCAGAATTCTGTTCTGAACATGCAATGACCAATCCCTGTCCCATAAACCCAACTTGTAAGCAGCACAGCTTACTTGCTGTGGCGAGAAGGGAGGCATTCAACTATTTTCTTGTAGCTGGACATGCTGCAAAAGTCATCTTGTAGTGCACCCAGCTACAGGGAAATAGCTAATATGGCCTTGCTTATGTCCCTACTCTTTGACAACTTGCAAATGGCCAAGCCTGGGGGACAGGGGCATGTGGTTTACAAAGTAAGTTGGGGTGGTACCATTGGGAGAATGTAGCTATGTTATATAAATACATCTCCTGATTCAACTAACATGTTTTTATTTCATTTATGGCAGCCTATTTCACCAGATGCAATTCCTGCAAAGAAAAATATTTCAGGCACAGGGGATTGACAATGAGTGGCTTACCTACAGCCCAGAGCAGCTGCAGGAGGAGTGTGGGGAGAGATCCACTAACTACTCCAATAGATAGTTTCCTGATAGCAAGATTGCAGCTAATAAATATTCTGAGTACTTGAATGTAGTCACTAGTCTCAAGTAGAGTAGACCGAACCAACTGCTGGATGGTAATCAGCATTATGTAAACCACACTGATTCGGTAGGTGTGTATTCTAGTTGTGGACCACATGTGTTCTTCTCAGGGGAAAAATGCCTAAAATATACAAAATTCCATCATAATGCTTCTGGTGCATGTGGAGTGAAAGCAGACAATTGATATAGAAAACATGGGCCCCATTCAGACTGGCATAAAAGACGTGGAGGGAACTGGGCTGATCCGGATGCCCCTCCCCCGAATGACTCCGTTAGCAAGTGCCACTACAAATTTGAAATCGAATGCATTCTGTTTGAAATCGAATGCATTCTGTGTCTGCGGCGAGGTGGCCGCTGTCAATCAAGCGATCGTCATGGTGACGTTTTGCAGGGCATTGGAAAGTGTCCTCCCCCTCCTCCTTTTTTAAAAGAGCCAGGCACAGGGTTAATTTTTTATAAACCTGTGGGCATGGGGTCAGATCTGCCCCTGTCCCAGGCAAAGGATGGAATGGTCATGCATTTTTTTATGCTTTTAAAAGCAACATTTGTAGCTTTCCCTTTGCTCAAAAAAAATTGTTTAAAAATGTAACACTGATGTAAGTGAAGTCTTTTGCAATATTGTAGCTTCCCTCCTCTGCTGAACTGACCCCTTTCCTCCGGCTTACACTTGCCATTGCCTTCCACTGAGGCTGAGAGAGGTGACCTCATGGAATCAATTGGGAATAAATGGGAAATGCAGCGCATAATTATAATAATAATACTCCAGGAGCAAGAGGAAATAAGCACAAGCAAGCACACAGACATGGCACCCCCCAAAAATGCACATAAATTGTCAAAAGAGGCTGCTTCTGCTGCATCCATTTCCCTACATCCCCCAGCCTGGGCAATCCTCCTCTTCCTCTTCCTCCCTCCTCCTCCATCACTTTCTCCATTTCCCCCCCACCCCCAGCCCTATGCAGCCCAGCCCCCCCTTTTGCCACCTGTCACCCTTAGCATCCACCCTTTGGGCTCTTTCCTCCTCTCTCTCCCCTCCATGAGGGGAGGGAATGCTCTACCCCATGGAATCAATTGGGAATAAAGGGGAAATGCAGTGCAGGCATTCTGACTGTAGCACCGCATATAACAGTAAAACATAACATAGCAATAACATAATAATAATAATAATAATCCAGTAGCAAGAGGAAATAAAGCACAAGCAAGCACACAGACATGTCAACCCCAAAAATGCGCATAAATTGGTCAAAGAAGGGTGCTTCTCCTGCATCCATTTCCCTACATCCCAGGCATGTCACCCCCCCAAAAAATGTGCATAAATTGTCAAAAGAGGGTGCTTCTCCTGCATCCATTTCCCTACATCCCAGGCATGTCACCCCCCCAAAAATGCGCATAAATTGTCAAAAGAGGGTGCTTCTCTGCATCCATTTCCCTCATCCCAGCATGTCACCCCCCCCCAAATGCGCATAGATTGTCAAAAGAGGCTGCTTGAAAAGGGGGGGGGTTTGTTGCTTGATTGGGGGTTGGACTGGATGTCCCTTGGGATGCCTTCCAGCCTTGGGATCGTGAGGAAGAAGAGCAATGGGGAGGCTGCGGAGCGGGAAGTAGACCACCCCCCCCTTTCCCTCGACACACACACACACACAGAGAGAGAGAGAGAGAGAAGAGGAATCTCTCTCCCTGCTTCAGCTGCTGGAGGCCTGCTGCGGCCTGGCCAGCACCCCTCCTCCTCCTCTCCCCATCCCCTGCTGTCAGGCTGGCTCTCGGGGGAGCCCATCTCTGGATGCCAGGCTCTAGGCTGGAGCGGCTGCCTCCGTGGGCATGCAATGTGCCCTCCTGGGGTTGGCCAGGTCCCCCAGCAAGAGAGGCGGCTGAATGGCCCCGGAGGAGCAGGGGCCACAGGAGAGCAGGAGGAGGAGGAGGAGGAGGAGGAGAGCATGCACCCTTCTTCTGGCGCCAGGAGCCCTGCCTGCTCCTGCCCAGCAGCAGCCCTTCTTCCCAGGGCTCTTTCCTCTTCCCCCTCCCCTCCGATGAGGGGAGGAAATTCTTGCCCTTTGCCCACCCTCTGACCTAAATCCCTCCCTCAATTTGCCTCGATCGTGATCGAGGCCAAGTTCTCATCCCAGGACCCGGGGTTTTTTTTAAAAAGAAACGTATTTGCGCCGATTTCAAAAATAGCGCGCTAGGGGCCATTTACCACGGAACGGTGTGCAAGCCTCGGATTCGCTTTGTGTGAGATTCGGGGTGAGTAGGAACTTCACGTGATTGAATCGGTTTCAGAACCGATTTTTTTGGTAGTGTGAATGAGCCCATGGTTTAAGACAGAGGTGAGAGAAATATGCCTCATACATGACCTTTCCCCCTGACCCATGATGACTCTTGAAAACCATACTACAGAGTTTTGGGAGGAATCCACAGTCAATCACATTGAGGACATGTGGGGGGGAATTAAGGCAAGCATTTGTGTGTGCTTTAAATGCTTGTAGTTTGGGGGCATTAAATTTTGGCGGCAGATGGAAGCCCATAAAGCAAGCATTTTTTTTTATTGTCCAGGAAATTTGATGGCATAGTTTACTGCTGAATATTTCGAGGACATCACATGGGAAAATTGGAAGGTTAACTGGTAACAATGCAGGATCATCCAGGGCATTAGAGACAATTTCATAATTGCTTTTCAGATGACACGCACACAAAGAGGTTAGAATCCAAACAGAAAGTAAGATGAATCTGTTAATAGGCAGGTTTGCAAAAATACCGTGTTTTATTTTCAGTTCATTCACAAATTCACTCCCTTTGCATAACTGCAGCAGCCTGAAAACCTTCTCCGTGTGCCCAGATTTCCCATGATTCCTTTGCTGTGCCAAGGAGGGAGATAGCCTTGTTCTTAAAGGGACACACTCCTCTCCCACAACACTACCACCTTTTCCTCTTATGCGGCTGGTCTTCTCCTGCAGCCTCTAATAGGGAACAGCTGGTGGGAGATGGCAGAGAGGAACATTTTAGAATTCCCCAGTACAGGAGGGAGAAATGGAGGATATGTCCTGGAAAAGGAGGTACCTGGGAGTTTCAGCCCTCGCGGAAATCAGGCAGGTTATGGAACAGACCTCCTCTTTCTCTCTAGTGTGTGTGTGTATAATTTGTGCGTGGTTTTTATGGGAGTCTGCAAAGGAAAACCTCAGCCTGCCTTCCTCTGAAACAGCTTCTGGGGCAAAGAGTATTTTCTTCCCCTATTTCTCTTCATTCTCTAGAGCATGTATGTGTATTCACATGTGGAAATGACAGTTTTGAGCATGTGGAAAAAAAGTTATTTTCAAGCTATCAAAAGGATTTGTCCTTGTCTGTCTGAAACCCAAATTTGCTTTCTACCCACCGTCTTGCATAAGTAATGTGCTTTTAACCTGTTGTTGTGCTCTCTGTGTGAATAGTCATTAGCGAATATGCTTGCTTTTCTAGGATGCCAACACTTTAACCATTTTTGGGATGGAAGCACATAGGTTCCCATGTGATAAGGTCCACAGTGGCAGAAGGAATATTCCAAAGGCACCAGATTCTGTCTGATCTCAGAAGCTAAGCAGAATTGGGCCTAGTTACTACTTCAAAGGAAGACTACCAAGGAATGCTAGGTGCTGTAGGCTGTATTCAGAGGATGGCAATGGGAAATCTCTGAGAAAAGTCTTGTCAAGAAAACCCTAGGACTGGATCACTCGAGGTTGAGCTGAAGACATTACAACAACAATGAGAAAGATGAGAAAGTGAAGCAAGGAAGCAAAAATGGACTCATAGAAGTTGTGCAACCCAGATTACAGGACTATTTAACATGGTAAGAACCAGCAAGGTATATAATGGTTGTGCAGCTATCAGAGAAAAATAACTATCTCAGGATGTAGATTGCTGTGAAGCAGCAGCAAGGTATGGAAAGGCAAAAGTTTTTGTATTATGCTAGACTGTCTCATGAGCTGCCTGATGTTTTCAGATGCAATAGAAGATGCTGCCCTCTGCATCATTGTTGGAAGTAAGGTTCAACTGCTTCAGCTGAAAAATATTTTGTTCTGGCCCTACAAGCTTTGTAGGGTGAAGAGGATTTTCAAGCAATCAAACATAGATGCTGGGGATATGGATCTTCTCCTGGAAAGTAATGTTCTCAGCCTAGCTTTGAAAATTTACTCACAAAAATCTCCCCACCCACTGACATGGCCAGTGAAAGTTTCCTCAGTTCCTAACTGTTTTGATTTTGTGACCTAAAAAGCAGCATATTTCATCCTGAGGCACCAGCCTTTGAAGAGGAAGAAATATGAGACTTGTCCAAGCAAAGGTTCATATATATACCCAAAAAGAAATTGTCTCTTTATTGCATATGAACATATCTAAGTGGCTCCTTGATCTGATATATTTCACATTGCTCTGGAGAAACAAGGAACAAGAAAAATCCATCCAAGGAAACATGTCCCAGGGTTTCAGTTTAAATAGACTGTAATTACATGGCTGCCCTAACTTAGAGTGAATATTTAACTCAGTTGGCTTTTGAGAATGAGCTTGACTCTCTCAAGAGGCTCCAGTTGATAAGATGACTGAGTCTAAAGCACATCCTGTCTTCTTCTCTTCTTCCCCTCAAGCATTACGAGTTCATGGAGGCTTTCCATGGATAATGGCTTAAGCAAGATTCCTCTGTGAGCTGAGACCTTCAAGAAGCCCAGGATTCCAATGATCTGGAACTGAGGGGCTCAACAGACGGGTGCTTCAACACTGCCGCTTTCAGCCTAGAAGCAGGCCATGGCAACCACATGCTGCAGCCTGCATACAGAACAAAAACAATCCCCCAAAAGGGGCTTCTTTTTGCCCCATAGAAGGGGCATCATAACTGCCATGGCATGGCATTTTGATGCCCTTTGTGTGCAGCGCTGTTTGGGTGCTAGACACGAGGGATGTCACCATGGTGCACCCCATGTAAACAGGTGCGCACCACGATGGTGGTCCGGCAAAGAAAAAGATGCTAATGCCAATAAAGGAAGACCACATTACAGATGGATTGATGCATTGAAGGAATTTCACACCTCTGAATTTCAAGGTCTGAGGTATCCAATTGGGAACTAAAGCTCTTGGAGGTCTCTGTTTCATAGGGTCACTGTAAGTCAAAATCAACTTGGTGGCAAATACAACAGAGTATTCTTCTTGTTTCATAAAATACAATCAAGCTGAGCCGGAATTTACCTAATAAGAAAATAAGGTCACTGCCCCTTTAACTCCACAGACATTCTCCTAATTTATGATAGACACAGGATCATTTTCTGATTTGGATGTTTCTTTTGGGAATATTGACTGTGTGTGTGTGTGTGGGAATATAAAACTTTCTTGTGCTTCTTCTAGTTTAGTATCGTATCAGGCTGTCTTTTTGATTGCTGTCAGCTGTTAAGAGTGTCATTCATCTTCCTTTAAAGATGGGCACTGTTTCACTCCAGAAATAAGTTTTCCAGAGAACAAATATTTTACTACATCAACAAAAAGTCAGAGCTCCAGTTAATTCTGTGGGGCTACAATTTTTCACTGACACTCCTTAAACTGGTGGGAGTGGTAGGCGTGTCTGGCCTTTTCATCTGAGACAGAGTTAAGAGTCTTCTCTTTCCTCTTTGTGTTGAGGACAGACAGAGGAAATATTATATGTAAGAAATTCTTGCTTCTCTAGCTGGCTGGGCAGGAAATGGGCTGATGATACTGTGACCTTTGAAAAAGAAATTAGATCCATTACCATGGCTCCAGAGTTAAAGTTGCTATTCTCATTATAGATGCTGGTGACTTGAGGCCAAAGGGATGGTAATTCATTTAAAAAACAATCTGCTAAAAGAAAGACTGTTTCTACAAGATCTGTTCCAAAAAGGCAATATACTTTAGGCAAACCTACATGATAAATTAAATCTATGCTTGCTTTTGCCTGGTTTGGAGTTTAAAAGGTTGTGGTAGCCAGTCCCAGTCAGGATGGGAACCAAACTTTTAATCTGTCCCCCTAAATTGGTCTCCCAGTGAAAGTCACATCCATCCCAAACTGATATTTTTGGTGGGGATATCTGGGAACCTACTGGTAAACAAAGCAGAAGATGCAATATCAGGTACATATTTTTGCTGCTTCTCAAATATTTTAATTTACTTTACAAATATTTTTCAAACAAATCCTTGCTTGTGCTTCCAACAGAGTAGAAAACAAAGAAAATACATGCAAAATAGGGTTGTGGCAAGCATGTTGACAGAACATCCTATGAGTGTAAAATGCATTGAAAACTTCACAGTTTAATCAAAATTATAAGCACTGCTAGCAGTACCAAGTTTTAGAATTTAACCAGCTATTTTTCTAATAACCATTCCCTTAAAGCATTCTTATGCTGTTTTAGCACTTATGGTTGAGATCTGTCACCTTCACCTTATCAGCATCATTTAGCATGTGTGCAATGAGTGTATATGGTCCTTCTATCATTTTCAATATCTAAGCCCCAACAATATCACGTAAATCATCCTGTGCCTTCACTCATTTGGTAAAGGCACTGAAAGGCGATTGGCTCTTGAAAAAGAATTGGACAAAAAATGACTGTATACTTTGCTTCAAATTCCAGCTGGTACAGGCCTGAAGACTTATATATATATTTTTAAAAAGCCAAAAATCTGTCAGCTGATAGTGTAAACAGCTAGTAGGTAGCTAGACCCTTAGTAAAATATGGTTGACTTTCTACTTACCCAGTGGTTTTTCCTCTTTCTTGCCAATATTTTATCTGCCCCTTCATTCAGCCCTTCCCTCTCATCCCTCCTTATATCAAGCAGCAAGAATATTAATTAATTAATTAATTAATTCCCCCTGTATGTACGTGCACAAAAATACATGGAGTTAGGAACAGGGAAACTCATCAGGAAGCTGGCTAACCCAGCCGAAGTTCTGCTATTTTTTGAACCATAGAAAGGTTTAAGTAACTAGCCCACCAGAGTTCCACTTGAAGGTAGCCACAAGTATTTGAATCAAACCCTAAGGCCTCCTGTTCCTGAAGAGGTCCCTATTCCCAAGGAGCCTTCCTACCCCCAGTGATTCTGGTGCGACAACTTAGTGACTCAATTTGGTAAGACAGGCTGCCTATATATATATCATCTATATATCTATCTATAAACCTGTATCTATCTCTATCTATATCAATATCTATATCTATATCTATCTTAATAAAACCATCAAAGGGGCTCTACAAACAGCCCATAAAGGGTGGCATGCAGCTGCTCCTTTCCTGGCCAGATCGGGGCTGTGGCAACCTCATGCCGCAGCCCTGGTCTGGCCTCTGGGGGATGCAAAAAGGAGCAGCAAAAAGTGGCTCCTTTTTGCATCCTCCAAAGAGCACCATAGCTTTGGCAGTGTGGCTGTATGGTTACATCATCTGGCTGCAGTGCCGGAGTCACCTCATGATGCCACACACTATCTGGAATGGTGCGCGGCATTATGACACCCTGGGGGCAGAGTCAGGGCATCCACTGTCAGGATGCTGCACCCTGACTTCACCCATAGGCCAGCACAAAGTGCCTGTCTGTACAGAGCCAGAGTTTTCCTAGGTCCAAAACACACTGCAGAAATAATCCAGTTTGAGACTGCTTTAATGGCCCTGGCTCAATGCTGGGGAATTCTAGGAGCTGTATTTTAGTGAAACATTTAGCCTTCTCTGTCAGAGAGCTCTGGTGCCACAATAAACTACAATTCCCAGGATTCTCTAACACTGAGCAGGGCAGTTAAAACAGTCTCAAACTGGATTATTTCTGCAATGCATTTAGGACCTTAGTCCCCATGTCAAATTTCAAATGTGTAGGTTTCACAGGCTTGAAACTATGGCAAAGACAGATACATGCACATGTCATCATCTCTTTTACTATTACAGATTTATTTAACTAAGACAATTCCTTTTCTAACAGATATGCTCCAGTTTCAAAAACATCCTATGATGGGTGAGCCAATGCACCAAAACCTGCTTATTAGAGACCTGCTGCTTCAACTCTTGCTGTGGCTTTTACAGGCTATAGGTATTAACTGATCACATGTCTGATCACATGTCATAATGGATTTTCATTTTTTAGAAAGCTTTTTGCTAAGGAGATGTCTTTTGGCACTAACCCTTTCCTCTAGGAATCAGAGGAGGAGGACATTTTGGACATATAAAGTACCACTTTGTACCATCTGGTGAGTGTTCTGACATGCCCACAACAACAGACACAGTTCTCATCAGGTTCACCACCACATTTCTGACCTCCCCCCATGGTATATTTGCCATCTGGATGTCAAAACTGTTATGTATTTAAATGCTCCGTTTATTGTACAGAGGGATGGATGATTATTGTAGCAACATAACTCTAGCTAGGTTCTCTCCACCTGTGTATTGCATATGGTTAACATAGGAATTATATGTTTCTTTGCCTCTTCCCCATCTTGAGTCAGAATGTTTCTTTCAGATTTATAGCACAGCTTCAAATTAAATCAGATGTCTGAGAGGAGCAACTTTTGCTCCTTCCAATTCTTACTCAAGTTGGAGTGTGCCAGTCTCAGTTTTAATGTAAAAGCCTACCAGCTGCAGAAGTTTCTGGATGACACAGATTATCTAGATCCATTTCAGCAGGGACGTAGCCAAGGGGGGGGGTCTGTGGGGTCTGGACCCCCTCCTTCCATTAGATATAATGAATGGTGTGTGCTGCCACACCCAAGCCACATTATAATGGTGGCACTTAATCTGGACCCCCCCCCCCTCCCAAAAACCCCTCAGTCCCATCTTGATGTCTTTCTTGCTGGTTTGTGTGTTGGAGGGAGACAGCACCGGCCCCCTTGGTGGATGACGCATGGAAGGAATAGGACAGGAAGTGTGAGTCCCTGTTGGTTCTACTGGATCTATCAACAGCTTATGTTACCATTGTTTATGGTACCCTGGGCTGCCACACAGGGATGGGTCTTGGGGGCACTCTTTTGCAATGGTTCTGGTCCTTCTTGGAAAGGCAATCTCAGAAAGTGGTGCTGGGGGGTACTTTTTGACCCCATGGTCTTTGGTTTGTGGGGTCCCCCATTCATCTACATGGAACAGCTTGGAGAGGTTATCTGGAGTTTTGGGGTTCTATGTCACCATTATGCTACTGACAAGGAATTCTACCTCTCCTTTCCATCTGATTCCAAATAAGCTATCATAGTATGAAACCATTGATGGTTGCCAGTAATGGACTGGATGAGGGCAAACAAATCAAAACAATCTAGACAAGACAGAGGAGCTCCTGATTAGGTGAGCCCTGGTGGCGCAGTGGTTAAATGCCTGTACTGCAGCCACTCACTCAAAACCATAAGGTTGTGAGTTCAAGACCAGCAAAAGGGCTCAACCTTGACTCCTTCTGAGGTCACTAAAAAGAGTACCCAGACTGTTGGGAGCAAATTAGCTTACAGTTGTAAACCACTTAGACACTGCTTAGGCAGTATGAAGCGGTATATAAATGAAGCTTGTTCGTTTTGTTTGACTAGAAGATCAGGGAATAGGGATCCTACCTTACTGGATAGGGTTATACTTCCCCTTGAAATCTCAGGGTTCCAGCTAAGTTGCTCTGTTCTCCTCTACTCTGTGCCTGGTTGTCCAGGTTTCAGCAGTGGCCAGGAACGCATTTACACAGATAAAACTTGTTCAGAGGATTATGGTTATATTGATAAGTTTTGCCTGAAGTTTTACTGATATAATTTGGTCAGACGTTGCATTATATCCCTTGACTGCTTTTTGCTTTCTTTCTTCTCGCTATTAATGACACCCCATTTTTTCTTAGGTTTTCATTTCCTGAGTAAAATACTTTGCAGTGTAATTTTCTCACTGAAAATGTCCTATTCCTGTCTACTTTAGTGTGCTCACCCCAAATATTGCAACATATTGCAACATTTATATGATCTACATCTTACAATGTCCAACTTCCTCCAATTCATGCTCCTCACATTCCAGACTTTTAATCTCTAAACATGTCAACAGCTGAACATCCTTTCAGCTTGAGTCCAGTCGTCTCATTAGCCACAGTGTTACTCACAGTTGTCCTCTGCTCTTCCCCTTGTTGAGTGCCTTCCAACCTGGCACTGTCATCTTCTGGCACTATCTCTTGTTTCATTTTGGATAGACTAATCACAGAGTTCTCATGGTAGAAGACAATCAAAAGATATTTACTCTGGCAAAGTATAACAAAATTTTACTCTAAATGTAATTAAGCAAGAACTATTCAATGACGACATTAAAACACTTACTTTCACACTGGTCCCAATAATGGGGCATTAACAATTCACAAACACTAAAAAGTACAAAAGGAAGCAACCCCCCCCCCCACAAAACTGCAAAAGTGCTTTTACATTCCAAACGTCGGCAGAAGTTAGCAGAGAGAAAAATGGGTCTTCTCTCGCTGCTGCGGGACTCTCCTCACAAGCGCAACACAATTCCTTGGGAGACTGGGGGATTCAATTTAGGAGATTATCCTCCTGTTGCATTCTGGTACTTGTAGTTTAGGAAGGGCCATTTAGGATTTTTAGCCAGAGAGCTCTTAAGATTACTGAGCTACAAAATCCAAAATGCAGCAGGAGGCAGTCAAAGCAGTAAAAGCAGATTAGCCCTGTTTTAAGAGTCTAGTGCGATAATCTCCTCTTTGGAAGTTTTAATAAAGAAATATCAATAGCGCTATTGAAGTGTGATTGCCTTTCACACATTTGCAATAGTGCTAATGAATTGTGATCAGCAAGCTCTTCATGGCTTTTTTAAAAATCATCAGTGACTTATTCCATTAGCACAACACTTCCATGATGATACAAAAATGATAGGAGGATGACATCGTATGAAACTCTTTGCTCCGAGCACACAATAATGATGGTAAAAATGCTCTTCTCTAACTCTTCTTACCCTGTGTGATAATCTTCAGTGAGGCAGAAAGCCATGCAAGCAGGAAGAGAGGGTATAAATGTAAATAATATACAAATGAGCAAGTATTCTTCTTCAAACAAGGATTTCCCTCACAAACCATTCAAGGAGGATTTCAGTGCAGTAATAAATCTACATACAGCCCTCTCCATTCAGATTAAAAATACTGTAGATTTAGTTAAGAAATCTTATATGTATGTATGCCTAATTATTAATTTCACCATCAGGTGTTCTATTAAACACAAATGTTTGTTGGCATCTTTGTTTAATTAGAAGCTGTCAGTCTACTTCATTCCAAGGTTAAAGGATTTTAAGCCAATAAGTATTAAGGACAGCTTGGTAGGTTAATGATTTTCTTTGCAGATGGTCTTCCTGTGTTCTCCAGAAATGGCATAGATGCTCCTCATATGTCTCAGGAAAATGAATTCTGAAGCTTTTAACTCTGGGTCTTTTGCTGGAATCCTCCTGGGAAACTATGTAAAAGTAATTTTGGTGACATGTATAAGAAATAGAGCTTCTAAACAGTCTGTTTTCTTTGTTCTAAAGGCTGAAGTAGGGATGGGGGAGGGAGTAAAATACTGGATGAAATTTCTGACCTTTATCTTAGTAAGGCTTTTAGTCTAGTAATAGTAAACTAACATTGCATTGTGATTTAAAATTTGCTTCATTTTAATGTAAATGATTTCAGTGTAAATGTTTATTGGAATTAAAGGCCACATCATGTGGAAGACCAAATATTGAAACCCCCTCTTTAAAGGACTGTAAGGAAGATTAGAGTAGATAACAGTAGGCAACAAACACTCCATGAAATGTGAGGTCCTTCCTCCTCATCCCCATATACAGCATGTCTAAGAACTATGGCCTTAAAGATTGCAGATGGTTAGCCCATGGTCCAAACAGAGTGGGATGTCTCATTCTATCCTGCTCAGAGAGTGAATGAGTGAGAAAGATGTTCCCCTGCTCAGATCATAGCTCCCCCAGTAGTTGCAGAGGTGTAGTTAGCTGGATTAGATCAGTGAGAATATAATTACATTCATTTTTTCATAAGAACTTTTCAGACTTTCTACATGTCTTTAGAAATGAGTCAGATAGAATTTGAAGGGTTTTTTTAAAATAAAAAAATAAATAAACATGGAAGAAAATAAACATGGAAGAAAGCAAAATGGAGAGGTTTGGCTTTTCAATCAGGTCAGTGATGGTGAAAAATCTGTTAATTGAGTATTTGTTAAAAACATAGAAAAACCATCACTGGAATAGAAAGAAACATAAAGACTTGCTTGTTGTTTGCCTTCAAATCATTTCTGATTTATGGTGACCCGAAGGTTACTGTATTGCAGGGTTTCTGTATTGGCAGAATTTGTTTAGAGGGGATTTGCTCTTGCTTTCATCTGAGGCTAAGTGAGTAACTTGCCCAAAGTCAAGGCTAAGAGTATGAGTGTGGATTCAAACTCTGTTCTCCTGATATCCTAGGCAAACACTCGAACCACTGTACCACACTGACTCTTTGATGTTAGCAGAAAGCTATTGCTAGACGAATTCAAGTTCCATGGTTTTAGATATGTGTAGAAGCGTGATGTGCAAGACCTAGGGAGGGGGTCAGACTACAACAATATTGTCTTTAACAAAAAGTTTCAAAAGCCAATGGAAAGCTGTGTTCTGAGTATGTGTGCATCTTTGCATGCACCTAGGCTTCCACACTTAAAAGCAGCAAATGAATATACAGTACACTTTCCCATTCTCAATATTGCATGACATTAGTTTAAGCATATGATAACACAGAGTTGTAATTCACGGAACAGAACAAATTTCAAATAAAGGAAGTGGCAGCTAGGTTCTGCTGGATATATTAAGGAGAATATGGAAGTAGGATTTTCTACCTAGCACTCCATTCTGTTAGAGTGATAAATCACAGAATTGGAAGACACTACAAGGGCCATCCAGTCCAACACACACAGTGTATACAGTATGTGTGTGTATATGTGTCTTCAAGTCACCTATTGACTTGTAGCAACCCCATGAATTTCATAGGGTTTTCTTAGGGCTAGTCTACACTTAAGTGTACTATGTGGATTGGTGAACATTTTTTGCACATTTACATTGATGGTTAATTGTCTTGACTTTCCTGAGCAAATTTCATATATTCACTTCTGATGCACAGCCATCCAAATGCACATGGACACATGTGTGATAATGGGCATTTCTGCAGATTTCCACAAATACTCTGGTAAAAACCATGAAGACTTTTTCCATGGAATTTTTTTTAGGGAGGGGGCAAAAAGCCCTAACTCCTGAGAATTGCATGTGGGCAAATTGCATTTGGTCAAATTGGAATGAGGGATATTTTAAATGTGTAAACTAGCCCTTGGGCAAGGAACACTCAGACGTAGTTTTGTCAGTTCCATCTAGAGTAGATGTAAGAGCCAGCATGGCATAGTGGTTTAACTGTTGGACATCGATTCTGGAGACCAGGGTTTGATTCCCCCACTTGGCCATGAAACCCACTGGGTGACATTGAGCAAGTTACAGTTTCTCAGCCTCAGAGGAAGGCAATGGCAAACCTCCTCTGAATAAATCTTACCAATAAAACCCCATGATAGGTTTGCCTAGGTTAAGTCGGAAAGACTTGAAGACACACAACAACAACGATTAAAACCACTGTACTTCTGAGCAGATTCCTAATAGAATAGCAGTGCATAACACAATGATTTAATTGCTGCTTGTGCACTATTTCTTCTGGAACTGGCTTTTTGAAATAGGCCATTTTCGTTTCATCAAAATATTGTGCTTTAATTTCTTGTACACAAAACTAAAATCTGTTAAATTTCAATTGTCTAGAAACTTCTCATAGCACTGATGTTCGAAACAGATACTCAAGGTATTTCAAAGGCCTTATCTACAACATTGCTTACACATTATGTATGCATTATTAAGTGACTTGGTTTTATGCTGGTGTGTGTGTGTTTTAATGATATATGTTTTAATTTTTTTATTGTTTACTCTCATTCTAACCTTTGTATTTTGTGGATTTTTAGCAAGTGCTTTTTAATTTGTTATATAGTGGGGCCTTGTTATCCACGGGGTTTGGTTTTAGGACCCCATCTCCGTGGATACCAAAATCTGAGGATGCTCAAGTCTCATTAAATGAAATGGCATAGCAAAATGGTATCCCTTATATAAAATAGCAAAATCCAAGTTTGATTTTTGGAATTTATATATTTTAAAAATATTTTCAGGCTGTGGATGCCTCTATCCATGGATAAAAAAA
Organism: Sceloporus undulatus; assembly: GCF_019175285.1. Classification (NCBI taxonomy): domain Eukaryota; kingdom Metazoa; phylum Chordata; class Lepidosauria; order Squamata; family Phrynosomatidae; genus Sceloporus; species Sceloporus undulatus. Next base: position 86,451,782 of record NC_056523.1, on the reverse strand, counting down.
TCAGTGGATATGGAGAGCCAACTGTAAGTTGCTTTGAGTTCTGAACTGGGAAAAAGGCTGGATAGAAAGAATAAGAATAAAAATAAAAATAAATATAATAGTTTCTTTACATGTGGATAAGCTTGGAATATTTTTACTGTTGCTACTAAATATTTCAATTGATCTTGGACTCTTTTCTTACTTTTTTTTAAATTACAGCTCTGTGATTTCTGGCCCTACAATTTTTATGAATGTATTTTCTGGCAGCCTTGATTGCTATTGGCCTAGCTGGAGTCTTAAACTTGCCTGACAAATAGTCTTTGCTGAGGACATTTATTTTAAGGAAGGCTAAGGAAATGGTCACAAACAAATGAGGGGGCACATATTATTTCTAAAAGAGTCATAGTTCATCCTTGTGCTTGTCCCTCTCATTTTACTCTGGGGAGAGGGTCATCAAGACCTGCCTCTGTGAAGAAGTTGGCAATGTGGAGGAAGAAGATCACACAGATTTAGAGGGCTGAGTATGAGCAAAACCCTCTGACAAAATTTTGGGATGTTGGTTTGACTCCTGAGAAATCTGATGGGGAACAATATCTGTTTGGGCATTGGCAGCCATTTATGTTGAATCTGTATTCCTGTGTTAAGAAAGGCATATAGAATATAGGTTTTTTGGGGGGGTATGTGGGGAGGAACAGGTTGTCTCCCTCGAGATATTGCTTTTAAAATAGTCACAAAGGTTTGTGGTGTACCTCCTTTCCCACCTGAGAAAAATAATGAAAAATGCCACAGCCTACTGCTTGTGCTGCGAAAACGCACCACTGCCTTAAGAATCCACCTATCCTCCCTTTCCTTCCTCAACACAATGTTATTTGATTGTGCCAACATTTAAGTGCCATCACAGAGAAAGCCATTCTGATTCCACAGAGCTCTTTTATATACACTCTTGCCTTTCCTGCTGTGGGCTCAGGTCTAGCTCTGTGTGATATCTAAGTGACACAAATCTCTCGAAGTTCATTTAGAGTTCAGGACTTACTGTGAGAAAGAAGCACCTCCACTGCAGGAAGCTTGTGGGTAATGGGAGAGATGTAGAGGTAGTCAGGGTACTCTGGCTGTCAGTCTCTGGGTGCAGCACTCAGCGATTCATGGGTGAAGCTGGACTTCTTAGTATTGCTGATCATTTCTTCTGCATCCACAGCAGAAAGGTTACTGAACATCCTCAAGGGGATTGGTTATAAATAACAGTATTTACACTTGGGTAAACCATAAATTGTGATGACCTACATGCGTTTAGAAGAATTAAAAGATGTGTTATTCCTTTAGCCTGCAGGCAAGACTTTGACAAAACTGTCACTAACCTCAAATCACCCATTGACAGCTAAAGCTTTCACTGTATAAGGCTCAGCAGCACTTTTTTGGATCACTGCCTGCTGAGCTCACAGGAAGCAGTCTTGGAGTGTACATATATCATTTATCTGTTTCTTTATTTACCATCTTGCATTTTTAGACTGGCTTGCAATCAGAGTCCTGTGAGTGACACACAATGCATTGAAAACGTAACATACAAATATGATATCGTGAGGTTTTCTCCATGAGGTTCAGGCCCAAGTCAGTCAGAATAGGATGTGATATCAAAGTGTAGCCTACATTGTTCTCTTTAGCCAAGAGATGTTGTCACCTTTGCTTATTATTTTATTATATTTTATTTTACAATCATCTCTCCACATTTGCAGGTTAAGCATTTGCTCATTTGATTATTTGTGGATTACTACATTTGCCTTGCCACTGAAAAAATATATTCTCTTTAAGCATTTGTAGGTCTTCCTGTGCAATTCTATGGTCAGCTTCCACCAGATGTTGATCATAGAGCCATGCTGGAGGACCTACAGATACCTAGAAAAGTATTTTCCCAGGTAACAAAAAATGACCACTTCTGCAGTGTGTGTGTGCGCGCATGCGTGTGTGCCCCTAACCCTGTGAAAACTGAGGGTCAACTGTATTTTATTTTATTTATGTAATTTATATCCTGCCTTTTCCTCAGTACATGATCCAAGGCAGTGTACAATTTTTTTAAAAACACAATGCAAATAAAATATTCTTAATACAATTATTTTGTTTTATTCATATTACTTTATTTATACCCCACTTTTTCATCAAAAGAGACACACGCATTTATCCACGTTAATGTCAAATATGAGCATTTGGGCTCTATTTAGGACCCATAGCACAGCCTATCTCATAGGGCAGGGATGTGAATCCATTTTTCATTTTACTACTTTTCCACATGCAAATGCTCCAAGCTATAAAGAAGTGCTTCTGGTGCAGAACATCTGAAGAGATATAGAGCCCTTTCACACCACATAATCATAGGGATATGGTCCCATATCAACTGCCATAGCAATGTCCTATAAAATCCTGAGATGGTTAGTTATATCCTGCCTTTTTCTCAGCACAGAATCTAAGGCAGTGTACAATGTTTTAAATGCTTGGTCCTGAGAAAAAGGCAGGATATAACTAACCATCTCAGGATTCTCTAGGACATTGCTATGGCAGGTGATATGGGACCATAGAACTATGAGAGCCCTGGTGGTGCAGTGGTTAAATGCCAGTACTGCAGCCACAAGGTTGTGAGTTTGATCCCAATCAGGGCTCCAAGGTCCACTCAGCCTTTCATCCTGTTGTAGGTCAGTAAAATGAGTACCCAGGTTGTTGGGGGCTTACACATTGTAAACTGCTTGGGGGGTGTTAGTTCACCAGTAAGTGTTACAGAAATGTACTTGCTATATTGCTATTAGTTTAGGGAGAAACACTCAGAATTCTTAGCCAAAGAGCTCTAGCATGTCTTCAAAATACAAACCCTAGGATTTCATGGGAGGGAACTATGGCAGGTAAAAATTGAATAATTGTGTACTGTGAATGGGCATAGGATCCAGCATTGGAATTCCTTCCATTTAACTTGGATCAACATGGAAGTAAAATGAAGAATGATTTTGACACTCTTTCCCAAGATGGCCTCAGCTAGTGTGTTCCTTAAATGTCTTATCTCTCTTTTATTTCCCCAAGTCTTTGTAAAAAAAAAACCAACAAACTTTTTTGGTATCCCAGAGGTGTCTAACATCTTTGTGTGTGCATGTTTGTGTAGATATTAATGTACATGTATTTTAAAAATACATAGATATGTCAAAGTGCATCCAAACATGAACATTTTAAGAGTATTAGAACATTGTGCCATGTAAGTAGATAGCTTACTTGTGTCTTTAAATTATGCAAAGCAAAATCTTTCATAAATAATTAAGCGGAAAACATTTACCTTCTCTAACAAGACCAAGGTACCTATTTGACACAAACGTACATGGAGCTCCATTTAGGTGGCAATTTAGCTGAATGAATATGATAGAAGCAGATGTTCTTAAGTGTTCTGTAAAGCTGGAGCCTGCTGTAAACAGGAAAAAAAAAACCCTCCAAAACCTGGCTTCTACCATCTTCAAAATGAAGGAAGAATATGTGATGAACCCACTGTTTGATGAAAAGTATGATAATGGTCGGTGGATTACATAAAAGACAAGGTCCTTATTCACTTCACTATTTAAACGTGTACCAAAGAGAAATTGTAGTCTTTTTAAAATTTGCATTAAAAAACAGAATAAATAAATATTACAATACTGACTCCCTAAGTCTCCCCTCATAGGGCCTTCCAGACCCTTCACCATTTTGATCACCCTCCTCTGGAAACGTTGAATTAACAGTACCTTGTTAAACCAACACATATTGTAAATGCCACTGATTTAATGGATCTGAATAGGATTCAGGCCTTTAGCCACCAAAGATGGCTTGCTGGGAATGATGAAATGTTTGCACCTTCTACAAAAAAGAAGGTGGGCACAGCTGAAACTTCCTTGGGGAGAGTAATCCATAACAAAGGGCCCATAACAGAGAATGTGTTTCCTTTTGTAGTAAGCCATTAGATTTTATTTAGCACAGGTACCCATATGAGGGCCCCTGGAGGTGACTAATGGGGTCCAGGCAGGCACATATAGGAAGAGCTCATCTTGCTCTCTCTTTGTTGCAATACTAACTGTATGGACAGGGACCAGGAGTTATAACTAAACAGGAACTTCCGTATACTCTTCTCACTTTTCTGTTTGTCCACTGATACCCTTTGCCGTGGAAATCAATAACTGAAGGAAAGCGGAGCCTGCATTTCAGTACGTAATGTTCTAATTTAGAGAAGTGCTTTGCCTCCATCATCTCCATTTCACTTTCATTTTTTTCATAAGTTTTGGTATAAATAAGTGCCAGGGTTTGGGCCATGTACTCCTGAGAGTTATTCATTTTCTTCTGTTTCAAACAAAAGTTCTCTGTTAAATAAACAAAGCACTGGCTTACTAGCATTTTGAAATGAAAACAAAGTATGCCCTCTCTTGTCAGCCATCCTCAGGAGATTGGCTGAAAATAGATAGTTCTTGCATTTTGATTCTTTTCTGGCAGCCAGCTGTAATGGTTGGCACTGTTATATGACAAACCAATACATACATACATACATACATGCATATGTGTGGATGTGTAAAAATAAGTCCATTGAGTTCAGTGTGGTTTGCTGTCTTACACTGCAGTTCAATAAACCCAGCTACTGTTGTTTAGAACTTGGAAAAGTTATTTTTTTGGACCAGAAACCCCAGTATCCCCTGGTCAAACAAGTCATGGTAGCTGGAGGATTCTGAGAGTTTCAATCCAAAACAGTAATTGTTTTGGAACGCCTGTTGCTTAGTTTTATTCCATTCAGATAGGAGGTGGTAGAGAGGCTTTTCTGATATTCTCTGGAGATAGGATTACTTTTGGAAAATGACAGATTTTTGGCTAGGAGGCCCTTGAAGGCAGTGAGCTATTTCCATACATACACTCTCTCTTATTCATACAGAGAGAGAGAGAGAGAGAGAAGGAGAAGAAAGCTGATAGGAAGAAAAACAACTCATTTTAGATGTGTTGCTGGAGAAGAGTTCTGAGAATATCATGGGCTGCCCCCCCCCCCCCCCCCCCCCAATGGATGAATCCTAGAGAAGATCAGACCTGAACTCTCTCTGGAAACAAAGATGATTAAACTGAGGTTGTCATATTTTGGCATATTATGAGAAGAAGGGACTCACTAGAAAAGACTATAATATTTGGTAAAGTGGAGGGCAGTAAGAAAAGAGGACAACCACATTTCAGATCGATAGACTCAATCAAGAAAGTATCGACTATGAATCTGTAGGAACTAAGTAATGTGGCTTAGGATAGGGTGACTTGGAGGTCTCTCATTCATAGGGTCACCATGGGCCAAAGCTGACTAGAAGCCAGTTAATAACAACAAATGGAAATATATATGACCGGGCATTTCTGCTCAGAACATCACATCATCTCTGATTTGGCCCTGTTTCAGGCATTTTGGACAAAAAATTTTCTGGATTTATAGATTTAAGACTCTAGCTCGCCCCACATGTCCTCAGTACAGAGGATTATATCATCATCCACTGAAGAATGATGAAAACAGTGTGTTCTAAACTGCAGATGACTTTCAACTAAAGCAGCAAAACATAAAATGAAATTGAAAGATTCTGCTCATTTAATAGTTTGTTTACCATTTCTCTCTCTCTCTCTCTCTCTCTCTCTTTGTCTTTTTCTCTCTATCTATTCCCATGATGCCTTCCCCTCCATACATCTGCCCAAGGACTGGAGTCAACTGAAAGAACTCTGTCTTCTATTAGTGGGAGCAATTCACTTTGGGAGAGGCTCTTCTCTGCTGTAGCACCCCACTTATGAACAACCTTCTCTGACTGGCACTAATATTGGTTTTATTTAGCAATAAATAAAAACACATTTTTTAACAAAAGTGTTAATTTCATCTAAATCTGCATCTGTACATGATTTTAATTGTTTTGAACTGTTTTAACTGGGTTTGTTTTAAACTGTTTTGTTTTAATTTATCAGATTGTTTGCTTTTTTTAGTCAGTTTAAATTTTGTTTTTGTTTTTTTGCTGAGGTGTCCTTTAGCCAGAGATCTAGGTTTTTCCTCCTATGCTAATAAAAATAACAATTCCAACAATGCTGATCATTTGATGTGGGCAAAAGCGATTCTTTATTAGGGCTTATCCAGAAAGGAAAGTTATTGGAAGCATTTATACTTTCCAGTTCTTTTTGTTTGATTTCACCTGCATATTCATAGCCCATCCAAACTCTTTCTTTAAATATCCCAGATTCCCCTCAGTCCTCACTCTCTTGTGTTCCCCCCTCCTCCTGCCGCCCATCACTTGCTACAGGTAAACTCAGACAACATTTCAGAAATTGCCTTTCTCCAATTGCCACTGAGACTTACTTAATTCAGGAGTTAGAGTCAAAGTGTTAAAGCACCTCAGTGATATTACATTAGTTAAGCATTGGGATCATTTTATTTTATTGCTAGCATTCTTCTTTCCTGGTTTTTATCTGTTGAATGTGCTGTCCTGAAAACAGCCACATAGGAGATTATCGCATGCAACTTATCCCATCTTTTCCTAGATGGGATACACATGCATTTCACTGTCAGTAATAGACCTTATCACGTTCTCCTTAGGATGGGCATATATAGCCCGTATGCAGCCTGTATGCAATCCAGGCTTATCCCATGGATTTTTGAGGATGGGAAAATCCAGTCCTTCAAAATATGCAGGATAAACCTGGGTTGCAAACAGGCTGTGTACACCCAGCCTCAGGAGAATGCAATAAGATCTGTTATTGACAGTTAAATGTGTGTGTATAATATTGGGGAAAATACAGGATAAGTCACATGAAACAATGTCCTATGTTTCTTGGTGATGGCCATCTTAGCTAGTTCTTGGATAACACAGCCAGCCAGCCAGCCATGGAGAAGTACATTTCATTTTGGAATTACAGCATGACCCCTGTATCTGTGCATTTTCCCAAACTTATCATGGATAGTGAAAATTGTGGAAAATAATGAACCCTATATTTCTGGTGCAAGTTGACCATAGAGCTGTGGTGGTGAATCTATGGTACACGTACCAGAGATGGCATGTGAAACCATTTTTCAGGGCACATGGAGGGCAGGAAAGAGGAGGAAAAGGCACGTGCCTGGGAGGGAGCAGGGGGAGGAGGAGGAACAGCTGCTGAAGCAAAAAGCCTCAATTAGAGTCTCTCTTGCTGTACACACATTGAAGGAGCCTTCAAGTTTTACCCTTGACTTATCCATTGATCATGGCAAAATCCATAATTTTGGCCCCAAAGCCTGCCTTCAACTTATACATGAGGTCAACTTATAGTCGGGTATATACAGTAATTAAATGAGAAAGAGTGAATTTCCTAACATGTTATTTACTCAAAGCCGAATTCTCTTAGATTTTACCGAAACAGCTTTTTCTGACTCATGAATTGCAATGTTTAAGACACAAGATTCAAAGCAATTATTCACAAATAGTTACAGAAGGATTAATTGTGTTAAGATCTCTTATGAGTGACAATCATAAATATCTAATCCTTCCCTAGCTCTAACCCATTTTTAAAAATAACAAAGGTTTCTTATTACTGAGAGTTTCTTTATACAGTATGGAGAACTTCAGAAAGTTAAAGGAAAAAAAATTGAAAATTTGAAATTTGAAGTAAAGACTAAAATCTCCCATAAAATACAAAACAAATATATTTAAAACATAATTTCAGGCAACTTTCTACTCCAAAACACTTTTGGGTTTACGTTCAATTGGTAGTCTCAAATAGAGGAGCTCCATAGACTCAAATGCTGAAAGGTATGCCAATACTTATGCAATTTCCATTGTTTCAACAGATCTTCTTTATCTGAATTAAATTGTAGAACTTTTCTTGGAACTCACAAGGCAAACATTAAATTAAAGAAATGGAGGGTTATGGCGGTGAGGCTATAAATGGAAGGGGAGATCTTGGTGGGGAGATGAGAGTCCCCTCCCAATTCTTGCATCTGTTTCCTCTTTCAAATTCAGATTAAGATGGGAGGAACAAAAGTCATGAATTGCATTTTTCAGCTTCATTCTGGTAGGCATTCACTTCAAATTTCAATGTCATTTTAGCATAAACAAAATAGTAAATTCCACTCTTCCAATGTCAATGTTATTGAATTAGAATTTTTATCTATTACGTATCACAAAATGCATCAACACATGCCTATTAAATTCCTATTTCCAAACTGACTACAATAGCAGATTTCATGCAGAGAGAGAGAAACTACATGTTAGAGGGACTACACAATAATGAGGAATTCTGTCCCTCAGATTTTTGCAGCAGGTCAAGGAAGAGGTTAAGCTGTAGAATTTGGAGAAAGGGGAAAAACAAAGATGAAATCATAGCATGAAAGGCAAAAATGATGGGAACAGTCCATATTTAGTAACAAATGCAATAATTTCTTTCTTTATAAACTTGAAGTATAGAAAATAAATTAAAGACAACATTTTATGGGCTGAGCCCATAAAAATGGCTTTTAGTTTGCTCATTTTTCTGTTTGGCTCTTTGTATGTCCATTTTATATGGGGTATGTGTTTTAGTTATATTTTTAACTTTTGTATGTTTTTAATGTTAATTGTATACTGATTTAACAGGATTATTTTAATTATTTTTACATTTTTGTTGCAAAGTTTTTAAAGCATTTTTATCTTGTGAGCTGCCTTGGGCCCCTTTCTGGGAGAAAGGTGGCATAAAAATGAAATGAATGAATTAATTAATTAAACCTGTGAATGTTGCATTTTTATTTTGGGGTTTAAAAAATCTACAAAGACAAAGGACAGGAGAGCAGTTCTCTTTTTAAAGTTGCACCTTTTCTCATATTGTCTTGGAATTTGTTCTGGTTGAACCATTGTTGCTCCAAAATTTCAGTGTAGGTGGCAATGCTTTTAAAGCATCCCTTTTAAAGCATTTTTTTTAAAAAGAGAAAGAACCCACACATTTCTAGTACAGTTTAAATTTTGAGATTTTGTAGGATACATAAGACAAAACAAACACATTGATTAAAGGAGTGCATCAGTTTCATCCAGCATTTGCACTGAGAAACACTCCAAGTGAGCCAGGAAATGGAGCCATATATAACAGACAGAAGTTGAGGAAAGTGGAAGAAAATTTGAGCTCTAGAATGGTCAGAAAAATACTTGTTTAAGCTTGCTCCTGAATGCACTAAAGTATTCATGGACATATGGATTTGGCATTATGCATTGTATTATCACCCAGGGCATCTGTAGTTCCGTAGCTGTGCGCCAGCCCTGGCCTGCTTCAACCCAAGATGTATCATGTTGAGTTTGGGACAAGGTCCCAGCTACATTCTTCCAACTGCATACACATGAATAGCAGCATCCTTTTCTCTGGCTCACATCAAAGGACTTGAAGCTTGTCGTCTCCCTTCCTGACAGCTGGAAAAATAGACATATACTCCATGTGAACACACTTTAATGGCTTAATTACTTGGAAAGATTTAATGAAAGCAGGTAAATCTGGGTGCTGGCAAAGAGTAACAGAAAATCTCAAGCTAGATTGACCTGTGACTCTTTGAAGTGAAAATCATGGATGCTTAGTGTTAAATTGTTCAAGTATAATTATTGTTGGAAGCATCTGTGTCCCTGCATGAGAGTATATGTGTGAAGTCTTCCCCTCATTTCTTCCTACATAGGCTATTGTTTCTTGCATAAAAGGAAATAACCTGTTGCTGTCAATTAACCTGCTTTTCTTACTAGAGAACTCAATAAGCTTTTTATCAATATCACTGTGCAGTCTCTGGCCTAGATTGCATGCTGTGCTATTTTTGTCAGTGTATAGCACTACCCAAGAGAGATGTTTGTTTGCTTTGACACAGTTTATATGCTGTAAAAGGTCATGGAGCACAGATAGTAGTGAAAAGAGGAGGGCAGTGTGAATTTCAGCAAAGCCAGTGAATATATATGATGATAGACCTCAACAATAAAGAAAATGGCTTGCTCCAGAATTCAGGTCAAGAGAGTTTGCATCATCATTCTTTGGCAGCTGCATTTTGATGGCCTTTGCTGTAACAGAGAGTTGGTGCAGACTCCACTTGATTATAGCAATACTTTATTGGAATGACAAGACGTACCCAAACTACATAGCTTCTGTGTGTAAGTGTGTTTTTCTGTGCAATCAATTTAAAGAGTTCTACTGGCACTTTTAGAATCATTCTGAGACAGGGCATTGTTATAAAGCACCCCTAAATCCTTCTGTTCTGAGAACAGTACTATCTCCAAGGAAGAGAAACAGACTTGTTTGTTGCCTCAGAAGGTGAAGGAGAACTTTCTGTCATTACTGAGACTCAAACAGGGTATGATTCAAGCGAAGAGTTATCTGTGTGAAAGAAGATAATTATTCTTCTGGTTCAGTGGCAGCTGACAGCTCCCATGTCAGTTGGTCAGTGAATTTGCTCTAGGTGGTCTTAAGTCTTAATTGTAAAGGAGATGCCACCTGTGCTGAGACTATTATGAGGACAAGGGCTGGCATCTCAGATAGCTCCTTTGAAATTCAGGCTAGGATGCAGAACAGATTTACCACAGTACTGATATTGAAGCCGGCAGTTGCTACAGCTTCAGCAACATATTATGTTTTTTTAAAAACAAAAAACCAAACCAAAACAACAACCTTTCACTTAATTCAGAGAGAAGGGACTTGGCCAGTCAGATTTAACACATTCCAAATCTCCAGGCAGTTCTGTTTTAGTATTCTGATGAGCCACTGGAAACACAATGTTTGTCTTTGTTTACATTACTCACATTTTAACTCAGTTTTTGAGCACAATAGCCAGAGCATTTGTCCCAGAAACTGTGATTTTTTTTTACCCTTCCCCAAGACCCACATTCTCCAATATAAGAGAATTATTGTAAACCCTCCTTCTCTACTGTTCTATCACAAGGCAGGGACACTATTACTTTCACTGCCTAGTACTTAGCCAGTTAAACAATGAAAGATAATCACTATACCCCATCTTCTTGAGAAATCTATCAGATTTCTGATTCTTATTGCATATTAAAGTGGGCCCTCGGTATGTGCTGAGGTTTGGTCCCCTCCCCCAGTACCAAAATCTGTGGATGTTCAAGGTCCATTCAATCGCATAAATCAATGGCATAATAAAATGGTAACCCTTATATAAACTGGCAAAGTCAAGCTTTGCTTTTTGGAATATATATATATATATATATTCAAGCCATGGGTGGTTGAATCTATGGATAAACAATCTGTGGGTTATGGCGGGATGACTGTCTCTATTTTTGATCTCCAAATCCAGGTATGGCTTGGTGCTTTTCCTATTTTGGATTGTTTTAGGCTGCTGCTTGCTAATAATAATAATTATATATATATATATATATATATATATATATATATATATATATATTCTGTTTAATTACTTGGAATCCAAGTGGATTACAACAATAAAAGAGGATACAGTTAAAATTCTAAAACCCCTATTCCCCCCCCCAGTATAAAAACATAGTAATACTAAAAAGAGATTAAACCAGACAGATATTAAAACAGTAGTATAAAACCACAGTTAAAATCAATGGAAGATTTGTAAAAAAGAAATGTATAGTGGGGACCAGATAGGATGGAAAAAGGGAGGGAGAAAAGAGGAGAGAAGTGGAGGGGGGGAGGCAGGAAAATAGAGGTGAACCTAGTCTGGAAAGGCCTGCCAGAAGAGATCCGTCTGAATAGCCTTCATTGCCTTTTGATTAGCCCTTCCATCCTTGAATAACAGGGAAATTTTAGGGTTTCCTTCTTTTGGCTGTTTGAAAATTAGAGACCAAGTGGAATCCTCCTGATTCCTTGGCTCCCAAGAATAAATATGCTTGCCCTGAGGAGCATTGCAGGGAGCCAGTGTGGTGTAGTGGTTTGAGTGCTGGGCACCAGGGTTCAAATCCCTGCTTGGCCATAGAAACCTACTGGGTGACCTTGGGCAAGTCACACTCTCTCAGCCTCAGCAAAGGCAAACCCGTTATGAACTAATCTTGTCAAGAAAACCCTGTAGGTTTGCCTTAGGGCTGTCCCAAGTTGGAAATTACTTGAAGGCATAGGCAGCAACATGAGGAACACTGCACCATTTGCTGAGTACCCATTAACTAGCTCCTTTCTTCTTCAACACTCCCTCTTTACTGTGATCCCCCCTTTTCCCTTTTTCTCTCAGAAACACTCTTTACCATACTTCAAAAGGCTCTCTTCTTATTTTTATTTATTTATTTGTTCATTTAAGTAAAACCTTTCTCTATGGGATGCAAAGCAGCCACCATCGTTTTTCTTCACCTGAAAAGACACACTGATTTGATCCCTGCCAACCAAATCTTTCTTGTGCTGCATGTTTTCAACATATCTGCCCAAGGATTCTCCCTGTTGGACTCAGTCTCCTGTTCCAGATTTGGAAAGATACTTATGTTGGTCAAGGAAGAAGATGGAGAACCAGGCAGAAGTTGTTAAGCTATCTTTAAGAGGAATGAACAAAATGACACGAGCCACTTTATAATGTTACCCAGAGTATCATGCTACCATTGCTTAGTTATGGATGACTTCTACTGCTCCTGTCTTCCAAGTACTCTAAAACCCCATTAAATAATAACCCAGACAACTCTCTGTCTTCTTACACTTACAAGAATCCTTCATCCATTCCCTTCATTGGCCCATGATGGTATCCATCTCTCTCCCTAGTTTCAGTCCTCCTTCTCCTCCTAACACCACCAATACTGTTCAAGCTTCCCTCTTTCGCTAGCCAATCTCCACATCCAGGAAACTAATCTGCTTTACCTCAGACTATGACCTCCTTCTTGCTGGCATTCTTCACTGCCAGGTATGCCAAATTCTGCCTAAACATTTGCCAGACCTTCCTCCAGCTCCCCTCATTTGCAAATCACCCTCCTTCCACTAGTGTTAGTCCGTGGTGCTGATTGTGCAATTGTGCCGGTGCCATGTTAACTGGACTTATGTTCTCTACCTGACATTTTTATCAAACTCTTCTAATAGTGGACATTATGACTCATACTTAACAAAAGACCTGATAGTGTTTTTGTAAACCGCTGTGATCTGCAAAGAATAGCGGTCTAGAAATAAAATTTCATTCATTCATTCATTCAAAACATTTGACTTTGGGCTGGAACAAGGTTCTAGTCATGACAACATGGTATTTTATTTATTTATTTGTGCAGGTAAACACAATAAGAAAATTAAAATGGTTAAAGATTTCTCATACTTTGGATCAGTCATTGATTGGAATGGCAACTATAGTCAAGAAATAACAAGAAGAGTAGGACTGGGATGGACAGTTGTAAAAGAACCAGACAAGATCCTGAAATGCAAAGATATGCAACTGAACACTAAAGTTAGGATTGTCCAGACCATTGTATTTCCCATTACTATGTATGAGAGCTGAGTGAAGAAAGTGGACAGAAAGAAAATCAACTCATTTGAGAAGAAGAGTTCTGTGGATACTGTGGATGGCTATAAAAGAAATAGTTGGCCTGGTACACACCGCCAGGAAGCGGTGTCCTGGCAGTGATAGTAGGGCTTGGGACTGTGCACCAACTGCACTCTCCTGAGCCCTATGACGTGCGGGTGGTGCCATTATAGAGTGGCACTGCCCACACGGGGGGGGGGCATGTAGATGATGTGTGGGCATCTGAGCACCCACACGTCTCCTACAGGAAGTGGAGTGATAAGGGCTACAACACCCTTATCATGCCGCCAAAGGAGACATTCTAGGAGGCCCCTTTTTTGCTGTGCAGCATTCCTGTGCTGTTTGGTTGCTGCAACAATGCTGCACAGCAAAGAGGGATGATGCTTCCTCGCCGGTGTGTACAGCCGTAGAATAAATCAAGCCTGAACTCTCCCTAGAAGCAAAGATGACTAAACTTTGGCTGTATTCAAAGATATAGCCATGTTAGTCTGTAGAATCAGTATGTAGAGAGATCTTGTAGTACCTTTGAGACTAACTGAAAGAAGGAAGTTGACAGCATGAGCTTTCATAGACTTCAGTCTACTTCCTCAGATGCTTTAAATTTTGGCTCTCATAATATCATGAGAAGGCATGACTCACTGGAAAAGACAATAATGCTTGGAAAGGTAGAAGGCAATAGGAAGAGAGGAATATTGCATACCAGTGGAAAGACTGAACCAAATACCTGAAACACATGGGCCAAAGGAAGCAGCTTCTAGCTGCTTTGTGGATGTGGCATTCAGATGATGCATGCCACCTAAAGCAGCTGGAAGCCACTCTGACACCACAGTCAGGTCCTTGATCAAAAAAGAGACAGAATAATCCAGCTTCTGGCAGCAGACATCTTGGCACTATGGCAGTGGCCTACTTTAGAAGCAGGCCCTGAGGTTGCTGCGGTCTCAGCCTAATCATGGCCGGAGCAGCCTCTGGCCACTCCTGGTGGGCTGTCTGCTTCACCTAAAAGAGCCCTAAGTCTGAAAGACCTGAACAGAGCAGTTGAGGATAGGGTGTCTTGGAAGTGCTTCATTCATAGATTGCCATGAGTCAAGGTCAACTTGAAGGCAATTAACAGCAACAAGGTAAACACATCCTCTCTCATGACCACACTGGCTGTAAAGGACTGGTTTTATCCTGCTGTAGTGTATGGAACAAGATCCACATATTCTGCACCTGGCATCCAGATGGAAGTCATTTGTTACATTTGCTTAAGGGTCATGCCAACAGATGGGGAACTGCACAAATGTGGTGTTCTGGCCCAGCAGCACAAAGCAGAGAACTGCCATCATCCAAAGTTCTTTTTTCCTGCTTTGAATTTGTGGCTGGCTTGGTATTTCCCAGGAGGTAAGCAATAAGGCTCATTCTCAATGGAATAGTGTTAGTTCAATTAAATGTAGAGACAGTAGCTAGTCCTTTCAGAAAGCTGGTAACAAGTGAGTTCTAGTACATTAATTTTAACTTTGGAACATCAGTAGACACACACAGTGCACTACATGGTACATTAGCCCAGGCCCATAAAGACTTTTCTACAACCAAAGTGAGTTTAATTGAATAAAATATAATTCAGTAGATGCCTGTACTTCTAAATTTCACTGTCTGAGATACATAGACACTTGGTTGATATCGTCAGTGTTTTTGATGAGAAAGGCATGACCCTCAACTTATGCATGCATTGCCACATGTATCTGTTTTTGGAGATGTGAACCTCTGTTCATTTTGATAAGGATCAACAGTGTAGTGGAGCCAGAACTAATAGGATCAAAGTACTGGATAGTTTAGAGTCTTATCACAAGGAGGTTTTTGCAACTTTTTGCAGCTCAGATCCAATGTTACTGCAGCTCCAAAGATGCGAATTCACGCAATAACGTGATGTGTTATCACATGTGATTCCTTTCTATGGGGGCTCCTTCCATGGCACTTCCGCAGTGATTCCAAAGTGACCCCTCATTTTGATGACATCGGTAACAAGTGAATTCACAGAAATCGCTTCCAAGCTCACTTCGATTTCACTCTGAATTGATCTGGTGTGGAATGCAACTTTGCTTCTGCTCTGGTGCACCACCACACACCCCCCGGGTTGCAAATTTCTCATGATGTGGCATTGCAATTTTCCCCCATTTCCTTTCGGTGGTTCTTTCACTTTCACTTTCAGGGCAACTTTCAGGGCAACTCATTTTTTGGGAATATATATATGTGTGTATGTGCGTGAATGTGAATATACAGATATGTCTGTCTGTCTGTCTGTCTGTCTGTGTGTTGAAATTGCTGAAATGGAAGCGAAAATAAAAAAGGGGGATGAAGAAAACACAGAAATAGTCACGAGGCAAATATTCATGCAATCACGCAGTTACGCGAAACAGGGAACAAGAACTTGCGCCCCTTTTCACCCCAGAAATGTACAAGGCTATGAAGTGTTTAGACCCCCACTGAGCATACACAAGAGTTCTGATTTGAATTGTTGAATCCCACCAGTGTGGTAATACAATTTGCACTCACTCCGCTTTGCTTGAATCCGCATCACTTGACTTGTCTTGGATTCAGTTCCCCCTTGATTTGGAAGGGCAATGGAAGGGCAACCAGGTTTGATAAAACAGTCACGTTATGACATGAATTTGCATAGCTGAACCAGGAGTCACCCCGGATCTGAGCTGCAAAAACCTCAGTGTGATAAACACCAATGACATCTGAAACTTCTTCACTTCCTCTAACCTTAACCTTAAATGTAATCCTCTATTTCTCAGAGTAGCTGGAATGAATAGTAATGCAAAATATTTGTGGTTGGCTTGGTCTTGGATGAGTAGTAAGGTGTCATTAATTTTAGCAAAGACCTGCTAAAAGAAACAGTTGGCCTGGTACACATCGCCAGGAAGGTGAGAATGAGAACAGCAAGAACTGCTTTTATATATATATATGGCTCCACATACACTATTTCATGCATTTTTTACTCTCCTCTGAGAAGTGCCTATTGGGATTATTATGCTGAGCACCTGCAGTTCAAAATTTACCATCACATTTTGGGTTAGGACTCTTGGCTCCATATCATTTCTGGCACCTGAGTCCAATTGATCTGCACAACTCCCATTGGAGTGGCCAGCATGGATCACCTTGGAAAAATGAATTCTGAGACCCCAAGGTATCAGCAAGACATGCTGAAACAAAATCTGTTCATTTTACAAAGAGAAATATATGTAGAAACTAGTCAGTTGCATATCACCATACAGGTAATAAATAAAATTGTAACTTGCTTGATGGAAAACCTTGTGATTTACATTTTGGGTGGGTGGGTGAGTGGGTGGGAAGATAGAAAAATACACAGAATTCCAAGTTGTAATTAAATTGTCCAGGTTGGCTGAAAATCAGCTAGAATGTAGCCTTTACTCCAGGGTTCCTGCCAGGATTTTATGAGATGTGGGTTTCACACTCTCACACATTGTCCAAGTGGTCCTTTTTAAGTGCTTATTTTATTTTCCTCTGTTGTCTCCAATTTTGTACATGCGATTACATGAGCCAAAGGGCCCCGAGATAGCCATGATATCAATTCCAGTGGAGAATGGAGAATGTGGATGATTCTGGATATTATGGCCATTGAAAAGGTTAGGTTGGAATTTTCACACTGGGAGAGAAGTGAGTAACATGAAGTATAACTAAATACAGAAGTGGAAGTGTTGTGGCACACAAGAGATCGCCTTGGAACCCTTTGGAAATAGTGAAGTGTGGGTTGCTTGAATTTTGCTGCCACTCTTGCCTTTCTCTATTCACTGCTGACATGGATCAATCCCTTAATTATAACAGTATGAAAACATGGAGTTACAGAGAAGCTTAATTTGCACCTAAAATTTTCTATGCAAGCTATACATGGCCTAAAGCAGATTTCATTTGTTTGTTTTTTGTAAGAAAATTCAAAATTCTCTTGTGTGTTCATAAATGCAATGAAAAGGATTTGAGATTTTAAAATCCTCCATTTAGGAGAAAAGTCATGTAACACATTCAATGTTCTGTACCCAAGAAAGGAGCACAGGGCAGGGGCAGTCTGGATCCTATCTGTTGCTGATGGAGTTAAAATTTTATTATATGTCTTTTACTGCCGCTTTGTCTGGTCCCCACATGGCCAAGAAGGGGAGGGCCTCTGGTTGCTTATAGTTAAACAATATTAAACAAAAGAGATTTAGAAGACTAAAATATTTTAAAACTGTATAACAGCAGTATTTAGGATGTATTAATGAGGTTGATAGACCTTGATGAACAGCCAAGTTTTCACTTTCTGCCTAAATGAAAAGACTGTTGGTTCCAATTGTGCCTCCAATCGTGCTTTCCACAGTTGGGATGCCATGGGCGAGAAGGCCCTCCTCCATGTCTTCACACAGTGTGTTGACATTACTGGTAGAGAACAGAGGAAGGAGCTACTATGTTAGGACTCCACTAGCTTGATATGGGGCTTCATAATTATACCTAGCATCAAGCATGTTTTTGTGAGGTCATAATGACTTGTGGAGACTAGGAAATTACATGTGTAAGCAGTCATGTTGACTTAAGGACATGTGGGAGACCTAGATAAGAAATGTTACCCAAAATGCTAGGGCTCTGGAAGGGCACTCACAATTGTATTCAATGGGGTAATAAATTTAGTTCAATAGAGAACAATGAGAGGGCATCTGTTAATATTTAAACCTGTGGTCTAGCCTATGTATAATATATAGCCTATGTTCCAAATCAAAGAACTCCAGACATCAGATTCCAAGTTAGCTTAGTTTATTGATTTACAAAAATTCAGCATCCACACAAGATGCTCACGCATGCATGCACACAAGACCTAAGGTACAAAAGGTATTAGCGGATAGCAATTTGTAGGTTGCAGAGGGTTCCAAATACCAGTTATACCCCATGATACCTATACCACTTCCAAAAATGAAGTTCTATGAGGGGAAGGCTGTGACTTGGAGGTGGCTCAGAACGTTGCCTGAAACATGGGGATGGTCAGGGATACTGAGGAGTTAAGCTAAAATCCTACAGAGTGGATTCTAATCAAGACCAAATTGAAGGGGCCCAAACAGACATATTTATAGGATAAAATGTGCCCCAGGCCAGTTTCTCAGGAATTTGAGTGGATTTTCCTGAAAGAAGAATGGCCAGAGATGTGTGGAAATGGCAGGGCAATAAATGCATATGTCTTATACAAAGAGCTGTCATCTCCAGAGGGAAGTGCCCTTTGATTTCCATCTTCTGTCAAGTACCTGGTACATCGCCCACTATGTGAAGGGATTATGCAGATTCCAGCTTCAATGGACCTCTCCTGGCTACATGCACTAGCACTTCCAAGGTGAGCCTACCGGATCTCCTTGAACTTTACTGCACCCGTTTTTTTCAAGAGGACACTTGTATGTGCATGTGACCAGCCAAAAACGGATTCCATCACACAACAAAGCGTCCTCCAAAAGGCCCTGTTCTGTCCCCTGGCGCCAAGCCGCCCCATTCAAAGTTCCGTCAGGTAGAAATGGTGCCCTTCAGCACCTAACAGGGACGGCCTGGTGCCGGGGGATGGAATAGGGCCTTTTGGAGGATGCTTTGGTGTTTTTGGCTGGTCGCGTGCGCACACAAGAGTCCTCTTCCTGTACCCGTAACAGTGAAAAAAACAGGTGTGATAAAGTTCCTTTTTTTTTTAAAATAATCTTTATTATTTTCAGAAATATACAATAACAAAAAGAAAATGCACCATAACTACAGTTACAAATACATATCTGCATTTATAACCTGCGATAAAGTTCCTTATTTGGGCAATCTATTTCCTTAAATTGAGTGCCCTCAGTGACTATGGAACCCAAACATCCCTTTTAACAATAAATTGATATCAAAGGTCAACTAGGCTTGACAGAGAATTAGTCTGTGGGGTAACAGTGGGTACTTAATGAGTTTCCTGATCAACTCCCCCCTAGGATAACAGCTAGCAGACTTGAAACCCTTGGGCAGGCACAAACAAGTATACATCAGTAAATAAAATAGATGTCTTTCTGGGCATTACTGTATATACTCATGTATAAGTCTAGAAACTTAGGTACAAACATTGACCCCAAAAAACTGACTCGACTTATCCAAAGGGTCAATGTATGTATTGTATTTTAAATCTTATTTAAAAGAAGGCACTATCTCCTAATGAAAATCAAGAGTATAATATGTGATGCACTAACCCCCTCTACTCTCTCATCCATCCAATCTTAAGAGTAAGCGCACAGAGTTATGTCTGCTGGAATTTTATAAGTTCTTTGACATTGTTTTGCTTTGCTTCATCCTTTCAATCCTTTACTATATGCCCCTAAATTTTACCCTCGACATATCCATGGGTCATAGCAAAATCCATAATTTTGGCCCCCCCAAAACCTGCCCTCTGACTTATACATGAGGTCGACTTATAGTCGAATATATTGGGTTACTTTAACAGAAAATTTGATATCAGGCAGAAATAAGACTGAAAGAGTAAGGATAGTTGGTTATTTTAATTGCCCTTGACTTGACCCTGGCTCACTACACCACACAAAGAAGAGGCAGTAGAACATGTTTCAATCACCCCCCCCCCCAAAAAAAAAAACCCATTTAACAATATGCACATGTGAAATGAAGCAAACCAGATCAGGCAAGCCTAGCTTAAGTAAAGAAAAAAAATCAGAACCTTCTAGAGGTTATTTATTTATTTACTTATTAACATATTTATATCCTGCCCTTTATCTGAAGATCTCAGGGTGACTTACAATAAAATAAATTTTCCAGTTTGCCCAGTAAGAACACTGGCCTAGTTGTTCCAACAAAACATTTTGAGATGTGCTATAAAATTAACATCTTTATTAAAATATTTAGGATTCTTTCTCTCTCTTTGTGTCTATGTGCTGTGACAGTGCAGCTGTGACTTAGCATAGCTAATGATCCTGCTATCTTTGCTTGAAAATAGAGGATAGTCCTGATTAGTGTTTTTAGTCACTGACTTGAAATGAACAACAACCACCACAAGTCATAGCTGTGTGTTGTTTTAACTGAGGAGCCTTTTCCTTATTCTTTTCAAGGCACTGAATAAAGTAAAACCATCTGCTTACGCTATGTTTGAGTGAGTAGCCTTTGACCTGTCACAGCTTTGCTCATTTCCAGTTCAGACACCTTCACAGTGAGACAGGACAAAAAGCCAGGATCATACCTGTGGAAAATGAAAGTCAAAATCTTTCCAAAGTGATTATTTTTATCTCCTGCTTGCAACCTGCTATGTCTTCGTGGCTTTTATTCCTATATTCCCTTTATTTTGATGTAAATCACTTGAAATACATACACAGTCAGAGCTTACAGAGCACCTCAAACTTATATCTTTGCCCTCTACTGTCTGTGCTTCAGGCACTATGCCCTTGGCTATTGCTAAAATAGGATCTAATCCAATACAAAACCCCAGAGGCCATGATTTAAAATTCTATTTCATGTTAAAAATGAAAAAAGGTTTGTGTTATCAACATTGATACTAGCTCAGAGAGGTGTAACTTGCTGAGGGAAGCTGTGGTGGATCTAAAATATCTTCCCTATCAGTTAAAAACTTGTGATAATCCCATTTGAATTGAAAATATGTATTTTGAGAATATATGAGGAGTCATCCCTAGAGAGTATAAAATAACTGAAGAATGTGAACAAGTATGAGCCCACAAATTCTAGCGTATTGCTAGTAAATGTGCATTTCCCTAGTTAATTATCTTAGCTTTTCCCATATTTCTCACAGCTCCTTAAAAAAAAAAAGGAAGCAATCACAACCACCAAAAGATGGTTTTTATTTTAAAGTTTTTAAGTACCGATATCTGGTGAGTTGCATTTCTTGCAATAATTTGCATAGTTTGGAAAAACTCATTGCAACCAGAACAGAATAACTTGACAAAACAACTACCGTACCAAAGCAAAAATTCAATACTATCAGTATGAATGTTTTACCTTTAGGTTCCAGACAGCAGTTCCCAGAGTTTCCTTCAGCACATCTAAGGCCACTTTATCCAGGGGGCCTGATAAGCTATAGTTGGAACTACAGAAGACTTCCTACCTCTGTAGTGAAGATGGAAATCAAGCAGCCCTTCATATGTTTCTTGGACTGCCAGTCCTGGAAGCCCTACCCAGCATCAGTGGCATTACTAGGGTTGGTGTCACCCGGTGTGGTAACTCATGCAGTCCAAGAATATATGGAGGGCCACAGGATTCTCACCCCGGCTTTAGAGAGACTGTTTCAGTGGTGGCATCAAATTCTTCAGAGGGCATGTGAAATACTTTTCCCTTTATGTACCATCTGAACTTGTCACAACAAGCCAGGTACTCCAAACCTTTCTCAATATGGCAAAGTTCTAACAGCCTCTTCATGTCCTCAAAGAGTTGTTCTGCTGGGTGGCAAGTTGGCAACCCAAGAATGCAATGGTGAAAGAGAAATAAGAATGCCTGCCTGCCTGCCTGCTTGCCTTTTCTCCCCCTCCCCCTCCCCCTTTCTCCCAGTATGGGACCCAAGGTGGCTTGCAATATAAGTTAATAAAAACAACAAACACAAAAGTTAAACTCCCCCCCAAACAAATTAAACAATCATATTGCAAATAATTTAAAGCAGTTAAAAGGTAGTTAAAGCATGATGATGATGACAAAAATGCAGTACACCCAAATTAAAAGGTCTTTCTTTGGCGGTCTTAAAACTTGGGCAGGCTCGTATTGAAATATACAGTCTTTCAAATAGTTTTGTTGCTGTTGCTGCCACAAAGTAGGTATTTATTACATGAATTGTTTTTGGTCATGGGATGTGGTGTCTTAGTGGTTATGATCGGAAGGTTGGCAGTTCAAGTGCTGCATGATGGGATGAGATCCTGTCACTTATTCCAGCTTCTGCCAACCTAGCAGTTCAAAAGCATGCAAATGCAAGTAGATATATAGGCACCACTTTGGTGGGAAGGTAACAGCGTTCAGTGTAGTCATGCTGGCCACATGACCACCAGAGCAGTCCTCAGACAACGCTGGCTCTTTGGCTTAGTTGGGAGCACTGCTCCCTACTGTCAGTTATTCATGTAAAGGGACTACCTTTACTTTACATTTTATATAACTACCATAGTTCCAGTGTAAAAGAGGGAGGTCATTTTGGTTCCATAGCACATAGGACATTGGGTGTTCTTTCTCACCATTCCCTACTAAGAACAGGGTGTTAGCAGGCATGCCAGCTGTGGTAGCCAGAAAATTCCCTAGAGCTTTCAGAAATCCTTTGAATTGCCTAGGTATCTGTGGGTGATCCAACCACAGCAACTCTTCAACTCTAAACCTCCATTCTTCTGCTTAGATTAAAATAACTAAGAATGTGAGACAGACCAATGTCAAAACAGCCACACTCAGGTCCTAAGCAGGATTATCTAATGTAAACACATGGTAAATCTTGAAACTCCAGGACTATCCTGAAGTTTCTAACTTCACATCTGTGATAATGTCAGCTAGCTCAGGCACAAGACATATCTAACTGTCCCTATTTGGCAGAGACAGTCCCAATTAATCTGTCATCCCACTTTTTCAGCTGTTTTAAAAATGTCTGTAAAAATAATCTAGTTTGACACCACTGTAACTGCCATGGCTGCATCCTACAGAATCCTGATGTTTGTAGTTTTGTGAGGCACTAGCACTCTTTGACAGAGAAAGATAAAAACCTTGTAAAACTTCACATTCCAGGATTCCACAGTATGGAGCTACAACACTTAAAGTGGTGTCAAACTGCATAATTTCTCCACTGTTGGTGCACCTCCTAACTTTCTAGCCTATGCTAGTGCTGCACAGCATATCAAGCCGAACAGACATAAGTGAGATGAATGAGTTCATCCAGCCTGGCTCATCCAGCCAAGTGTCATTGACATATCCAGGGTTCCCCATTCATTTGTTATTAAATTGTTGGAGATCTTTGCTTTTGTTTTTTTTGTTCGGCCTTTTCCTAACTAGCAGAGAACTAGTGACCATTAAAAACGGATGGATGTATAGATCAGCAACTCTCTTTCCCTGCCATTGCATGCTCTCTCTATTTTAGAGAAGGACCTAGATCAGCAACACACTCTTCAGAATGTTCTTTGTTCTGACAGAGTTGCTGATTGACTCAAGCAAATCTCTTATCTGAATAAGAGGTGGATTTTGTTGTTGTTGTTATGTGCCCTTGAATTGATTTTGATTCATGGTGAGCCTGTGGATGAGACACCTCCAAGAACCCCTATTTTCCACTTTTCTGCTTAGCTTCTGAAAGCCCATGCCCATGCCCATGTCCAGCCTGATTAAGTCCATCCATCTGGCATGTGGTCCTCCCCTCCTTCTTCTACCCTCTGCCTGTCTGAGCATTATTGTCTTTTCCATTGATCCATTACCAAAGTACATCAGCCTCAATTTAATCATTTTGACTTCTAAGGAGATCTCTGGCTTTATCTGTTCCCAGACCCATCTGTTTGGCTTTTGGCTGTCCACAGTAGCCTAAGCACTCCTCTTTTTCTCTTTCTTTCTGGTCACTGTTAGTGTATTATTCTCGCATTCTTCTTTGATTATGTCTTTGGCTTCTGCCCATAGTTCTTCAGGTTCTTGGTCGATTATATTTAATAGTGCAAATCTATTTTCTATGTTGTTTTTGAATTTTTCTGGGATAGTGTTCAAACCATATTTTGGTATAGTAATTGTTTTTATTTTCTTCTTCAGTCTGACTCTGATTTTTGTTATAAGTAATTCATGGTCTGTGCCATAATGAGCTCCTGGTCTGGTTTTTGCCACAAGAACAGAGCCTTTTCTTCTTCTGCTTCTGATTATTTAGTCAATCTGATTTTTGTGTTGGCCATCTGGGGATATCCATGTGTATAGTCTCCTGTCTGGTTGTAGGAAGCCAGTATTTGCAATGAATAGTTGGCTAGCCTCACTAAATTCTATCAGACATTCTCCTGCTTTATTTCTCATACTTAGTCCATATCTTCCTACTGTTTTTTTTATTATTCTTTTCTGCTGACTTCAGTATTCCAACCTCCAGTGATTAGTTTGAGGTCCTGTGTGGTGTGTTATCAATTTTCTCTTGTACTGCATCATATATTCTCTCAATTTCTTTCTCCTCTGCATCTGTGGTTGGAGCATACACTTGAATTATGAGTTGCATTATGAATTAAGATGTAGATAATAATAATAATAATAATAATAATAATAATAATAATAATAATAATAATAATAACAATAATAATAAATTTTATTTATATACCGCTTTTTCACAGATCAAAGTGGTTAACAAAATACATAAACAAAACAAAAGAAATATGTTAATGAATATACACTAATAAGTAGTTATTAGATAGTTATAGGGAAATCAGTTATAGGGAAATAGTTGTAGGGAAATCAATTCCCATGAACAGCCTGAGGCATGATCTAAAATTTAGCCTTATGTCATCTTCCTTATGCTAATAGGACTTTACCGTAGACCTGATTTGTTTGAGTTGCTGTTGTTATATTTATTTATTTATTTATTTATTTATTTCCTACTTTTGCCCTAGTTTGGGATTTAAAACAGTTTACAATAAATTAAAAAACACATTGTTAAAAATTCACAAAATACAAAAATTAAAATGAAATTAAACAATAAAAAATATCCAGAGACATAGCCATGTTAGTTGGGAAAATCAATATACAAGGGGATCTTGTAGCACCTTTGAGTCTACTTCCTCAGTTGCACCCCACCCCATCCATCTGACTAGGAGACTGAAGTCTACAAAAACTCATGCTACCAGCCTCTTTCTTTCAGTTAGTCTCAAGGGTGCTACAACAACAACAACAACAACAACAACAACAACAACATAATAATAATAATAATAATAATAATAATAATAATAATAATAATAATAATAATAATAATTTTTATTTGTATTTCCTGCCTCTCTCTGTGGATCAAGGCAGGATAACAACAAAGCTCCCTCTGTGTGTGCGTGTGTGTGTGTGTGTGTGTGTGTGTGTATAGGAGTTGGCAACTTTTTCTTGTCTATACTCATTGATTTCTAGTTTTCATGTCATTTTCTAGGAGTTCAGGCACAGGATATATTTATGGTAAATCCCTATTTGTTAGACAACCACCCTTTCTTCCAGAATCACTCTAAGCTGTAGTCATTTTCTCTAGACTCTATTATACCATGCATTTGATTTTTGAGGAAAAGTTTGTACAATAGGTGCTTTGTATCCACTGGCATTTGGTTCCAGGACTCCACATGGATGCCAAAATCCACGGACGTTCAAATCACATTAAATACAATATATAGTTATATGGTGTAACTTATCTAAAATGGAAAAATCGAGGTTACATTTTTGGAATTTATATATTCTTTGAATATTTTCAAGCCATCATTGCTTGAATCTGTGGATAAAAAAAAATCTATAGATATGGAGAGTCAACTGTATGCACAGTATGTAAAACTACTTTTATATTTCACAAAGACTAAGCTTGCTTCATTTTGTGCAAGACTGTGTGTTAACTGTGTGTTAACTGGGCTTCAGACTGATTATTGTCCAGTGTCTGCCTTGTCAATTTGATTACTCTGCTGGAAAGATCAACTACTATGATCCTTATCACATCACACTATTATAGGTCTATAGGCCAATTTAATTTTCATAGCAACGTCCTGTGGAATTCTGGGGTTTGTAGTTTAGTGAGGACCTGGCTGAGAATTCTAAATGTCCCTCCCTAAGCTGCAACTCCCAGGATTTTATAAGCTATTGATACAGGAATACAATAGGATTACTATTGTGTGATAGGCAAGATGGTTTTACATTTCCCAGTATGGAGCAATGGAATTTACATAAGTGTTAATTTACCAATCAGCAGTTGATTCAGGGTCTTTAGGTGGAACTAGAAATTGGATTCAGGCCAGGAATGGGAATTGTGTAGCTCTCTGGCTGTTGTTGGACTGCAGCTCCCAGCACCCCTTAGCTTGCATACGCATAACCAATGGTAAAGAATGCAGACAACTGCAGTTCAATGCCATCTGGGATCTGACATAATTCCCACCCCTGATTTAAATTACAGACTTCTGATCATCTTGCACTTTATCCTGATAGAAATTATACAGGTTTGCTGTATTTAAATAGAGACTTTGACTTCATGAGTTACTACTATTACATAAAACAGTCACCACTTTTAAAGTTAATTTTGCTTTGTTGTTCCAAAGAGATTATTTATGCAAAAGATGTAAAAATGTTTATTTTTTTATTTAAATATTTATATCCTACCCAGCATAATGAGATTTCAGGGCAGCATACAAGTTCAGTTTATATATGTAGATTCAAATGATTTAAAATAATAACAATAATTAAAAACAACTTAAAGCAATAAAATAATTTAGATAGACTAAAAACATATTAAAAACAAGTTTAAATAAGTTAAAAAGTTAAAACAGTTTAAAACCATGTACATAAGCATTTTGAAGTAAATTAGTTTGGTCTAAAGGCTTTAGTAAATGAGTATTTTTTTACTTGGTGCCAAAGTGAAACCAATGTCAGGACTCTAAGGGGAGGGCATTCTGCAACCAAGGATGCCTTAGCTAAGAATGTCCTCCTCTGCATCCTCACACAGTGTATTGACCACACTGGTGGGACACAGAAGAGCCCATCCTTAGCAGACCTCAGTTGTCATGCAGGCATAAATAGGAAGAGATCCCAAGCCATTTAGGACTTTCAGTGTCATTACAAGCACCTTGAATTCAGATTAGAAGTGTATTGGCAGACAATGCAATTCTTCACTGCTGTAAAAGCATGGAAACTAGTGTGCCAGCCTATCTACAAAGTACTCAAATTAACTCAGTGTTGGCTTTGTTCTTTCAATCTGTAGAAGAACTTTGAGATATTCAGTAGGGTGTATATTTTTAAAAAAAAAAACAATAAGAAGGCATCATCATTTTTATTTTTCTTTGCTTTCTTAGGCCAAACACTTATTTTGACATGCAAATTGGGAAAAAGTCCCATCCCTTTCCTTGCTTTACAACAACCAGTTAGGCAAGAGACTGTGGAAAATGGCAGACATGCTGTGCCCCAGGTGTACAGTTTGTCTCAGCCTGTAACACAAGCCAAGAGGCTGTCTGGTTCATATAGGAAGATGCTGCTTCACATCCCAGGGATTCCAAAAAGGGAGGGAAAGTTAGGCTAGGTTACATGAGTCAAGGTCGTTAAGGAGATTCCATGGTTGATTTTATCATGCCTTTAGTACGGCATTCTGCTGACAGCATTAGATTTCCTAGCATCTTGATTCATGATTGCTCTGGGGCCCATATATTAAACCAGTGGCCTTGCTCAGGGTAAGAACAGAGTCAGGGAGATCCTTTCTCTGCTCATCAAAGCTGAGAATAATCTAAATCAATGCAGCATAATATCCAGAAATAAAATATATTTCATTGTACCTATGACTGGTGTCACGGAAAGTGCACCCAACTCCCTTGCTCTTTTTCTGCTGCTACTCAAATCCGTTTCCATTTATCATCTTAAACTGCCTTCCCTGACTTGTTTTATTGTGGCCCAGTCCGCAGGTGGCATCCCACCACCAGCTCAGTAAAATCTCCAGACATGAACACTGCCTGAATTGGCCCTAACTGGGAGAAATTTCCACATTTCTCTGTCAGAGCCCCCAACAGTTAAACTGTTCGATGGTTAAAGAGCAGCCTAACATAGTAGGATGTGTGAGTTTCAGTTTTCCTCCAGTCATGCTGGTTTAGCTTGGAAATGAAGCCAAGCTACTTCTCACAAAAGGGGCTTGTTTCCAAACTAATCTGATTTTGGATATAAACTCATGTGAGTTCCCCTTTTGTAATCCCTCCTAGCAGTGGCTTAACTAAATGGGCATGGGGTGCATGGCTTATACCAGGTGACACCTCAGAAAAGGAGTGACACCCAGTCTGGTCCTCCTCCTGATGCAGGGTGAGAAGGGGGCAAGGGTGCCCCTCCTGCCTTAGCCACAGTGATAACCCTGTCTTCAGGAGAGGCCACCACTGCAGCAAAGAAGGGCAAGTGCACCTCTCCAGGCTTTGCTGCAGGAGCAGCTCCCCCCTCTGGATGAAGCCACCACCATGGTGAAGGAGAAGGGGTGAGTGCACCCTTTCGACTGTTGCCACCCCCTGGTAGCTCCCCTGCACTGGGTGGCACCAGGTGTGGGGGTGCCACTGCCCCCTAGTCCATTCCTGAGCAAGTGTAGCCATAGTGCTCAGACAGTGCTGCAAGGTGAGTAAAAGATCTTTCCACCCCTCCCCTTTCTAGGAGAAGCAGTGAGGAAAAGGAAGGAGGGGGATTATTCTTTCCCCTACTCTGATATATGGTATAAAGTATCCTTTCCCCTATTCTGAGGCATGGTATAAATCAGGAGTGGGGGAAAGTGCAGTGCTGTGGCCAAAACACCTCCAAACTCCCCTGGAATGGCAGTTCCCCTTTGACATGAGGGGTACTTGTCTTATGCCTATGGGCAATAAGTGTCCAAATACACAGAGATACCTAAGGGGAGCCGCTACAGGGAGGTCAGCCTAGTCCACAACTTGCATAGGTAATCTCAGAAGATGAAGGGAGGCACAGGGGCAATTATCAGCCAGTCCAGAGAGCATTACACAAAGACAGTAGTCCAGATATCGAAAGATAAAAAGCAAAGAGACAGGTTGTTGTTAAGCGTAGTCAGTCTAGGCGTCAAAAGTGCCAGGAAACAGGAATGCCAGGGCATGGTCAGTCAAAATGGTTAAACAGTTGTTAAACAGGCATTGGTGCAGAAAAAGGAGACTAATTAGCAATATCAATATCAATAGCAGCTTCATTTATACACTGCTTCATACCACCTAAGCAGTCTCTAAGCGGTTTACCACTGTAAGCTAATTGCCCCCAATGAGCTGTGTGCTCATTTTAGTGACCTCGGAAGGATGCAAGCCTGAGTCAAGCTTGAGCCCTTGGCTGGTATTGAACTCACAATCTTATTCACTAGCAGAAGAGGAAAACAGCTGTGTGATGGTTTAAAGGGAGCACTTGATGATAGCGGGAAATTTAAATTCTTTGGATTTAAAGAGCCGGTATCTTCACCCACCAACCACAAGCACTGAGAGAGGAAAAACAATGGCAATTTGCCACCAAGCCAAGACCTGTGGGATGGGATGGGTATGTTCCGCCCCTCTGCCCACCCTCTATCCATTACCCCTCCCTTCTTGGTGCTCTGAATGGGATCAGAAGCATGTTCTCATTGGTGACTCCCTAACCCCCCCCCCCACTGCTTTTGAAAAGATGCAGAAAATGTCTCAGTATCAAAAGCACCAGATTTAAACCCCCCCCCCCCCTTTTCAGGTTGGAAAATCCTAGCACAAGTATGAATGACCCCCTTTTAAACGAGTTTGCAAACAGGTTTATAATGTAATGTGAATGGGCCCATTGTTTTAGGACCTTATCACATGTGGGGGGGGGGGTTGCAGCTCAGATCTGTAGTCACTTCTGTTCTAGCAATGCTAGAGAGAGAAAGAGAGAGACCACCCCCTTAACACTTTTATGATAGATGTACAGTAATGAAAGTGTCTTTTTATAGCCCAATGTGTTATTTTTCTTCAAGAGGAAAAATGATCAAGCATTTTAAAGACTAGCTCTTTATATCCACATTTAAGTAATTACACCATTAATGTCTTTATTAATAGTAATCAGATCCCTGCTGCAGTGGCACTCTATTGAAGACCTGGCACTGATACCTTACTGCATTTTTATTAATGGAAGAGAACTTCATTGGATGGAAAGAATAAATAAAATGCAACTTCTTTCACCAATTTGCTCTGTTGAATCTGTGCCTTCAAGTCATTTCCTATTTTTGTTGACTCTGATGCAAACCCATCACTAGGTTTTATTGGCAAGAATTGTTTAGAGAGGTTTGCCTTTACCTTCCTCTGAGGCTCAACAAGTATGACTTGCTCAAGGTCACCAGGGGGTTTCCATGGCTGCATGGGGATTTCATAGAATCATAGAATCATAGAATCATAGAGTTGGAAGAGACCACTAGGGCCATCCAGTCCAACCCCCTGCCATGCAGGAAATCCAAATCAAAGCATCCCTGACAGATGGCCATCCAGCCTCTGTTTAAAGACCTCCAAGGAAGCATTGTAGTTCAATACTGAAGCCATTGCACAAGATGCAGATGCACCAAAACAATGGAAATGCCATTCACTTAAATTCCAGCCAGTGGCAGAATGGATCTGCTTCTTGTGCAGCTGATGTTCAGTAAGGTAGATAGAAGAGTTATGATAGTGAAAATAGTGTCACAATCATGACTAAGGGCCTGTACAGACAGCCCCAAAGGGACGGCCTCCAGTTGTCCCTTCGACAGCCAGATCAGGGCTGCAGCAACCACACACCACGGCCCCAATCTGGCCTTTCCAGGGCAGGAAAAGGAGCCACAAAAAGCAGTTCCTTTTTGTGCCCTGGAAAGGGTGCAATAGCCATGGCGCTGCAGCTGTACAGTGCTCCTTCAGCATTGCATCATGCGGACACAGCATCAGAGGAGTGCCATGATGTCATGCGTGGTGTGGCATGTGGCATTACACTACCCTGGGGGCACAGCTAGGGTGTGCGTCATATGGATGCTACACCCCGACTTCACCCCTAGGCCAGCCTCTAAGGCTGGTCTGCACAGAGCCTAAGCAGTGACTTGAAATCTGCAACTGTCCTGTATTCACAGTTGGTACTTACTTAGAATTGTGACACTACTGCTATGATCATAACCTGACCCTCCCCAACCTATTTTGCCAAGCATCAGCTGTGTGGGAGAAGAGGCCCCATTCTGGTGGCAATCAAAGCATGGGTGAATGATGTCTTTGTCAGGTTTGGAGCATTTGGTCCAGCAGAGTTTAGTGGTGAGTTAATTACTTATTAAGTTGCTACTTAAATAAGTAACTGATATAGAATTTTAACCAGAAACTCTAGTGCTGCAACATTCTTATTTTATAGAAGAAACATTGTAGCTGGCATCCTATTAATGACATACTTGATCTGTTAGGAGTTTATCAGACAAGGGAAATTGGAAGTATAATCCAATGGCAATCTGAATGCAATCACGGGGTTTAACGTTACTGCGTGATAGACTACCACATGCAATTTCGGGCAATGGGAAGTCTGTCCGAATGCAATCATGAGGTTTCATGTTATTGCGTGAGAGGTGATCACATGCAATTTCGGGCAATGGCAAGCTATTTTCGGGCAATGGGAAGTCAGTTTGAACACAATTCAAATTCACGTAAATTTGCTGAACTAGTGAATTCATGTGAATGCGTTCTGGTCCCACTTTCTTTTCATTTGAAATTAAGAGAAATTCCTCCCATGTGATAAACTTCTTAGTGACATACTGATACTGAATTATTATTATTTTTGTAGTGTAGAGAGGAATTAATAATCTTTCTTGTGTGACAACGAAAACCCTCACTTAATGACAATAATCCTCCAGTACTTCCTGGGGGAACCTCCAGAGGCCCTGGAGAATGCTGTTGTCATGGTGTGTCTATTTATGGATATAACAGATTGTTACTTCTCCAACACCTCCCCACTCTTCACTGGTGACAAAATGACTAGCTGGAGGGATTCAGGAGGAAGGTGGGTTTTGTACTTCTTCAGAAGAGGGATGTACCGTAGTTCTGCCTGTGCTGAACTTTATGACACATCCCTGATGCAAGATTTCAGCCTTTGACAATACATTCCAGCTCTGCTGCTGTTTTTGAGCACCATTCTCAGAAAGCAGGATTGTGCTTTTCAACAGGGAACTTTTCAATCTTTATGAGCACAGTTTGATTGTTTCTCTAGGGCTCTCATTCAGTGTGTCTCTGGAATCTAGAATCATAGCCACTGGTTTAATTTCATGTACCCAATACAACAATTTGTTAGCAGGTGGGTTGTGTGCCTGTCACAACGAACAATCCTAATTGGGATGGTGAAAGGACTTAAGTGGCAGATCAGCTGTCATTTGAAAAGTCTATCTAAGAAGAAGGCTTGAGAATAGCTTTACTGGCCACTTACATTTCAATGTATCTTTTTTTAAGAATCCCCCCTCCCCCCATTGAAACTAGTGGGGAAGGGAGAGGATTAGTTATATTATACAGTGGACCCTTGTTATACGCTGGGGTTTGGTTCCAGGATCCCCCGTGTATAACAAAATCTGTGTCTGCTCAAGTCTCATTAAATATAATGACATAGCAAAATGGTGTCCCATATAAAAAATGGAAAATCAAGGTTTGATATTTGAAATTTATACTTTTTTTGAACATTTTCAAACCATGGATGCTTGAATCTGTGTATAAATAATATAATAATAATATACTTTATTTGTATACCGCTCTTCTGGAACAATCAAAGCGGTTCACAGAGTCTTTAAAAAACACACATCATAAAAACACGTATCATAACATATCTATACAGTTAAATACCAGTAAAAACCAAAGCAGCATATAAAACAAACACATACATGGAATCTATCAATCATAGTTAGCCATTTCTATCAGAGGAAACATTCTCTATAAAGAGTCCGGAGGATATGCTAACTGGAAGAGGTAAGTCTTTAAAGCCTTTTTGAAATC
Organism: Sceloporus undulatus; assembly: GCF_019175285.1. NCBI lineage: Eukaryota > Metazoa > Chordata > Lepidosauria > Squamata > Phrynosomatidae > Sceloporus > Sceloporus undulatus. The sequence continues at coordinate 86,418,767 of NC_056523.1, read as the reverse complement.
AGTGTATAAGAAAGACCAACTGTATATGATTTCCTCTTGGGGAACTAAAGAAGTTTTAACTACAGCCGCTCCAATTTCATCCCTCAGATGCACTAAGGGTAGATTTATACATGTGGTACTTTCTGAGGGCATACTATGGGCATCTGGCCACATTTTAACCACTACTGAAAAGCTATCTGAGACAAGAGATATTTCTCCAATCTTTTTTTTCTCCCCACTGTTTTCCAAAGAGCAAGATTTCTATGAACCAATTCAATGGAACACATGCAAAAATAGCCAGTTACATGTGCAAAGCCTCTCAGAAGATTGCAAATAGGCTGTTCCTTGGATGATGCTCAATCCTGGCTTCTCTCCTTCCTCCTAGACAGCTTCTTAGTGCTAACGCCCTTTTCCTGACAATAATGCTCCCAAGATGGGCCAGAACCTGGAAAGAAAAGGATCCATACCTGAAGCATCTGTAATTTCTCATCTAGTGGGCTGGGTTTGGAAGTTTGCTTCTGCAACGTGTGCTCCCAAGCTGGATCATAGCCTACAAGTTTAGCTACTTGTCTCTTAAACCAAGTATATTGAAATCAAAATATCCAAGGTTTGTTTCTTTTCCTTATTCTGCTAGAGTGATTCCCTGATCTATTTTAATATTTAAAGGCTGGTTGGCTAATTCACAACAGCTCTTGAAGCATCCTGCTCATAAAATCAATGCAATATGAATGGTAATATCAAACCAAATTTGCAATAAATACCACTTCTAAAATCTAAGTGTGTACAACAAGAACAGGAACAACAGATAACCTCTACAATTCAACCCAAGAATCAAAGGTATTCCTAAATAGCTCGGTACATGTAATATTTAACACCTCAGAAGAAGTCAAGTTATATAAAATTTCCTAGGAAGGAAAGTTCAAATTTCTGGCAGAAGATAGCTAATAATAACAGAAAAGTAACATCAAGTACTGACTACTCATGAATGTTCCAGTGAGTGGCAGAAGCTGTTTCATAGCTTCTTGGGTTTTTACTGAAGTCCTAGGCCAGTGTGTGTGCATGTGTCTGTGCGTAAAAAAAATGTTCCCAGGAGTCACAAAACTTCCAGTTTGACCGAAAGCTATTTGCCTAAAAACAAAAACTAACATCAACAACAAAATAAACACAAACAGTGGTGGGAAGATAGCCTTTGAAGTCAATTGCACGCCCTTCTCAAGACCTAGCCAGCCATTTTACACTGCCCTCCATGGGGTTATTTCTGGGGTAATAGGAATCTGAAGGTGGAGGCCTTGGAAGCTGCACTGGGGATCTTGGTGAGCTATACAATCCAGAACCCCGCCCCCTCCATTTAGTGTGGCAATACTTCTGTATTATGGTATTTTGTAAAGAATGTTGCTATGGGTTGCCAGCTGGAAGCATGGGTGCCTCAAATAGAAAAGCCAGGATGGAACCATTTCACCCCTGGATGGAAAAGGGAGGTACAAAAAGGGTCCCAGGTCTTGGCTGTGGAACAGTGTTGGGAAGCCATGATGGCAGCAGGGCAAACAGCCTGTCCAACATGTGTAACCAAGCAAGCACAGCTTTTAGAACACTAAGAGGCAGAGATGAGGAGAGTTGATTTTGGAGAGTGAGAAGGGAAGAAGCTTTGCTGGGAGACTGCCAAGGAATAGCAGGTGCTGTAGGGTATATTTCAATGAAAGGCAATGACAAAACCACCTCTGACTATTCTTTGCCTAAACAAACACTGTAAAATTAATGGGGTTTGATTTGGGGTAATTGGTTTTATTTGTTTAATGTAATGTTTTAATATAGTGTTATTGCTATGTTTTTATTGAAATTTTTATTCTGTATTGTTGTTTTTATTGCATTTTCTGTACACCGCTTTGATCATCGCGGAAAAGCGGTATAAAAATAAAATTTTATTATTATTATTATGTCAACAGGTGACTTGAAGGCACATGTACACATGACGACCAGAGCTGATAGTGGAGTGTCTGAGGTGAAGGCAGTTGAGAGTTCAAAAAGATGTTAAATAGATAAATGTTGTAAATTTCACATAAGTAGTGAGCCAGCATATAGTCTTCTTGTTCTGAAACAGCCTTTGTTTAATAAACCATTTGCTATTGCTTTTAACTCTGCCTAAGGTTAAGAGGCCATTGTTATATATTTAAGAAGATTTTGAGAATATTGGTCGTGTATACATGAATCTGAAACTTCCGTGAAGACACACATGATTTTATAGTGGGCTCTAAGTTAGAATCATCCAAGCCATTGTATTCCCCATCACCATGTATGGATGTGAGAGCTGGACAGTGAAAAAAAAATGATAGGTTGGTTACACATCAACTCATCTGAGATGTGGTGCTGGAGAAGAGTGCTGAGGATATTGTGGACATCTAAAAAGACAAACAAATGGGCCCTAGAGCAGATCAAGCCAGAAATCCTCTGGAAGCCAAGATGATTAAACTTAGGGTGTACTGTAGTTCTTTGGCCACCTCACAAGAAGACATAACTCACTTGGAAAGCCATTAATGCTTGGAAAGGTGGAGAGCAGTAGAAAGAGAGGAAGACTGCAGACCAGATGGGTAGATTCAATTATGGAAATCATGGGGCTAAATCTATAGGACTTAAGCAGAGCAGTGAGGATGTCTCTCTCATTCACAAGGCCACCATGAGTTCAGGTCAACGTGAGGGCAGTTAATAATAACAACAACAATGAGGTAGTAAACTTAATTTGTGGCTGAAGAAAAAGGGATAAAGTCGATGACAGGAGACCTCACTTAGATTGTGTGCAAGTAAAAGGTCTTTTAACACTAAACAATTATAGTGTTATGATTCCACTTTCCACAAGAAAAAAGCAGAGATATGTCTCCAAGTGTTCTGTAGATGATTTTGACAGTTCACATTCCAGATCATTTAGATGCAATCTCCCCTATGGGCAGGTCTTTAGGTTGAAACAAAAGTATTCTAAGGAATATGATTTCAGAAGCCTGTATATTGACTAAAAATTAGCTGACAGAGGATATCCACATGATGTGGTGGCTCAAGCTTTATATAACACATCTTTCTGAACTACTACAAAAGCAAAATAGTCACAATCCAACCATCGTGTCCAACCCTCTCAATTGTACTCTCACTTTTAATCAGGGTTTCATTTCTTTAAAAAAAGTATTTAATTCAAAGCCATCCAGGTTGCCAAGAAAAGCCCAAGATTTCACACGCCAGAAAAGAGGTGTGTGTGTGTGTGTGTGTGTGTGTGTGTATTAAAGACCATGTACACTTAGAGATATACCTCCCCCCTTTTTTATGGAATTCATTAAATGTGCTTCAGTATTCATTTCTTCATAATGACTCCAGTGTAACCATGGATACATCCTATGGGATCCTGGAGTTTGTGGTTTGGCAAAGCACTGGGGAGGGGGGCAGAGGCAGCTAAAAGATAGGTTTAGTGGAGGGTTTGGTCATTGAATGAGGTTTACAGAGCATTTCAACCTCTGCAACAACCCAGACAAATGATTTACACAAGGATAATGTGGTCTTATGGCTGTGTAAGGAGTTTATCGCATGTACAGTCGGCCCTTCTTATACATGGATTTTTTATACATGCATTCAAGCATACACAGTTTGAAAATGTTCAAAAAAAAAGTATAAATTTCAAACATCAAACCTTGATTTTCCATTTTTTATAAGGAACACCTTTTAGCTATGTCATTATATTGAATGGGACTTGAGCATACACGGATTTTGTTATACATGGGGGATCTAGGAACCAAACCTCAGCGTATAACAAGGGTCCACTGTAATTTTCACACCGACCGAGGCACAGGACTGGATCGGGCTGGAACACGTTAAAACTGATTTTACCGCATGCAGAATTGCTGATGCGCTGCCACCCGACCATTACCTATCCTCCAGCCATGCTCTGGTGACTGATTTTGATACTACAGAAGCTTTCCATAGTACCAAAATCAGCCAGCAGAGCACTGCTGGAAGATAGGTGATGGTCGGGTGGCAGCACAGCACCAATTCTGTGTGTGGTAAAATCAGTTTTAACCCGTTCCAACCCGATCCTGTCCCATGCCCAGGTTGGTGTGAAAATTAGATGTGATAAACTCCCAGTCACTAAGAAGATGCCAGCTGGTGTCATTTCAGGCTTATCGATTAATTGGGGGGAAACTAAAATATTGAGCTTCAATATGAGAGCAGATGCCAGATCATTACACAAAAATATGGGTATCCCAGTGACAATTAATTTAGTAAAATATCTCAGAGTGACAGTTCCAAGTTGGGTAAATAGTTAAGTCTCGTAATTAAAATTCACTACAATACTTTGTTAAATTAAAAATGAGACTATGGGAAAAACTGAACATAATGTGGCTTGGTGAAATATCTACAATTAAAATGTCTATATAACCAGAAATATGCTACCAATTCCAGGTCTTGCCCATGAGATTAACTGATGCCCTTTTATGCACAGGGTAGGGGAAAAACATTATTGATTTTATGGAGAAAGAATGAGGAGAATCTAGAGATCCACCACTAACTAACTTTCACTGGCAAAATTAGGGAAGTTTGGGTATTTCCTATATAAAATTATAATATACAGCATTCTGTTTCAAAGGTATGGACAATAAAATTAGAATAATGACAGGACTGTACATGGCAGTAATTACACACTGACAAAAGAAAGTTTAAAAATGGAGAGTTTTGTTTTTACTCCTAAAGTGAACTTTTCAGAATGTATGTTCCTTAGAAATTATAAGACTGTCAGCAGTAATAGGTAACAATTTCTTCCCCTAAAATCATTTTTAAGCCCATTATTCTGTGGGGCAGGTGAATGGGCTTGGCTTTGAAATTGACTTTTCTTTACTTTGAGATCATTTAAATGGTTCTACAACCAAATTGGCAACTTGAGCTCAAAGCAGACAGCCCAAAAGTGTCGGCTTCGGGCCACTTTAGAGGTGTGGCATTTACATGATGCATGCTCTGAATGCAGCCAAAAGTTGCGCCGAGCCTGCCCCAACCCAGAAGTGCCAGCACAAAAAGAAACAGTGAAAAGCTGTTCCTTGCTAGCGACTGGGTTAAAGACCATGGCAGTGGTCTGGATTGGGGCTGGGTGCATGCATTTGCCATGGTCCCAGCACAATCGCCACTGGCACGGCTGTGCACCACTCCTTTGGGCCCATCTACATGACCTCTTCGTTGTGTTTTTAACCAGTTTCTCAACTCTTTTATTTCCTAGTTACAAATTACTGAAGTGACACATTTCCTGTGAATGTAGAGGAAATTTATTTACTTACTACTTTTGAAGAGCTGATTTTCTAGCAGGTTTTTTTTGTTGTTGTTGGCAGCTAAAATATATAAGATATTAATAGCTACCAACTATGTCAAAGCTCTTTACTCAAAACTGGCTTCCAAAATTGTCATAGATGGTAAAAACTTGTATGGCTCAATGGGATGAGAATCCAATGTTTTCAGTTTCAGCAAAAGCCAGAAATGTATGAAGCTGCTTTTTCATGGTATTGTACTTGAAGTAAACTAAATTCTGTAAGGAGATATATTAATGCCCGACGCTTGGAACTGCAGCTCAAAACTACTCACTGATGTGCATATGTGGTCACTCTGTCTCCAAATAATTTTTGAATAGAAGTTTTCTCTAAAATGGAATCCATCACTAATAAGTAAATTTTATCATGGTACCAGATCTTCTGCTTTTATTCTTGGAAAATGATAATTTTCTTCTGTATTAATATCTACTTATTTTTCTGTGCTTATAAGATAAATTGGAAAAATGGTAATAAACTTTTCTAGCTCAGTGGAAGAACAGAGTATACTGGGTCATTGGTATTTGCTGCGGTTTGGTCCATGATAACCTCATGGATACCAAAATTCATGATAGTAAACCCGTAGTAAAATGGTGCCCATTATATAAAATGGCAAAATCAAGGCTAGCTTTTCAGAAAATATTTAAAAACATTTTAAGTGATGGATGGTTCAATCTGTGGATGCAGAATCCATGGAAACAGAGGGCTAACTGTATAGTCTCTAGCATTGATGGATAAACTAATATCTCACATTTGTGAGTTAAGAAATACAAAAAGCCAGCGTAAATATTTAGCATTGTAGTATTCATTTAAAACCATGTTAATAAAAATAAAATGGTTGATTAGCTCTCCTCACACCATGTTAAGCTTTGTGTGTTTGCAAAATTATTGCTTGCACTTGGAACCATACTTATGTAACTTAAAAGAAAAATAGAACAGCTTGCACTAATTTGTAGACTTGTGTAGTGGCCCAGTAGGATTCTGGCCACAGTAGTATGATTTACTAATGAATTTTTTAAAAGTTTATTCTTGTTGTTATTATGTGCCCTCAAATCATTTCCAACTTATGGCAACCCTGAGGTGAACATATCATGGGGTTTCCTTGGCAAAATTTGTTCAGGGAAGGTTTCCCATTGTCTTCCATGGAGGCTGACAGCTTGCACAAGGTCACCCAGTGGATTTTTATGGCTGAGATGTGAATCAAAACCTAGTCTCCAGAATCCTACTCCAACACCCAAACCATTATGCCATACTGGTTGATGCGTCAATATTGGATTTGGGCCATATTTTTAAATCAGAATAGCCTGATTCCACATATGCCAGTCAAAGTACTGTTTACACATTGTAAATTGCATTACAGTTTTGGTTTTGTTTTTTTTAAAAAGTCATGCATGCTAAAGTGAATGTTTTTTGAAACAGTGCCTGACACCCCATTGTCAGTTCCAACTATAATAGATCCATTGAATCAATTGTAACTTTGGCATTTGCACAATTAAGGCTTGTGTACCAGCTGCCCCATTCCTTGAGTTGTCAGCTATGGACATGGTGATACATGCCATAGTTACATCCTGTTTGAATTACTGCTATTCACACTCTGTGGGACTTCCTTTGAAGAATGTTTGGAAACTTCAGCTGGTCCAAAGAGCTGCAGCCAGATTGTTAACTACAGAGAGCACACTACAGGGTTAACTACAGGGAGCCAATGACTCCCCTGTTGTACCAGCTCTCCTGGCTAAAGATCCATTTTCTGGGCAGAATTTAAAGTGCTGGTGATGACAGATGAAGTGCTATATGGCTCAGGTCCAGGGTATCTGAAGGACTGCACTGTCTTATATGAACCTGCCTGTATTTTAAGATCACGGGAAGCCCTGCTTTTTTGTCCCATCACTCTCATAAATACAGTTGGTGGTAACACGGAAAAAGACCTTCTCCATGGCTGCTTCTAGGCTTTGGAACTCCCTTCCCAGTGCGGTTAGACTGTCCCCCTTCTTACTATCTTTCCACAAGCAGGTAAAAATGTTTTATTCCATCAGGCTGTTGAGAACTGACTTTTCAGGGGAAACAGGCCTGACTTTTCAGGGGAAACTGGACGTTTATTTGTTGTTGCTGTTGTTTGCTTAATTTTTCTTTAACTGGTTTTAATTTTATGATGGTTTAATTGCTTTTTAAACCTTTGTATGCTGTCAGTTTCTAAATATGTGTGTTTTAACTGTTGTTTTAACTATTGTAAGAGTCCCAAACTGGAATAATAATAATAATAATAATAATAATAATAATAATAATAAGTAATAATAACAGTACCAATAACAATAACAGCTTGGTAAATCAACACTTATGTTAGCTCCACAGACTCAATCAATCCAATCTGGTTAGCCTAATGGTACAATTCAGACCAATAAGAGAGTTTTCAGATTTTTAAAATAAAATTAGAGATTGATGTAGATGTAATAATGTTATTAATGAACACATGTGAAAGAAGATGCCAGCCACAGATGCTGGCAAAACGTCAGGAAGAAACTCTTTTAGAACATGGCCACATAGCCCAAAAAACCCACAAAAAACTATGGATGCCGGCCATGAAAGCCTTCAACTTCACATGTGAAATTGACAAGGATCAAATTTGTGAATCTATTATAGCATGCACAAGTGTTATGATTTTTGTTCTGAAGATTTGATTGGTTGACTACTTGTCTGTACTTCAGATGCTAGTCACAAGTTCATTAAACCAAATATTCAGTTTTATGTTTTATTTCAAGCATTCTGAAATAGGAGATCTCTCACTGTTCTACATTAACAATTTGTTGGCATGGCTAGTTTTTTTAAGGGGCCCCCCCCCCCCCCCCCGATTCATTTTGGAATAGCCTACAAGTTTTTCATCCCAGCATATGAATGCTAGGATATCCAGTGTGAATTCAGCTAATAAAATAAACATGTAACGCTGCTGCATTTATGAATGATTTATTCAATAGCTCTAACTACTCATCAGCAACAACTGCAGGTGCACTCAGCACATTGGTCATCTCATTCTAAATGACTTTATTGAATCTATTTAAGTCATTTGCAGCCCATTTGGCAATCCTGAAAAATAAAATCAATCCTAGTCTATTGACAAAGCTTTACTTTCCGGCAGTAGGAAAATGTTGCACCACAGAAGAGTGAAGGTTTTATGCATGTCAGTTGTGTTATTGCAGTGCCAAATGTTGAAAAGTCAATGATCATAAGTCCTTGAACATTATTCTTTATTCTCAGTAGATAATAGAAGTGTATCATAATTCTAAATTTATATTCAGACCATTAATGGAAGAACTGTTTATGCCAGTGCTGGAATTAAATGTTGAGTTCTAAGTATTGTTTTGCTCTGTTGATCTCCTGTTTTGCTCTGTTGATTTCAGTTTCCTGCTGCTTTTTATAAAATCATAATTAGATGATCTCCTAATTTGAGGTACAAAATTGTTATGCCTCTGAAACTATGGCTAAATCCTATGGTTAGTCCCACCTAGAGTAGATTCTTTGAGTCAAGGGTAAATTGGAAAGACAACATTTATATAAATTACATTGGTGCGTTACAGACATGCCAAAGTGGCATAGTAGGGTTGACTCAGTGCGTATTAGGGTTGAGAAGGGGTGTCCCTTCCGGACGCCCCTAACCCTAACACGGACCGAGTCCATACAAAATGGTGGTGTCCATTCCACATGGGCGCTGCCATCTTGATGTAGCGGATGTGTTGCGTCAGCACGTCGCATAGCGCATATGACGCCACGAGCGTGCCATTGGCGCCTCATGGCATCATAATTGTGCCACAAAGAGAAGTGCCATTTTGGGGCTTCTTTTTGCTCCGTGAGGGAGTCGTGTGGTTTGGCTGCTGTGGCTCCCTCGCGGAGCAACTGGCAGCGCCGGCAGACTGCTGCTTTTAGGCGGTCTGTAACGCTCCATTGATTCAGTGGGTTTACTCTAGTTGGGCCTAGCAATAAAATTCATGCCATTAAAACAAACAAGCAGACAAGCAAAGAAACATCCCTTCATTCTTCACCTAAAAATAATTCCTCTATAATTGCAAAAGAAGGGTCCCTGTTGAAATGCAAATGGACTTTAAATTTTCTGGACTTTGAAAATCTCCCTATTGCCGCATGGCCAGAACGAGGAGGAGCCTGCTGCAAAAGATATCCTTCCCACCATAAAATCTTTACTAAGGAGCGAAACAACATGCAGACATCTGACTATCATCCTCAATTGTCCCCCCCCCCCCCCCCCCCGGTTGGTTTGTAACATCTTGCCTGATGAAGAAGCCCATGGAGCTTCGAAAGCTTGCAACAAGTATATTGTGCATTTCGGTTGACCAATAAAGGTATCACTGATGGATTTTTGGTTGTATTTGTTAAATGGCCAACACAGCTATCTCTGCATGTCCTTTGTAATTGATGAGACTTTTGTCAGGCCAACTTGAATCCTTGACGAGGGTAACATACAAAGAAGCAGATTTAGAGATGGGTGTCTTCTAAATCATTGTTTCTCAGGGTATCTGATCTGGGGAACTGACAAAGGTTTTTCTCCAATATACCAGGGATAGGCACCATATTTATACCCATTGGCTACAATGATTTCTTTCTTTCTTTCTTTCTTTCTTTCTTGGGACTAACAGTCAATGGCTTGGGGAATGACACCAGTTCAGGACTACCACTTTGAGTAGCAAATTGCTTACAATTTCAAACATGAAGGAAGAAGAAACAAAAAGAAAGCAAATATGATCAGGAACTGATGCAACAAACTGGAATGGTACAAAATAGGTATTTATGTCATTTGTTTTATTTTATTGTTCTTAATTTTTATAAACTATCTTAAAATATTTACATATAAGGTTGTCATGGTTAAAACAAATATGAATATGAATTTAAAGTAATCAGAAAGTTCCTCTTGATAGATTTTTAAAGAAAGTTTCATAATAATAACAAATACTTGTCTGTTCTTGTGGATTGAGTATAAAAAGAGCAATAAATAAGACAACACATATAAAAGGCATATAAAACCAATATATATTAAGATCCAAAAATAAATGCTTTAAAACCATAATTTAAAAATAACCTAGATAGGCCTGCCAGAAGAGACAGGTATTTACTGCTGATTTAAATCAGACAGTATCTTGAGCTGACAAATCTCTTTTCAACAGGTCATTCTATGATCTAGGGGTGGCCAAAGAAAATGTCTTCTGGGTGACTGCCTGTCTTGTTTTGGCTGATTGGAATAGATGTTTCGCAGAGGACCTTAGTGTATGGGCTAGATTATGTAGGAGGAGGTGATCCTGTAGGTAACCTGGAGCCAACCCTGTAGGGCTTTAAAGGTAATGAACAACACTTTGTACTTTGCCTGGAAACTAACTGGCAGCCAGTGGAGTGATTTTAATATTTGTGTGATATGATCACTCTTGGATATACCACTGACCAATCTGGCTGCCATGTTTTGAATTAACTGATGTTTCCAAACTTGCAGTGCACTGTATTGGACAGCATTTTGCAGAAGTCTACCCCTGAGGTTACCAATATGTGTACTACTATCTTAAAGGAATAACATCCAAAGCTCATAATAAGCACTCTCAACAGTTGTATCTATCTGGGCTTGCATTTGAAGGTATGAATCCAGGAGCACCCCCAAGTGTCAAACACAGTCTTTCTTTCAGGGGGGAGCTGACAAACCTCCAAAGTCACATTAGGGCACTTGACAGTATATACCTCTGTCTTGTCTGGTTTCAGTTTCAGTTTGTTTTCCCACGTCCAGTCCACTACTTCCTCCATACATTCATTCAGAGGAGACACACACTGTCTAGAGAAAGATGCCATATTAATAGCATCCAGCTCTCATACTGGCTTTCTTATCTTTTCCATATAGATCCCCCATATTCATGAATTGGATGAAAGAAAGTAAGGAGGAAATTGAATGAAATCTATCCACTGAAAGTTCTCAGGCTGAACTCCCTCCCTGCTTGCCCCCCCCCCCAAATCTACTCTGAGAGGTTGGAGGACCTTCTGGAACTGATCTGGGGGCCACAGTGCCATGTACAAGAGGAGAGGAGAGGAGAGGAAAGGAAAAAGAAGTCCTGTTGCACAATATTGCATGACATAGAGTGAAATCCTCTTTCTATGGCAGATGCAGTTGCTTATTTCTTATTATATAAACTGTCTTATTCTCTCCTGAATAATCCTGCCTTTCTTTCCCAATAGATAAACATGCTACTTAACCCATAGCACTTAATTCTCCAATCCTGTGGCATTTTCACCTATTGCCATTTTGTTACAAGATATGTATCTCTGATTGACAGAGAGAATAATCCATTATAACCATGTTTTCATAATTAGTCCCTCTGAGCTATCCGTGACAGCTTTTCTGCATAGGTAAACTACAGCTTGCTAGAATATGCTTTTATTCCCTGACAGCTACGTGCAAAGGAAGCATCACCCATGACTGTTAAGATAAGTTGTCAAGAATTGTTTTCTTTTGCTGTGTCTTCTGTAACTTAGTAACAGGTAGTCACAAGGGCAGAATTCCTATTAAAGTTGGCATAAGTATACACCCAGAAACCTTGGTACAGTACTAATAACTCAATGCCTATAGAAGTCATTTTGTCAAGTCCCTCTTGCTCTTACCCAGATTTAAAAAAACAAAAAACAAATACAAATCATGGTTTGATAAATAGTTTCCTCTTGTAAGGTAATGAGGATAACATTTCATGAAAATATTCTAAAAACAGATATAATATTGGAATGGGAAACAACTGTTTTGCGGCTATGGAATGTGCAAATGCACACATTGTATGCAGTGTTCTCCCCAAATGCATGTGTGTCATAATGATGAAGCTCTTATTGGTAGAAAGAGACAACATTATTATGTGCAGATGGACCATTTGTGTGTGTGCTTATGTGCATGTGCATTGTGGAGGCTGTCTGTGAGACAAAATATACTACCATCAACATTGTCTTGAAAGAAAAGTGGACTTTACACACAAAGGAGATTACTGTCTCTGGAGTCTAGTATCCCTATGTGGGTATGAGAACCTTTACCTGTTTTTTGTGTGATGCATTGGAGAAGAAATAAAAGCCCTTATGCAACAAATCTTGCCCAATTTTTGTGTTGTTTTGTTTCTTTGCAGTCCTTTAAGTTCCTGTTGAAAGCTCATCATGGAGCAATTCTATTTAGAGTTCACTCCACTGTTATATCATCAGATTGGTTAACTACTGGATGATGTGCCCTGACAGGCAACAATTCAGTGGTAACAGAGATGTGACAATTATTCTCATTGTCTCTCTTTTATTCCTCCTCTTCAAAACCAGAAAAGGGGAAGGGGAATGACCAGTGCTTCAGATAGCCACTCATCACAGACAAGGCCTTTGGGGAAGTGAAAGCTGAGCAGCTTGTATCCACAAATGCATCAGTGTTTCTGTTCTCAAAGAAACAAATCAATATTGAATAACAAAGGTGACCACTGATATGTAATACAAGTGAAATGAAGTGTGCTGGGAAATAATGTAGCATGGCACACTGATGTGTCAGAGGATTTTCAGCAATATTTGCCTAGAGCTGCCACTTGACTGGGGTTACAGAGTGGATGGAAAAACAAAGATAAAAAAAGAGAAACAAATAAAGTAAATTATGAACCTGCATTGCTGGGGCCAGAGTATGAAAGTAGTCAATAATTTTGGATGGTTCCTATTCATGGTTTGTCCTGCTTCCATTTCTCTAGCTCACAGACAGCAATAAAATACAAGAAAAAGAGTATTACCTTATTAAAATTAGCTAGATGGGGAGACATTGTCACTTGCTTATCTCATGGTTGCTGGGAGTTGTTTAAAAAGTAACCTTTTCTAGGTCTGCTTCTTACACTGTGGGAATAAAGTCTGCATTAAATGTTGGATCCAAGTTGTATAGGATTTTAATTATATTACATACAGAGAGACACAGAAAAGTCTTTCCATCCAGCTTGATCTCACAGATGTCTAGTTAGAAGTAAGCCCACTGAGCTGAACAGGACTCAGTCCAAAGGAAGTGAGCATAGGGTTACAGCTTTGGATACTTACTTGATGAATCTTAATGAAGAAGGCCTGTTTCTGTTTCCACATTATTCGATCAAGGCAGCCGTCTACTTAGTGACTTACCATCACTGACACAAAATGAACAATCTGCAGTTTAACAGTACAAAAGGGGATTGTTATTAGATGAACATCAATGTTAAAAGGATTCAGGGCATCAAACCAAAGCAATCTAGCAGTAAGTTTCTACAAACTGGTAATCTTGACCCATCTCTCAGCTCTGTATATTGCAGAAGAGATTTGAAGAAAGAAGACAGCTACAGACATTTAATTAGCTGTGTATGTCATTTAAATTATTCTCTGGAAAAACAGAGAAGTAATTTTGGTGTCCTGTCTTCATTTGAAACATGTCTAGAATAGAACAGCAATTTTCATGAGCATAATATCCTGGACTGCAAGACGAACATGTTCCTGTAGGAAGTAGAGAGGCTTAATTGCCTAAGTGAAGTGAGGACTTCAGTTTGAAATGTAGGAAAAGGAAGGTAACTCTGTGAGTTAATAACAAGATAGGCACTTTTTTTTCCAATGTGCAGACTAGGCTGCACACTGAATAATCTGCTGGTTTTTCTGGGATTCCCTGTTTAGTGCAGAAAACTGCACTGAATAAATATAGATGCATACACCAGAGTACTTCTCTTATACTGAATTTAGGCTTGCCATATCCTGGTTTTACCCGGGACAATCCCGGGTTTGGGGCCCTGGAATAGTCCCCGCCCTGTTTCAGTAGTTTGTCCCAGGCCCATGGGGCCTGGGTGCTCATGTGCCTCCACCACACTTGCCTCAGGCCCACAGCTCCTCCTCCTCTAGGCTTGCCCAGGAGGAGCTGGCTGAAGTGCCTCCAACTGCCCACAAGGGGCAGTGGCTGGCCCAGAGGAGGAGGAGCACAGGTAGGCCTGGGCAGGGCTGTGGGGTGTTGGGGAGGTTGAGGCCTCCATTTGCTGTGCGTTTGGTGTGGCAGCAGCGGTGGGAGAAAGGCCTGTGTAGGCCTCTCTCCTTTGGCGGGGGGGGTCCTTCTCCCCTTCGGCTCCAGGACTGAAGCTGAGGGGGAGAAGGAGCCCTTGCCATGGCGAGGTTTCCCTCCCCTCCTCGGCTCCAGTCCCAGGATGAAGCCGAGGGGGAGAAGGAAACCTTGCCTCTTCTCCTCTACTTCTTCTTCCACACTTCTTCCTTTTCCTCCTCCTCCTCTTCTTCTACTCTTCTTCCTCCTCTTCTTCCACTCTTCTTCCTCTTCTTCTTAATCCTCCTCTTCCTCCTCTTCTTCTTCCCCCTCTTCCTCCTCCTTCTCCTCCTCTTCTTCTTCCTCCTCCTCTTCTTCTTCCCCTCTTCCGCCTCCTCTTATTTTTATCTTCTTTTTACTATTCTTCTTATTTCTCTTCCTTTTCTACTTTCTCCTACTCCTTCACTTTTTTTCTCTCCCCTTCTTCCTCCTCTGTTGCTGTTGTGCGCCTTCAGCTCCTTTCCACCTTATGGCAACTCTAGAGTCAGATGATTGTAGCATTCTTAAAATATACCCCTTTTTGTGTGTCAGATGCATCTGAGGCAGTAGACTTTAGTGTAGGAAAGCTCATGCTGCCAAGTTCTTTCTTTCAGTTAGTCTCAAAGATGCTACAAGATTTCTCTACATACTGATTTGTACAGACTAATCCAGCTGTATCTTTGAATTCTATCACAAAACTACAGTTCCAATGAGCTAGGGCAGTTCATTCAGTCTCAAACTGGATTATTTCTGCAGTCTGTTTTGGACCTAAACCGCACTATGGCCCAAAACACACTGCAGAAATAATCCAAAGATATAGCCGTGTTTGTAGAATTGAGTTACCTTGGCAAGTTTCTTCTCCTGAAAGGCTGAGAGAGTGTGACTTGCTGCCCAAAGTTACCCAGTGGGTTTCCATGGCCAAGCTGGGATTTGAACCCTGGTCTCCCATTGTCCTAGGCCACTACACCATGCTGGATCCTCCACTGCATTTAAAAGTACAGCACTCAGTTGTTTTTTATTCTTGTGTACCTTAAAGTTATTTTCCACCATATGGTGACCCTAAAGCAAACGTATCCTGGGGTTTGCTTTGCAAGGTTTGTTCAGAGGAGGTTTGTGATGGCTTTCTGCTGAGGAGGCTGAGAAAGTGTGACTTGCTTGAGGTCATCCAATAGGCAGGGAATCGAATCCTGGTCTCCAGAGTCATAGTCCACCACACAAAGCTACATCCCAAACTTCTACCCAGGAAGAATGTCAAAATGTCGTCCATTTTTAGCATGCCTAAGAAGCATTTTGAATTTATTAATTTTTTGGTTTTTAAGTTGCTCGTGTCCTCCATTTACAAAATTTGTCCTACATTTTTTACATTTGTCCCGGTTTGGAGGTAGACAGTTATGTCAACCCTAACTGAATTGCCTTTATGGCAATTAATGCAGTTCATTGGTAAACCCAGAATTAAACTGTAAGCATTATGGCTTCACTTTGGCTCCCCTGTGTTCCACATAAATCACTGTGTGTAAATTCTGATAATGCCATGTACTGGATCAGGAATGTAGTCGAAAGAAGTGATCACACATACCAGAGATGGGAATAGTGTGGCCTTCTAGATGTTGCTGAATCATAGAATCACAGAGTTGATTGGGGTTGGGCCATCCAGTCCAACCCCATTCTGCCATGCAGGAACTCTCAATCAAAGCATCCCTGACAGATGGCCATCCAGCCTCTGTTTAAAGACCTCCAAGGAAGGAGACTTCACTACACTCTGAGGGAGTGTGTTCCACTGTCGAACAGCCCTTACTGTCAGGAAGTTCCTCTTAACGTTGAGGTGGAATCTCTTTTCCTGTAGCTTGCATCCATTGTTTCATGTTCTAGTCTTTGGAGCAGCAGAAAAAAAGTTCTCACCTACAGCTCTCAGCATATCTCACCATTAGCTATATGGGCTGAGGTTGCTGGGAACTATAGTTCAGCAATATTTTGGAAGGGCACACCATATCCAGTGGCATCACTAGCTTTGCCATCATCCAGTGCTGTAACTCATGGTATCATCCCCCCCACACACACACATTGGCCTCCTCCCATACCACACCATACAGAAGCCTTAGTAAGGTTTTTTGTACTAATGTTACCCATAACTTGTAATTTCCATATATCACTGAATGTAATAGCAATAGTTGTGACATAAACAATTAGCAAAATTAAAATTATACCTATAAATTACAATATCATAAGCACACCCTAAATGTATTTACATTTACATAGTTTCATGTGATTAAAGCAAAAGTTTGGTAAGATATGATGTTTTAAAAGAAAATTTGATTTTTTTTTTTTAAAAAAGCACCCTACTGAGCCTTGCCCCACTCAAGCCTTCCCTTCCCTTCCCTTCGCTCCAGGGATGCAAACAAATGCCACAGCCCATTTCTGCCAAAAGGGAGACATTTGGGAAGCAGTGGAATTATCCTCCTTTACAGTGTCACCTGATGTGTCCCGCACATCCTGCACAACTTAATGATGCCCCTAGCCCATCATTGCCATATAGAAACAAGTGTTTGGCCCCAGAGGTAGAAAGCTGGCTAAATGTGAAAATTGAGATATGAACTGAAACATGAAAGTGACTCAGTTCCTCTGAGACTTTTATTAGAGTGCTTTAGCCACTTCTAATAACAGGAGCTAAAAATTCTGAGTTTGCTTTCCTTTTTAGAGTTGAATAATGCCCCAATTGTCTTGGAGAGCTAACTCTGCCATCCATCTACATAAAGGCAGAGCACTTCTACAATGACAAAGAACTTCAGCTTACAAATGTGTCAGTCTTTTAGTTCAAGAGGTCAATGGGTCACTATTTGATGTAGCAGCATGATAACAGGCACTATAGAGAAGTCAGGTTTCGTATATAATCAGATCTGTGTGGGGCAACAGCACTAAGGTTTCTGCAGTGGGGAAAGGTTATGCTCCCTCTTAATCAAGGTTGTGTTCCCTTTGCATGCTGATTTTGTCTATGAGCTAGTCTACTGCCACACGGTACTGCATTTAACATGAAAGTGACCACTTTTTTTACTTAGATGATAGATGTTGAAGCTGGGAACAGGATTAATTTAGTCAATATGAGAATATGAGAGATAATTCTAATATGCTTGTTGATCTGATCTGAGTAAAGGAACAGAGAATTATATATTTTTTTCTCTTTTAACTTATTTGGTGGTAGCCGTTAATGCAGTTACCATTTGTGTAGAGTATTTGTTACACTCTTAACACTACATAATAATAGTGTTATGATTCCACTTTAAAAGCTGTGGTGGCATCCTATGGAATTCTGGGTTTTGTAGTTTTACAAGATCTTTAGCCTTTTCTGCCAAAGAGTGCCACAAATTCCAGGATTCTGTAGGATGGAGCCACAGCAGTTAAAGTGGTATCAAACTGCGTTATTTCTACAGTGTATTTACATCCCAAATAGACTCCTAACAAGTTCTACTCTAGGCTTTCACCACTGGGAGCCTTGATGGCACAGTGGTTAATGCCTGCACTGCAGCCATTCACAGCCACAAGGTTGTGTGTTTGATCCCAGGATTCCAGGGTCGACTCAGCTTGGCATCCTTCCATAGGTCACTTGATGGGGGCAGTTAGCTTACACATTGTAAACCACTTAGGGAGTGCTTAAGTGTACTGATAAGTGGTATAGAAATGTACTTGCTATTGCTATGCTTGGAAGCATCCTGTAAGAACATTACATCAAAGCCACTTTAACCAGGACTATAACAGATTGACTACATATGACATTTTAAATTTTCTGCTGTAGTAAAGTATCTTCTTTGCTGCCACATAGAAACATGTTTTCAGTCCTAGAGTTGATTGTATTCTGTTATGGCATTTATTTTCATGTGTAGAGGTGTCCAGTGGGAACCATTGGTGGACTTTTCTTTCGTGTGTAGTACTGTATTCTTATTTCCTTATGAGCAGTGTATTATAGGTGCAGGGAAAACCAACGGTATGCTATAAAAAGCTCTTCATGTTTTATGTGGATGGATGTTACCTTCTTTCTTCCTTTGTCTTGCATTCAGTTCTGTTTACTAGAACCTATATATAAGATAAGTACCCTGTGAAAGGTCATAATCTGCAGACATAAGTTTGATATTTTTACACATTAACCCTTTTGATAGGGAAAGCATAGTTTTGTGTTGTCTGATTCAGGTTAAATAGTAAATATTCAAGAGTTCTCAGACACTAAAATTTTAGGTAGGATTTTGAAAGGTGCTAAGCATCCAGCTGTTGCCATTATGGGATTTTGAGAAGTATTCAGCATGCTTTCAACTGGGAACTTTGTAGTTTCTTTTTTAAAAAATTATGTGCATATGAGTTATGAGTAGCAATCTATTTTGAAATCTCCCTAATATATATGAGTACGCATTGTAACATAATTTCTAAAGAATCATAGATTCATCGGCACATAACAACACCTACATGGTTAGATTACACCCATCCCTCCACATTTGCAGCTTTGAATTTTGTGGATTTGATTATTCACAGATTTTATTAATATGTTCTCTCCAGGAATATCTGGGTCCTCCAGAGCAACCCTATGGTCACCTTTAACCAAAGGTCACACTGAAGGACCTAGAGATTCCTAAAGAGAACACTCCACTAGACATTTGTAGCTCCTCCAGTGCAATTTTATGGTCAATGTCTGCTAGATGTTGACCACAGAGTTGCACTGGAGGACCTAAAGATTCCTAGAGAGGTGTTCTCTCAAGTAAAAACATAGTGTTTTTTTATTTATGGTTTTTCCACATTCACGGGGGTCCTGTGCCCCTAACCCCAACGAATGTGGAAGGAGGTATATTTGTAGTACCTCCATTTTTCTAACATAGTAAGTAGTAGAAGCAGGATATTTTGTCACTAAGAATGTCTTCTTGGGGGGGGGGGTAGGTCCATTATTAATCTGTTGTAGCAAAAGCTACAGAGACCTAGAAAGATATATTGTGACAGGTTCTATTAGGCGACCTCAGGCAATAGATTTTGGGTGTTGCAATGGGACAGAGACTTGTTAGTTACTCCATTTTTATTATTGTGTTTTTACTGCTAGGGAGCAGGAGAGGTGTGCGTGTGGGCTTCTCCCTCCTATTCCCACAACATTTTACATGTCAAGTGAGGAGTGCAACTTCCTGCTCCAACTCAGACAGCAAAATTACTTGGATCAGTCCTGGGCCTATATGGGCAAGAGTATATTTCATCAGATATGCATGTATGTAAGTGCCTTCAAGTTGCCTGTTGACTTACAGTGACCACATGCATTTCATAGGGCTTTCTTAGGCAAGTAATCGGTGGTTTTGCTGGGTTCTTCCTCTGAAATACAACCTACAGCACCTGGTATTCATTGGCAGTCTCCTATCCAAGTACTAACCAGAGTGGACCTACTTAACTTCCAAGATCTGGTGGAATCTGTTGCCCTTAAGGTATTTAGGGTATTCATCAGATGCAGAAGGCATATACACTCTTGCCCTCATCTCAACTCAAAAAGGACCAAACTGACATAACTCACCATGTTGGTTCATGCTCTACATTCATACCTTGTGTCAAATTAACCTCTGATCAACAAATAAACAAACACATTCTCAAGTGTTAACTCGAATCACAATTGTCAGTCAGAATGATTAATATAACTCTGTGCACACTTAGAGGGAGTAAGTCTCATTGGACTCAGTGGGGTTTACTTCTCAATATAGATGTGAGAGGTTATGCTGTTTATCATCCTAGGTTTTGTTCCAACTGTGTTTCTGCTTCCCTGGAGTGAGGAAAAATTCACCCTGGCCCAGCTACACTTCATTTTTTACATCTCTTCCCAACAGGGTACAAGATGTACACAGCATGCCTCTATCTGCAATGATATATTTGTCATTGGGAAACATTTTTATGCCATTTGAGCGACAGGGACAGCCACAGAATTCAGAGAAGATTGTTGGAAGGTGAAGCAAGGTTACAATGAACTCTGGGATGCAGGTTTCTGAGGAGGTTAGATGACTGACAGTTGGAAGATAGTCATTATCCTGACTCAGCTCTGACATACAAAGAGGAGGAGAAATGACCCACTCAGATCTGTAATTCTAGTGTAAAGAGTGTTTTACACTTTGAAAATAGATCAAAGATATGTAAATTATTAAAGAAAACATTCATCAGGTAGATTTAGCTCTGTCAATAATTATATGAGTGAATGTTTAAAGATGTAGAAGTAGTAAGGTGTTTTTTATTCATTGAAAAAAGCAGACTATTATCAGCATTGTCATCATAGAATCATAGAATCATAGAATCGTAGAGTTGGAAGAGACTGCAGGGGCCACCCAGTCCAACCCCATTCTGCCATGCAGGAAATCTAAATCAAAGCATCCCCAACAGATGGCCATCTAGCCTCTGTTTAAAGACCTCTAAGGAAGGAGACTCCACTACACTCTGAGGGAGTTTGTTCCACTGTCGAACAGCCCTTACTGTCAGGAAGTTCCTCCTAATGTTGAGGTGGAATCTCTTTTCCTGGAGCTTTTACATTATCATTTACATTGTCTTAGCTGTAAAGAAGATTGGGACAGTAAACATCAAAGAGCAACAAACAGCCATGTTGAAGCAGAAATGCTCTTCCCCACCAGAGCTGTACCTCCTTTGTTGAAAGCCCACCTCTCTCCCCCCCCTCTAATTCTTGTTGCACTCCATCTCCCCTCAGATGATCTGGACAACATTTGCATAAGCCCAGCCACTGTGGCCATGTGTGTTGGGGTGATGAAAGTTGAAGTCTCATACCTCTGGAGGAACCAGATTAATGAAGGCTTCTATATTTCTTTGAATACACAGCAATCCCGGAGGTCTAACAGTTTTAAACTATTTCATTCAAATACCCTCCTATGACCCCTAATGCACAAAGTACCATATCGAAAATGATTTCAACAGTGGGAGAAGAAATATTCTGGCCATGTTCTGGTTTGGAAATGTAACCCTCTCCAGGCCTGTGTCTTTTTATATTCTGGAAAGGGACCCTGGTCCAGTCTCAGGGCTCCTGGAGCCTCTGGAACTTGGCTATTAGAAACTGCAATGCAACTTGACAGTATAGGGAAATCCTACATTTATAGTGCTTACATCTCTCTCTGTTTTAAGGTAAACAGACTTTTGACAAGTTTGTTTAGTTTCCTCTTTGACAAGATTGTCTAGTTGTGTCCAACTGTAGGGGGTGGTGCTCATCTCCGTTACTAAGTCAAGGGAGCCAGTGTTGTCAAAGATGACTCCATGATCATGTCCAGCATGGCTAAATGTGGGTGATCTTGGGCAAGCCACATACTCTTAGAGAAAGGCAATGATAAATCTCATCTAAACAAATCTTGTCAAGAAAATCTCATGATAGGTTTGCCTGTCTGTCACCTCTTAACCTTGTTTTCTCCAAGCTAAATTATCTAGCTCCCTAAGCCACTTCTCATACTCAGAAATAAAACCTATTAAGTTCAATGGGATTTTCAAGTAGATTTCATATAGTAGTACATGGCATGGTTTCCAGACCTTTTACCATTTTGGTTGCCTTCTTCTGGACATGTTCCAGATGTGTAGATAAACTTCTCTATATTCTCAACAATGAAAAATGAACATTCTAATTGGTGCAGTAGGAGAGAATATACACAAGACCCGTCTCACTCAGTCCCTTACAGTTTGATCCTATCCATGTCTACCCTAATCAGCTGTAAAGCCCATTAAGTTAAATGGGATTTTCAGATAGATTTACATACAGCAGTACAGCCTTACTATTTTGCTGTACTAGTATTCTACCACCCTTCTGGAGCTTTCTATGATTGTTTAGATTTCTTTCATATTAACGGGAAGGGGAGAGAAGAAGGAATGATTCTCTAGTTCTCAACTGGGCCAGAATAGGCTGAGGTTACTCAAATCATTATGAGAATATCTGATGCACTGACTACTCAAAATCACCTTGCAGAGGACGGGAAGTAAGCATATGAATCAAACTGTATCCTTCTGATTATTCAGATATTTTGGCTGTCCTCCAGTGCAACCAGACAAATGAGTTGTACTATATTTATACTAACTTGGTCTCTTTCCATTGCACTATAAATCTTGTCACATTTCTTCAGCTTCAGTCTTTTCTCTTTCTGCAGTTTGGATTTGCTGCTGTTCCAAAAAAGCCACTATTGCAGGGATGGCAAACCTATGACATGAGTGTCAGTGCTGACACGCGTAGCCATTTGGGGTGACACGCACCGCACCACCCACCTCCTCCTCCTCCTCCATTCCAGGCTGCGCAGCCGTGTGGAGGAAGTGAAGGAGGAGGCAGTGTGCCTCCTGCGCATGGCTGCATGGCCTGGAACAGAGGAGGAGGTGGGTGGCGCGGCCGCACGGGGAGGCAGGGGAGGGTGGCAGGGAGGTGGGGAAGGGGGCACGGGCGCGCGCAGGAGGCGCACCTCCTTCTCCTCCTCCTCCTCCTCCATTCCAGGCTGCGCCAAGTGGAGGAGGAGGCAGAGGTGCCTGCCTGGCTTGGTGCTCCCCACCTGCGCGTGCGCCAAGGCAGCAGGCAGGCAGCCACCCACTCCCTCCTCCGCCTCGCGCTAGGCACTTCCTTGGGCCTGGGAGGCAGAGGAAGAGGGGGAGGGGGGGGGGAGGGGGGGGGGGAGGGGGGGGGGGAGGAGGAAGGAAGGAAGGAAGGAGGAGGAGGGAGGGAGGAAGGAGGGAGGAAGGAGGTAGGGAGGGAGGAAGGAAGGAAGGAAGGAGGGAGGAGGAGGGAGGAAGGATGGAGGGAGGAGAGAAGGAAGGAGGAAGGAAGGAGGGAGGAGAGAAGGAAGGAGGAAGAAAGGAGGAAGGAGGGAGGAAGGAGGAAAGACAAGGAGGAAGAAGAGGAGGAGGACGAAGAGGATAGTGATGATGATGATGATGATGATGATGATGATAATGATGAAATGAGCCAGCTTCTGAGGCACGACCAATGTAAGTTGCTCCGATTTTTACAAACTCATGCGCAGTGGAAAAAAAACCAAAGTCCCTTGACCAAATACACACTTCTGAGAAGTACAGTTGAATCAGAGTGCAAACCCACTTCTTGTTAAACCACCTTGACATATTCAATTATATATTGCAATTATACATTTTTGTAGTTTAAACTATAAATTGCACAAAATTATGTTATTTTGTCGAAATGACACACCATGCGAGTTATGCTAGATTTTTTGCCGAATTTTAATAATAATAATAATAATAATAATAATAATAATAATAATAAATTTTTATTTATATACCGCCTTTCCAAGGATCACACCACGCCAAAAAGGTTGCCCATCACTGCACTATTGGATAATACTGTGAACAATGGTTCATTTCTTCTGATGTGGTTGTGCAGCTGTGAGATGAGAAGATCATTACTGAAGTCAGGTTTAAGAAATCTATTCTTATCAAAAGAACCACTGTCATAATGTTAAAACTATTGTCTTATGCAGTAGGATTTATTTCAGAGTAAACATCAACAGAATATTGCACTGCATTTACTGTATGTACCCTAACAATACATGCTCACAATCTCTGACACTGATTTCCCCCAACCCATTGGCACTGGCTTGGTTGTCATCTGTGCAGCACAATGTTAAATCAACCTTATATTTGCAGGGGCAAAATGAAAGCCCTATTCAGGTGTTTCCAGAAGTACAGTCAGCTCTCATACCAACAAATTCTTTATCCACAGATTCAAGCATCTACAGCTTGAAAACATGTTTAAAATATATAAATTCCTAAAAGCAAACCTTGATTTTCCCACTGTATATAAGAGACACATTTTACAATGCCATTATAATTAATGGGATTTGAACAGTGATGGATTTTGGTATCCATCAGGTTTATAAATATTATTGACTGAATGATTGATTGTCTCTGAAGGGATTACTAAAACTCTTGCACAATTGCTCATTTTATTCAGGCTTGGTTAGTAGAATGTTCTCTTTTTGTCCTTCTTTATCCCAAGGAGGTAGGCAAACTCAGACTGCAAATCCCATCAGCCCCAGTCAACATAGCCAGTGGTGAGCAATGGTGGGAGATGAAAACTAACAACAAAGTCAAGAGGGCTATAATTTGTGCCCCTTTGTTTATTCCATCAAAATGTCTGAATCTTTTATTTACATTAAACCCAGTTCATCTTTCTTCCCCTTAAACATGACTATATTTATTTTCCTTCTTTATCTTTGCATTGGTTTCCTTTCTCCTCCTTTGTGATATTATTTATAAAATCCTCCTCCTCACTTTTAATTCCCTGTACTTCCTTCTGCTTATCTTACAATTTTAATTGCTCTTTATAAGCCTTCTAAAGCTTAACATTCCTCTGGTTTAACAAAGAGCCTGATACTAAAAGATAACATCTGTTGTCTCCAGTCACTGTCCTTTTTTCTTCACAGCACTTCGTATTTAGAAGCCATTACCTCCAATGGTCATGATCTGATTCGTCTCCCTCTTCAAGAAGCACCTCAAGATTTTATTGTCACTTGCCTTTGACTATTAACTTTGAAATGACCTCTGGACACAAAGATGGTTCTATGAGAGATTATAGAAACTGAATTACAACAAGAGGTTCTGAGATGTGGGATCTGTGGCATTTTCCTACCTAAATGGATCTAACTTGTTGAGAAAGAAGAGGTACATAGATTCATGATTGCTGTTAGATGCCCAAGTGACATCTGATGTGCAGAGTTACTGTTACCAGCTTTGGTTGTTAGGCCAACTAAGCCCATTCCCAGATAGCAAAAAATTGGCCTACTGTAGTTTGCTCCTTGCTGATCTTGAGTCTAACTTACTATAATGCTTACTGTGGAAGTACCCAAAACAGAATGCAGTGCTAATGCTGGTGCAGAATGCAGTGGCAAGGATACTGAGTTGGCCACCTGGACATTGTTACCAAGTCTGTTTCTTCCTAAAATTTTGGGGTGTGTGGAATTCCCCCATGACCTCAAACTGATCTGCCAGGTGAGTCTGCTATTATTCCTCAAGCAAGAGACCATGTGGGCAGCTTGCATGGATGAGACAAGATCCCTTTTAGAACAATATCTTTCAGTGATTTGGGAGTTGCTAATGGGACAGCCATCACCTCCATCATTAGGAAAATGCATGATATTTGTTTTAGGTCTCACACTTGATGGGCTGGTGATTAATTTAATTCCTCTACCATCTCCCTGCCCCCCCCGCCGATTGTTGCCAGACTGGTTTGCCTCATCCAAACAATCCAACAGCTTTGTTTAGACATCGCCCAAGTAATCAAACATCTTTGTCCAGGCTTTGGCCAAACAATTAAGCACCTTTGCAGAGGCTAGCTTTTGCCTTTTAAAACTCTCAGATTTCCCCCCTCAGTGTGCCAGTCTAGAGGCAGGGGGACTCTGTGTCACTCTGATCTTTGGTCTGGTTCCAGCTCAGTCATTCACTCTGTGACTGTGTCTCAACCCCCATTATCACTCTATTAGATTCCAGTGGAATGTGTACTCTAGAGTAAGTATTTCTGTTAGTACTACCTTGAACTATTCCACTTTTCCCCACTGATTTCCTGAGCCTTAAATGAGCATGTGTGTGCTTGTGTTGCTGTGTGATTTTTCCCCTTTTAATAAAAATTAGATTTTAATTGAAGAAGTCTGTCTCTGCTTCATTTCTTAAGAATTATTTGGTCCCTTGGTATACAAATTGGGAAGCGATTTCACAGGGTGCTTGTTGTCTGCCCCCTCTCAACTTTGAGCTAACTAAGGTGTGTTCCCGACGGGCCCTATGGGGCACTATCGTTATGTGTGAGGGGTGGAGCTTCCTGATGCGCCTTGCCCCTCACACGTAATGAGGGTGTCAAAATGACGGTGCCCTATACAGATGGGCACAGCCATTTTGATGTGATGAATGCTTAGCGTCCGCACATCTCGGCACCCTTGTGATGCCGCAATTGGTGCCTTGCAACATCACAACGGCACCACAAAAAGAAGCCACTTTTTGCGGCTTCTTTTTGCTGCACTGGGGGACTGCACGGTTTGTCCGCTGCGGTTCCCTCATGCAGCAAAGAAAGTTGCCAGCAGACTGCCCTTTTGGGCAGTTTGTAAAACACCTAAAATTCCCTAATTAGAACCTTGGCTACGACATGCACTGTTCCACTTGTACTGCAGCCTGCACATTTATCATCTGCCAGCGACCCAGAAGAAGGCCTTTCCTTTAATGGCTATTCCACGATTTGGGATGTTCTCTCCACTGGAATATGAGAGATGCCATCTGTGCCTCTTATCTTTTTCATTCAGATCTTCTCTTCGAGATTGTGTTGCCTACTCTCTGAATTGCGATTTTTATTTTGAATGATAAACATCTGCTTTTTTATTATGGTGATTTGTATTTTTTAATGTCTGCTTCATCTGCCTGACCTTTCTACTGTATGTTTTGGATTTTGGATAATAAACTGCAGTTGCAAAATTTCTGGATGTAGTAAGCAGTCTAGGCATTGACTGAATTAATAAATAATTAAATTTTAATTTATAGAGCATCCCAAGTGGGGTATAGTGGATGATATGTAGATGCACCACAGCAGGAACCAGATTCCAGTCAGCTTACAGCCAAGCAGCCAAGGCAGGAGGCTCAGGGCTCATTTTACTTCTGATTCTTTTAATGGGTTTTCTCCTTCTTAAAGGTTTTGTCTCACACTGACATCAGTGGGATGCACACCATGTTGGTAAAGGTCCAGATCCAAAGAGGCAACTGGGCATGTAAATTCTGGATTCAAAGATGACCCAGAAACACCTTGTTTCAGAAATTTCGCAACTTCAGTTTTTGATCCAAAATCCAAAGCATACAGTACAAAAGTCTGGACTCCAAAGCAGTTACACAATAACATGTGCAGATGTTAATCATTGAAAATAAAAATCACAGAAAAGCACTTCTGCTCCATTTTAGTCTCTCTCAGAGTAGTTGGCAAGAGTCATTAGGATGGTTCTCTTAGTGCCTTTTTTATTGGTCATTTGTTGTTGCACTTGTTGCTTCAAGTCATTTTCTACCTATGGCAACCCTAAGTTTTCTCAGCAATATTTGTTGAGAAGGGGCTTGCCATTGCTTTCTTCTGAGGCTGACAGAGTGTGACTGGCCCTAAGGTCACACAGCAGGGTTCCATTTCCTACTGGGGATTCAAACCCTGGACTCCTAGTCCAGTTCCGATACCATTACACCACACTGGCTCCATTGGTCACTTGCATAATTTTAAAGAGCTTGGCAAAATATATATTTAAAATAATTAGTTACAGTGTCAAACCTCCATCCCTTCTCAGTATTCAGAGTAGCTAAAATAATTACTTTTTAAAAACCAGAATGGTACAAGCTTCTGGCCTGTGGTACAAAGCACTTGAATAATGACACAACATTCCCTTTTAACTATAAAAGTTTGCTAGGACTATCCATCCACCATTATTGTTACAGTTACCATACTGCAAAAGGTGATATTGCCTCCCATTATGTTACATTGTAATGTACTTAGTTATGTCTTTGTTATTGCAAATCTAACTACTGTAATGATAAATTCTTGTGTTATTTGTAGCAAGTTACCTCTGGCATTGGAGATAAAGAAACAAAATAAAGGTTTGTTCTAGACTGAAAGTCAAATGTAAGCAGCCAGAACTGTTTTGACAGTACAGATACATTGTTCACACTGCTGCTGTTTGAACTGGTAAAAAAAACCTATTTAAAAGTATGGGTACAGCTACCTTTAAATGAGAGCTCTAGCTCATTCTGAATTTCAGATACTGATCTTTAGTTGCAAGTTTCTGGCATAATGTAATCTTCAAGTGTAAAATCTTACATTTTGTAGTTCAGTTGGTTAAGCATCCTCACAAATGCAGCTACTGACTCAGAGCCCCTCTGGCAACTACTTATGCAACCGTACTGATGGACCTGCAGTGTTAATATCCTGTGTCTCTTCTGGATATTGCTTCTAAGCAATACTAATGAAAAACTGCTGGGTGTGACAAGTTAAAAACCTTCACTTGTACTTCAGTATTCCCCTTTTCCCTTTTATAGCACTAAAGAGCACCACTGATGTTCTCTTAGGTAAATATAGCTTAAGGTAATTCATGCATTTTAATTAGCAAAGAAGTCCATAGATAAGAATGAAACATTTGTCTTTCTCTGGAAAACTATAGAAACATTGTGGGTAATGGAACATCTCTCAGGAAATTTATTATTTCTGTCTCATGGGCTAAACCTTAAGTATCTCTTCTTGATATGCCAGGAGTTGAAAACTTTCAGCTGCCAGATCCACAGGGCTGCTGCCAGATGATTTCAATATCCCCATAAAAAACTGGGCTGAAAAATAAACCAAAACCCATCCCCAAATACACAAACCAACACAAAAACTCAGTTGTTTGGGTGAATTTACCCCTACACTATTTCCTTCCCCTCAGAATGAAAAAAAAACCTTATAAAATTCAATTACTTTTCAGTCATGTCATGTCACTACCAGTTCTGGGGCAGCACATCTGTGCAGCCTGCTGGAAGGGTGCAGGGCAAATTCTGGCCTTCCACCTCAATGCAACTGGCCACTTCAGTGATAATCAGTGAGAGATTCCTAAATATGACTTTGGGAGTTGTCTTTGTGTTACTGGCCTGTGAGCAACAACACCCATGAGACAGAAATAATACGTCTCCTAGGAGATGTTTCATTATCCACAATGCTTCTCTGATTTTCTTGATGGTAAGCCTGTTCCAAAATTTCAGAGGAAAAGTGAGGAGGCTTTTGGGCTGTCAAGAGTCACTTTTCCACAGGATTACTCTGTTGGAAGCTATCTGTTTGTAACAGGAAATGCCAACACCAAAACTGGGGAATTCTTTTGTTCCTTTCCTTTAGCCACCACCTCCCACCCCCTGCTGCCAGGAACCTGACATCTGAATTGATCCATTGCACAGAGTTTTGGAAGTTAGGTCAAAGCTGCAGCTGGTCCTAAATCCACAGGTTGTTCCCTCCTGCTATGAAACAACATCCCCCCCCCCCTTTAGCTTCCCAAGTAATTCATGCATTCTGTCGGTCTCTCCTTTCCTATGAAAACATTTAGTTCAGTCATATTTGTTGTCATCTATATTTTAAATGACATGCAGAATTACCTGAGGACAATGATGCCACTTTTGTCATTTAAATTAAGAAAACCTGGGGCTTAAATGGATGTGTGAGAGACATAAATAGGAGGATTAGGACTGAACTGGAGGGTGGAGCACCATGATGTATAAGGGAGGAAGAAGACAACCCAGACAAATTATCTATATCTATATCTAATACATTGTGAGAATGCTGCATACAACAGTGGCAGTGGGTGGCTTCTATGATAATAGGGCTGTGAACCTGCCTAGTCAAAATTTTAAAAGAGATATGCAGGACACAGAGCCTATTTGTAAGCTGCCTGGGATCCCATGCTAGGAGAAAGGAGGGGTGCAAATTAATTAATTAATAATGCAAATAAATCAATCAATTGGGAGGTAGGGTGCAGCACATTGGACAGTTCTTTAAAGCAGGACTAAAAGCTGGACAGATTCACTGCTCACTATGAAAATTACAGCTCTTCAATGCCACTAACTGCCATAGCTACATCTGATATAATCCTAGGATTTGTAGTGTGTTGAGGCACTGAAACTCTCTGGCAGAGGATTCTCAATATCTTACAAAAGTACAAATCCCAGGATTTCCATAGGATGGAACCACAACAGTCAAAATGGTACCAAAGAGCTACAGCTAAGTGTAAAAGAGATGTCAGAATCTGACTGAGAATATTGATCATAGAACATATCTGAGATACATAAAATGAATTCTGGCATCCTTTATTTTTTTAAAAAAAGTAAATAGCAGCTACTGGAAGTTTTGTTTTTCTCTTTCTGTTGCAATCTTGATGGAAACTGCAGTGTGGGAAATTAGGACCTTCTTCCAGATTCAAACCTTAACCTTCCCCTCCCTGCCTGCAACAGTCTTAAACATTTTCAACCACACCCATAGCTGATATTTGCAACTGTTTTAAAAATGCACATCATGTTTAGATACATTTAAACTCATGCCTAGTTTGATAAACTTCCATCTTCTAGCCATACCCTAAAATTAAGCCCCAGTTTTCTTGCATGTAATATCCTTCTTCATCCCTCCCATCCTCTTTTGCCAGATTTAATTATTCATACTAAACAGGCAGGAGTTTTCATCAGGAGTAATCATTTTTTCCCTCCCTAGAAGTATTTGTACCTGTTGTTACATATGCACACAAGCAATTGTTTGCCTTAGGAAATGGTTTACTTTTCGTGAACAGCATCCTTTATGTAATTAGCAGGTTGGTTCATTCATATTCAGCCAGTTGACAAAGAATATTACCGATGTTGTCAACTTTCAGTTGAGCATGCAAGGCTTTATTAGTGCCTTGTTTGCGGCTTTTCTGTCAACAATGGCGCTGGCAAGTAAATGCAGCATGTACGTGCCCAGTTAGTCTCCATTTTGTTTCACTTATCAATAAGTAACATACTTGTTGATGATGAACAAGAGCAGCAAGAGACCAGACAATTCTTAGAAGCCTCTTCCAGCACTATTGACTTTTTGTCCTGTTGCTACGTAACAGCAGTTTTAGGCTGCAACTGTGAGGATTGCAAGCTATGTTTTAAATGTGTCACGAACTAGAACAGAGGATCTTCCCTCACCACAGGTAGTCTGAGGTCCAAAATCCCTTAAAAGGGATAGTTTGGGGATCACTGCAGCGGAAGCAGGACACACACATAGAGAGGAGCATGCCGGGACTCAGACAAGCATTCTGAGGCAAGCATTCATTCTCCCCTCCCTCTCTTTGACCTTGTGTCAGCTGTTTGTTTTAACAGCTCTGGCTACCAAGAAGGGTGGGAACTTATTATACTTATTCCACAGTACTGGAAGTTAACTTGCACCAAAGAACCATGGGAAATCTGGTAACAAATACAAAAACAGGAAGAATCCCGTGAATAAACCACAAGTAGCTTTCACACTAGAGCAATTGCACAAAAAAGCAAATGGAAATGAATTTCTGACATTTTCCCCCAAATGCTTATTTCCTGGTTCTAGCCACTTTCTTGTCAGATTTTAAGCAGTTTCTACACATTGTGGGAAAACCATTCATGCAATTGTGGTTAATATGCTGGATAACTGTGGGTTCTACCCTTTTAAACTTCCAAATTTTCCTGTGTGTTAAACTCCTTTGAGGGAACTGAGAAACAAGCTTAAGCATCTTGGATAGCTTCTTTATTGTCTAGGGAAAAAAAGAGAGTAGATTCGCCACACCCCTGGCATGGAAGCCACTGTTTCTTGTTACTTTCAAAAGAGTAACATTTCTTTAAGGACATTTTTGAGGCATTTTTAGAACATGCCCACCTCCCTAGGTCTTATGTCTTTATCATTCTTAAGGGTGCTTACCTTTTAAAAAAATAGAAAGTAGTAACAAAGCAAAAGGTTTGGGTAGAAGGAATGAAATAAGTTATTTTCAAAACTGCAAGGACCAGTGGCTACAGTTTGCCACTCCAAATCTGGAATAAGTAGCAAGAACAAATTATCCAGCTCAGATAATTTTGAGGCTGGGGACCCTAGG
Source organism: Sceloporus undulatus (assembly GCF_019175285.1). Taxonomy (NCBI): domain Eukaryota; kingdom Metazoa; phylum Chordata; class Lepidosauria; order Squamata; family Phrynosomatidae; genus Sceloporus; species Sceloporus undulatus. The sequence continues at coordinate 86,386,830 of NC_056523.1, read as the reverse complement.
CAGGTTCAGCACCAGAACAGGCTTTCTTCTATGGGAAAGTGATTGACCAAGGTGTGTGTTTCCATAGGATGTGATCTTCCTGTATGAACTCCTATGTATAATCTGAACACACATCACTTCTGCACCTGATGTTATCTCGGGAACTGAGCTGAACACATTCTTAAAAGCTCCTTCACATATTCCATAAAACAGGCACCAAATTCCCAAACAAGAGTCTTTGCAGGATTCATTTCAGATAAACATCTAGGCAATCAGCCAAGGATTAGGCAAAACCAAATTCCAAAGAACTCTAGTAATAAATTTCCTTCTCAGCACAGCGAATGTTTTCTCCATGGCCAGAAATTGCAAAACTGAGTTTAATAACCAGCAGTACTATTTTTCATCTGTTACAAATATGAAAGAAACAGGAATATGGAGACCCTTGTTGTGCTGAGACATCCAAGATGAATTTCTCAAAGTCAAGACTGTTTGGTACCTCAGCATTCTTCAGAAGTGCAAAAAAGGATCTTCACAGGAGATTGTTTACTGTTGCATAGATGCTTTCCTCATCTAGCAAAAAAAGGGCATCTAATCCCTGCACTGTGCTATGGTTGTATATACATTATTAAGGACAAATGCAAATGGAATGATATCTATGCTCCAAATGCTCAAAAACAAACACGGCTTATATTTCAGTTTTAGTGCAGTGGCAGCTGCCTCATTTATATCATGCTCAAAAAGCACAACATAACATTTCGAAGCCCTCTCAGACTAAAGTCTGTCCCAATGAAGGCAGTGCCTGGCTTTCTTTGTCTCTGTTACATCATTCTATGCCTTTCCAGGCTGCATTCCAGCTCCATTTCCACTTACTTTCCTAGCAATTTATATTGCGATATAATGCTCTCCCACCTCTGTGACCTTTGACATTTGTTCCAGCTATTTTGAAATGCTGAGGTTATGATATCAAAACCTCATGGATGCCTAAAATATTAAATGGTTAGCTTTAAAATATATCTCCCCCTCCCTTTTTGCCTTACCCTGTGCAGTCTCTCTCTTTCTCTTTTTTTTCCATTGAAAGAATAAGTGATCTTAATAGCTTTCATGCTAGAGTATTCAGCATTTTTTCACTGATCTGCATCCCAACAGCCCATATGTGTACATAAATTATTAAAGATTTATCTATATAATTATTATGTTTATTTCGCCTCACGGCTGGATTGAAAGGATTATAAACAGGTTTCCTACCCACCCCTGTCCCAACAGTGATGTGCAATAAAATTACAAATAATTTTAATAAATTTGTAATAAAAACAAAACAGAAACAAATGTCCATTAAAAGCAGACTAAAAAATGTTGTTAATAATTGAAGGCCTGACTGAATAATGCAATTTTGACTACCTGTAGGTGGTATCAGCTTGACTTCCCTTGGGAAGGATTACCTTTAAGGAGAAGTAACAGGCAAGGTTCTGTCTTGCATAGCAGGGGTCTTAAATACCAGACAGATTCACATACAGGGGTGTAGCTACAGGGGAGAAAAATGAAGGCATTGTCCCCCCCAAATAATTTTTTTTCTATTAAATGACATTTTTCTTCAGCCCCCCAAACCTCTGGCATTGCAGAGTGAAAACTGTTCACAGCTAGAATGCTTACATTTCCTCTGTTCATATTCCCTTGGTAACTGTAGCCCTTTTCCCTAAGCTGTACAGTATTTGTAGATTCTTAACTGAAGTTTTAATTTATTGCAGTGATAGAAATGTGGAGAGAACATGAACATTTCATGGTAGGGGGGGGGGGGGAGTATTTTAATTGAAAGTACAAGGCCCTCATTGTGCCCCACTCCTGTCATGGATCTTTCAGTATCTTGGATCCAAGCATGTAAGGGTTTTAATTCCAAATTCAGAATTTGGAATTAAGTCTAAGTACTGTTTCTTAGTATAAAGATAGGCAAGTCTTGAAATGTTAATTTTTAAAAGAAATTAATTATATTGCTCATTACTCTGATCATCCTACCATTACTTGTTAGAGCTGTCCAGGAAGTAACATGCTTGATTACTAACATATTAGTGTTACAACTGTGCCAATGAAAAATGTAGGAATGCTCTCTAGTTCCTCCTCCTCTTTTAAAATTACACTTCTGAGTGGACTGCTTGGTCTGGACTTTACCTTGCTCCTGATACAGCATAGCAATCAGACATGCAGAAGCATCCATTCACACCATTTCTTCTTTATCTTCAACTGTCACAAACACTTGCTGTAAATCTCATGCCTAAGCCAGTCTTGGGCATGCAGATACATATGTATTTTACCTTTGTTTCTATTCAGGCTCATGTTTAAGTGTGATTCCTTTTGTTCTTCTCCTGTACACTTCCTTCCCTAGCAATACCCCACAAAAAGTCACATGGCTACACTTTCCCTTTCCCATTGCATGGGCTAAATCAGAAAACACTGAGTAACATGAAACAGGCAGAAATCTTACATTAGCATGTAGTGAATTATACATCCGTCTGTAACTGTAACACAATTTCAGCTTCTTACTGCAAAACACAACTAGTTACACCAGTACTCATTACAAGCAATATATGTGAGGATATGTGTAGCTGGAAAAATCATTAGTCGTAGAAGTAGTAGATACAAATATCACATCTTAGTCAAGTTTAGAGACAGAGTACTGATGGAGTCCAAAGGACCAGAGGTGAAAACAGGTTATGGTAAGGTTCTGGATTATGCAAACATGGACCAAGCTCCAAATAGTGGAAATCTAGGCTGCTGAACACAATGCAAAATGAATGCAGGCAGACACCTCTATCACTGTCATGGTTCCATTCTATGGGATCCTGGGATTTGTAGTTTGTTGTGGCACCAAAGTTCTCTGACAGAGAAGGCAAAATATCTCACAAAACTACAAACCTCAGTGTGATCAGTGGTACTCTAATAGGGACTAAGAATTGGGTCAAATACCTTCCAACATAGCAAAGATGAAACTAGAACACATGTGGCCAAGAAACATCAGAGAGTGGTCAATATGGCAAAAGGCATTAGTGACAAAGAACACACAAGCTAGGAGAGGCTGTAGCAGTTTGCTTTTGCCTGAGCCCACTGGCAAGGACAGGATTCTGTCCTTGTCTCTCCCAATTGTAAATATCAAATTCAGTTTTCAGCAACTGACATATGGTGAGATCAAAGGGAGAATGTGGGAGGCGCAGAGAGAAACTGGGACATTTTAATAGCAGCCAAAAAGTGGGACAACAGAGGATTGATTGGAACTATCCCTGCCAAATCAGAAGAGTTGAAAGGTATGCTACATATATCTGGCGAGTATTCACAGAATGCAAGTGGTGCCTACAACAAAAATATTTCATTATACATCTACAGAAGATAATATTTGGAAGCTCTTCCATTTCTATTCTACTAAGCGATAACTTGGACTTGAATGAGTCACACAGATCCACTGTAGAAAATAATAATAATAATAATAATAATAATAATAATAATAATAATAATATTTATTTGTATACCGCCCTGTGGCGAACCAATCCGGGCGGTTGACAACAGTGATTATAACAGAGTAAAATATAAAATTAAAAACATTATAATCCCTCCCCTCCTTATGAAAGTATTAAAAAAATGACAGATTAAAAACACAATTTCAAAACATAAAATATAATTAAAACAAACTAAAAACCCTGGTGTCCCTCTGGAAGACAGCCGACTTGAAGTAACAGTAAATGCACATAGATCCACTGTAGAAAAGAAGACAGCTGACTTGAGGTAACAGTAATTTCAGGTGGCATCTTTAACTTTCTTCCTAAAAACTATATTCCAGATATTTTAAGTTGCACCATGTGCATCCATTTAGATATCCTTCCAATTCCATTTAAGAGCTGCTGTCCAAGGTGCTTTTGACCTGATGATGATTCTCTTCAACAGCACTTTGTGGTATATTACAATATGTCTTGCCACATAGTAGTAACATGAAATGAGATGACACGACAGAACTGAAACAATGCCATTAAAGTCACAAAAGATTTATAATCTGTGCTGTTAAAGTGGATAAAGTGAAACTCTTTTTTTAAAAAAATGTGAAGCGAAGATAGCCTTTTTGTTCATTATGGTCTGTACTTCCAGGGTAGTGCACAATTGGGTATTCTGAATTCCAATTGAATCCACGAGTAGCTGTATGCATGTGACATTTCATTGGGTGCACATAACCTAGCTTTCATTGCATAGTTAGAAATATCTATTCCAGACCCTGGAAAAGCTGTTTTAAAAAATAATGCTATACCCCTTTTATCATTAATTTTTGTGTATTACATAATGCATTATTAAGGCATTTTGTTGCTATTGTGTCCCTTTAAGTAATTTCCAACTTACAGTGATCCTAAAGTGAACCTATCACAGAGTTATCTTGGTAAGACTTGTTCAGAGATAGTTTTCTCTGAGATGGAGTGAATGAGATTTGCCCAAGGTCCATTCTGATCCCCTTTGTGAAAATGGAGTTTCACCTATATTCAAGCCCCTTTAGCTTGAATATAGACAGGGTGCACGGGGTGCATGGATGTGCACCATGAGTGTGTGGTCCATTCATTCTCCCTCCATTTGTCCCTCGTGCATAAGCAAGGGACGTGGATCCGAAGACTGCCAGAATGGAGGGAGGACTGTATTTTATTGAGGCTTGTCAAGGAAGTGAATCCATCATTATTGTGATTAAGCAATTTATCAGCAGCTCAAACATTACTAAAGGTTTCCTGTTCCATTAAAGCCTGTAGCAACAAATGCTGGCCAAGTTATGTGTTTTATTATGAAGATGGCTTTCCTCAGTATTATTCTGCATTCAGAAAGACTTTCTGTTTTAAAGATATGCTAGTGCATACCCCTTTAATTATGAAACATGAGTATTCAATAAGAATGAACAAATTGTGACCCTCTGGAAATTGTTGGACACTCAATTCCTATCAAACAGAGCCAGACAATGGTGAGAATACTGGGAGTTATAGTCCAAGAACATGTGGAAGGCCATACATCATCTAGTCCTGCTCTATACTGTTAGATGACATAGTGGTCTATTCTGCCCATCTTACACAGAATGAGACCCCAGAGTGGGCTATCCCCTATAATGGTTTTAGATGTTTCCTCCCCACAGACTGCATGAGACAGAGCTCTTTTGGGCCCTGAACAAGCTGCCAGAAGAGACTATGAAGAATGCTTCCCACCCTGCAGATGATTATGAAGCAAAGTGAAATATCTGAGTGAGGAAAAAAGACCTCAGAGAAGGTGAATGAATAAAAAGCACCAAGTGGAGAAGACAGAATGGATCAGAATGATCAGAATGGAGATTGCAGTCAAGAAACAAGAAGAAGATTAGGAATGGGTAGGGCAGCCATGAAAGAACTAGACAAGATACCAAGGTGTAAAGATAAACAACTAAACACTAAAGTGAGAATCATCCAAGCCATTGTACAGTGGTCCCTTCCTTTATGTGGGGAATCCATTCCGGACCCCCCCCCCCCCCCCCCCCCAGGGAAATTCCACATATGCTCGAGTCCCATTAAAGCCAATGGGGCTTGTGCTTGCGGTGGCACAGCGGCGTGCACGTGCCATCAGCGCACACCCCATTACTCTTTCCTGGGTGTGGCGCCACTTCTTCCGGCGCAGCTTCCAGTATATGCTGCAAGCCGTATAAGGCACACCCACGTATGACGTAAGTGCACTGTATTCCCCATCATTATGGATGGATGTGAGAGGTACACAATGAAGAAACTGGATAAGAAGAAAATTAATTCATTTGAGATGTGGTACAGAAGAAGAGTGCTGAAGATACCATGAATGGCCAAATCAAGCCTGAACTCTGCATGGAAGCCAAGATGATCAAATTGAGGCTGTCATACTTTGGCCACATTATGAGAGGCGTGAATTATTAGAAAACACAATAATGCTGGGAAAAGTAGTAGAAAGAGAGGAAGACTGCGTGCCTGATAGCCTTAATCAAAGATGTCATGGGCTTGAATTTACAGGACCTAAGCAGAGCAGTGGAGGACAAGGGTCTTGGAGATGTCTCATCCACAGGTTCACCATGAGTTAGGGTTGTATCAAGGGCCATTAATAGCAACAAAGTGAACTGCAGTCCAGTATCCTCAGTTAGCATTTCATCTAGGCACAGCTCAGAGGACAAAGGCCTTGTCTACATGGGTTATTTACATCAAATTCCCCCTGGGCTCACTATGTTCTATTTACATGATAGAGGGGCAAAATCCCAAATTGTGTCTGGACTATTTTCATGACATCAGTACCCAATTTGGGTTTCCCTCTCTTAACCTGAATTTAAAATTTCGGGAGGGTATATTTCCATCTGCCTTAAAACAGGCAATAGTGAAACCACTCTTGAAGAAACCCTCCCTAGATCCCCTGCTGAGGAGTAACTATAGACCAGTCTCCTTACTACCATTCTTGGGCAAGGTGATTGAGAGGGCAGTTGCCTTCCAACTCCAAGCCATCTTGGATGAAACTGATTATCTGGACCCATTTCAAACTGTCTTCAGAGCGGGATACATAGTCAAGACTGCCATGGTCGCCTTAGTCGATGATCTCCGTCTGGGCATCGACAGGGGAAGTGTGACCCTGTTGGTGCTCTTGGACATCTCAGCGGCACCATTCTGTCCCCCATGCTGTTTAACATTTACATGAAGCTGCTGGGAGAGATCATCTGGAAACACGGAGCATGGTGTTATCAGTACACTGATGACACCCAGATCTATCTCTCCATGCCTCCGACTGACACAGTGACTAAGGAAGGCATCTCTCCTCTGGATGCCTGCCTGGGGTCAGTAATGGGCTGGATGAAGGAAAACAAACTCAAGCTGAATCCAGAGAAAACATAGGTACTCGTGATAGGCACCCCAAGTCCAGACAGGGAAATTTGTCATCCAGTCCTGGACGGGGTCACATTTCCCCTAAAGGACAAAGTTCGCAGTTTGGGAGTACTCCTGGACTCATCTCTACAGTTATCATCTCAAGTAGATGCGATGGCCAGGAGTGCTTGGTACCAGCTTCGGCTGATACGCCAACTGCGTCCCTGCCTGGACCGAAAGGACCTTTAAACTGTAGTACACGCAGTGGTAACCTCTCGCTTAGATTTCTGTAATGCACTATACATGGGGCTACCTTTGTACCAAGTTTGGAAGCTTCAGCTAGTCCAAAATGCTGCAGCCAGATTGGCCGCTGGAACCTCAAGGTCAGACCACATAACCCCAGTATTAAAATCTCTTCACTGGCTGCCAGTTCGCTTCCAGGCCCAATACAAAGTGTTGGTTATTAACTTTAAAGCCCTACATGGCTTGGGCCCAAGTTACTTGAGGGAACGCCTCTCCCTACACAATCCACCCCGCACTCTCAGAACAACTGGGAAGTATCTACTCAAGCATCCCAAAGTGAGACTAACAACTACTCACCAAAGAGCACTTACGGCCATGGTCCCTACCACTGCAACAATCTTCCAGAAGAGATCCGACTTATATCTACCCTAGATGCCTTCAAGAAGGCGCTGAAAACTCACCTCTTCCAATTAGCATACCTCCCTGACTCTCTATAATAGAATATCATTCCCAAATAGGAACCTACCTCAAGATGCTAATTAAGATTGCATACTGTATGTTTTTAGACAGATGATTGTTTTTATACTTTGTTTTTAATAATTGTTACTGGAATTGTTTGTAATTGCATTTGTATCTGTATTGTTGTATTATATACCCTGATGTAATCCCGCATTGATCCATCAGGAGAAGCGGGAAAATACAAATAAAACATATTATTATTATTATTATTATTATTATTATTATTAAAAACCTTACCTTTTATTTTAGATTTTTGGATCTCTCGGCTGCAGGGAAGACAGCAGTCTCTGTCATTGTAAAGAGAGCACAGGTAACAGGAAATTTGTGGGGAATTCAGGGGGAATTTGAGGGCAGAATACTCTGGGGACAGCTTTGAGTATACTGACCAGTATAGACAAGCCCATAGAGTGACAGGCTTAGGCCTACAGTTGTGCAGCACTCGATTCCTTCCTCCACTTCTGTTTGTTTTCTTTTCTTTAGAGACATAGATTAAATTGCCTTACTACCTGAACTGTTCCCATTCCTATCTTCTTTCACTTTACTTATCTAAATTTTTGTTTCTTTCTTTATTTGATATTCCACCTTTCCCCTTGTACAGGATCTAAGATGACTTATGGGCAATTAAAAACTGTACAGCTAAAAATTAATTGTAGTTTTTTGTAAATTTATTTATTTTAGTTTTAAAAATAAAACACAAAGTTAAAACAATATGTAACACAATTAAATCATAGCCTATTTAAAAACACAAAGTTAAAACAATATGTAACACAATGAAATCATAGCCTCCGTCAGCAGCCAGTCTCCAGGATTTTGGACCCAGTGAAATTTCTAAACAGTTTCCAAAGGCAGCCTCCTGTAGAGTTCGTTACAGTAAGCCAACTGGCATGTAATCAGGGCATGTGGTACTGTCACCAGATCTGACATCTCAATGAATGGGCACAGCTGGCGCGCTAGTTTTAACTGTGCAAATGCACTCCCAGCCACTGCCAAAACCTGGGCATCCAGGTTCAGATGTGGATCCAGGAGTACTCCCAAGCTGCAAACCTGAAATTTAAGTATAATCACATCTAACTCAGGTTGGATCTCTATTACCTGATCTGCCTTCTAACTGACCAGGAACATTCTGTGTCTTGTCTGGATTATGTTTTAATTTGTTTGCCTTCACACAGTATATTACTGACAACAGACACTGGTTTAGGACCAAGTGTTGGAGTTAAATGGAAGGAAAATGTAGAATTTGGAGTCATCTGCATACTGATGAAACTAAACTTCAGAACTCTGGATGACCTCTTCCAGCAGTTTCATGTAAATGTTAAAGAGTATGGGGGACAAAACCAAGCTGTGCAGTACCAACAGCCAGAGGGTAGAACAGGAATACCTCATCATCAGTGTCTGAGTTCTCCCCTTGAAGAGGGACTGAAATGGAGACAGTGCCTCAAAATCCTGAATCAGACTGGCAGCCCAGAAGAATATCATGGTCATGTAACATAATGCATTATTTTAAAATTAATACATTTTTAAAAACTTTCATTAGATTTTTATTCAATTTGCAAAGTTTGTATTTTTGGTGAGTCAAGTTTTTCAAAGAGAAAAAAGTAGAGGCTTATCGCGCAGCTTTATAATGCAACTTACTGCTTCCAAATTGAAGCCTAATTTGGGCTGCATGCTGGTCCTATCACATAGTTTTTGTTTCCCAATCCGGGATCCAAGTACAACCTGGCTGCTGCCCACATCCCTTAATGCGATTCAGTGGCCATTTTTCAAAGTTGGGAGCTTTCTGGCTTTGAAAAATGGCCACCGAAGCGCATTAAGAGACATGGGCTGCAGCCGAGCTGTACTCGGATGGCAGATTGGGAGACAAAAGCTATGCAATAGGACCAGCATGCAGCCCAAATTAGGCTTCATTTCGGGAGCAGTAAGTTGCTTTATAAAAGCTGTGCACTAAGCTCCATAGACACAATTGGATCACTTATAATGAACAGAAGCATCTCACCCCATTGCTGTTTTTCTTTCTCTTATTTGTTCTTTCCTTCTCACTGTCTTCCCTTCCCATTCTTTATCTCTCTAGCCTTTCCCTCCAGCTTGGTGTACATTACATTTCCCCCTTGGCTTAGTCCCCATACACCCCTTACAAGGCAGCATGGCTTTCTCTTTCTCTCTTACACTTTCTTTGGCTGCTGCCACATTACAGGATTAATGCAATTTGACATGGTTTTAACTGCCATGGCTCAATACTATGGAATTCTGATATCTTTAGTTTGTTGTGGAACCACAGCTCTCTGACAGAGAAGACTAAATATCTCATAAAACTACAAATCCTTTAATTACATGGTATTGAGGCATGGCAGTTAAAGCAGTGTCAAACTCCATTAACTCTGTATAGATGCAACCTTTGTTTGCAGAATTTGGGGGCCTTGCAGCAGAAAACACAACATAAAACTGTTGAGATTGTTTGGAAAAATGATTATCTCAGACCTGATTACAGCTTCCTTCCTAGGCACTGAAGAAAGTAGTCATAATGTATTTTAACTTTTAACTGGATAACCCAAGGTAAACTCTCTCAGTGACCCCTGGGTATCAAAATGAAGTTTCAGATACCTTGGTTTCACAATATAGATATCAATATAGATATTCAATCTGTGTATAATATACATAGATTGTACACTCTGAATAGTGATTGTACACACTGTGCATGAGTAGAGATCTGCATCTGTGTTCCTAGGTACAGAGCTTAAATCTTTGTCCATATGAACATATATAAAATAGAACAGGTGAGCACCAATGCTTATTAAGCTTCTTGTGAATCATTAGGTTTGTAAAGAAAAATGGGGAGAATTACAATCATAAGCCGCCTCCAGTCATTTCCTCAAGGATAAATAGATGGAATAAACAATTTTTGGAAGGGGTTTTGGTGTGGGTCTGATTAGTGTATTCATGTTTATTCCTTGCTTATAATTACTTATTCATAATGAAGTCAAACATGACCAGCTGAGCATCCCATTGCTCTCACTGGAATCTGGTAAAACCAGCATGTCCTTTATGTAGCAAAAGGAGCTGCAGACAGCACCTGTTGACTTGCTTTTGGGATTTTAATCAAACTGTTGTGATAATTATACTTACATTGAAGTATATAGAAATGAACAACAACTCCTTCTCCACCACCTCCACCTCTGCTGAATCCCACGCGTAGGGAGGGAGGAGGAATTCAAGAGCCGAGAAATTCTGGATAAATTCAGTTTTGTGAATAGTCAATAAACAGACTAAATTTGACTCAGATTAACTCAGTGATATTTTAAAATTAGCTATTAAAGAGCCTGGTTTATTCAATGCAGTGAGTGCTTCTGATCACATAAGTCAAACACGGCTAGCAGAGTCCTCTTTTCAGTATACTGACCTTGAAGGAGGTGGAGCAGGAAACTACCATTTGAGGCAACAGGGAGGAAATTTGTAGAACTGTGAAATAGAGGCACTTCAGTTGACAGATAGATTGTCAGAAGAGGGGAAAAAAGAAAAGAAAAGGAATGAGCTGTTCATTTGCACATATCTACCCAGTTATTGTCTTCTGTATTTGTAACTGTTTTGTTTTGTTAATCCCCCAGAATACCAAAATAATATATTTCATTTTCGAAAAGGGAAGTGAATTCAATGATTTTGTTTGTTTAAAAAAACCCCATCAGTTTAACACTAAGCTGTCTCATCTTGGCTCGAGCTTCACAAAGGGAGGCACCTAAGGCTAGTGCCGTCACAGAAGATTATCACACATGCACTAATAATCAGGGAAACACTAGGGAAAAGTTAAGGAAGTGCATGTGTGTGTAACCCTGAAACGTTTCCCCAACGTTATGCAATCGTGAGCTCCCTCTAGCGTCCTGGACTCATTCAGGGAAAGTGACTTTCCTACACATGGTTAGCATTTATAGGAGAGTCACCCTCCCTGAATGATTCCAGGATGCTAGAGGGAGCTCATGATCGCATAACACTGGGGAGGTGTTTCAGGGTTACATACGCACATGCTTCCTTAACATTTCCCTAGTGTTTCCCTGATGGTAAGTCCTTGTGTGATAATCTTCACAGATGTGTCATGTGATCAGTGATGATGCACAGATTAGGCATGCCAGATCATCATACTTGGAAGAGATTTCTTCTCACAATAGATACTGAAAGGTTTAGGTATTTCCTAAAGGACTGCAGAATGAAGACATTATATGACATCATTGCTGGTCCCTGGTACCTAGTCTTCCCTATCTGAATTTGGACCAAAGAGAACAAAGAAAAGAATGGGCATACTGAAAATAAGGTTTAAGCAGACATATTCTGAATCTGTGAATATTGAGGATTTTATCACATGAATCTTTACATCTACTATTTAAGGTCAAGAATAGCAACTTTGACAATACTAATTGCATGACATCATAGCCATTTTGTCTCTCTTTCACTTTTACAGCATCCCTTTTCATTGATGGGAAACACCTGTCAGTAAGGTCCCAAACACACAAAATACTGTAGCATTTCTTCTCAAGTGTGGTAATTTTCTGGCATGGCTGTACCAGTACTGGATAGTCACATGGGTCAGTGTCCTCACTTCCCTCCTGTTCCCTATTCTCCTTCCTGTTCCTAAGCAGGTGTCTTCATGCACTGGCCCCCAGTCTGCCAAAGAAGGAATGACTGCTTACTTGTAAAGAGGTGGTCATTCTTTCTTTGGCAGGAGGAAGGGGGAGAAATAGGGAGAGAAGGGAGGCAGGATTAAGAGGGAAGGAGGAAGTTAATGTGCAGGGATCTTTGGTGGCACAAAAAGCCCCATCATGCTGTTGAAGAGAGGTGTATGGTATTAAAAGTTCCAAGATAAGCATGTTTTCATATGTGATAAAGTCTTATCTCAGCATGTCTTAACTCTGTTTTAAAACAGGGAAGGGTTTTTGGATTTGTTTAGTTTGCTTTGTTTAAATCACCGAGCAGTAGGGATGTAAAACCTTGACTATTTCATTGTTGTGTCCAAATAATTAGGGTTGAGTTGGAAGAGACAACAAGGGCCTCTGCCATCACATCTTCTTGATGTGCAAACCCCATTTTTTGTCCTGGAAACAAGTAATTATGACTGTTCGTACACTCTTACATAGCCTATATTGGTAGAATTCAAAGATATAGCTGTGTTAATCTGTAGAATAAGTATGTAGAGAGAATGACTGCCCCCCACATCATGTATTAGCCCACTGCTCTGTCCTGGTTGTATTTTTTATTGTGTTTTTAATAGATATTTTAATTGTAACATGTTTAATCTTGTTTTAAAGGGGGGAATTTGGGACATAATTTTGTAAATGTGGATATTTTAATATGTTGTGAGCTGCTTTGATTGTCTCGTCACAGAAAAGTGGGATAAAAATAAAAGTTTTGTTATTTATTTTATTTATCTTGTAGCATCTTTGAGACTAAGGAGCTGTACATACAGTCTCTAAGGGACGGCACAACACCACCCCTTTCCTAGCCAGATCAGGGCCACAGCAACTTCACACCATGGCCCTAATCTGGCCTTTTGAGGGCGCAAAAAGGAGCTGCAAGAAGCAGCTCCTTTTTGCACCCTTGAAAGGGTGCCATAGCTGTGTTGCCACAGCTATATGGAGCTCCTTTGGTGCTGAATCATATGGACACAGTGCTGGAGGAGTGTGGAGTGGCGTGCAATGTCAGGGTGCCCCAGGGGTGGAGCTGGGCATGCATCATGAGGACTCTACGCCCCAACTCCACCCCCATGCTGGCCTTAATGGCCGGTGTGTACAGGGCCTATCTGAAAGAAAGAAGACCAAACTGTCCTTGTCATCTAATTTCCATATCCAACAGTGATGTCTTTGTCCACAAACAACCATAATTAAAACTGGAGTTGCTACCTCATTTCCATACCCCAAAATTTTTGAATTTGAATTGATGTTCTCACAAACCTATGACATATATATGTCTGCCCCTGGCTTCCACTCCACCAAAACCATCTGAGAAAGTAGACTGAAGTTTACAGAAGCTGATGCTGCTAACTTCTTTCTTTCACACAGTCTATATAGTTCTACATCCTGTGCATCTGATGTATCATACTTTTACAAAAATCTACTTAAATTACAATCCTATGCTTGTCTATTCAGGTGTTAAGTCCCATTAGTTCAGTTGGACTTACTCATAAGCAATTAATTCATTCAGATGGAATCCGAAGAGGTGAACTGAAGTCTCAGTTTATGAAATGCTAATGATCTGATGAAGTGCCTTCTTTTGTGGCTACATTTTAAATATTTTAAGATATTTTATTTTTTTCATGAAATTTTATTTTAAAAATAATAATTGTGACATCATTTTGTAACTTTCTTGCTTCAACAAAGGTGTGTGTGCATCTGTGGGCATAGTTTGAAAATCATTATGCTGTGTATCACCATTTCTCTCAGGGTTTGAAAAACATGGATAAGCTGTGAAGGAAATATTGAGAAAGCGGTTCTGCTGTGTTAGACAGATAATACAGCCAAAACATGAGGATACTGGAGCTATATAAAACTCAGTAAAACTGGCATCTATAGCACAGCAAGGGAAAGAAATGGCAGGTAACAGCTGTTTGTCCTACAGCTGAAACATTTTTCAATCTCTGCATGAACAAAAATAATAGAAAGTGAACACCTTTTTGAACTGAAATCATTGTTATTTTTCTTTCACTCTAAATAGCTGATCTGTGCCAGTTCCTATATGATCATAAGCATTGTTTGGTTTTGTTCACAGTTTTGCTTTTTCTTCTCTTGGGGATTTAGAATATTACCTTCTGTGATTGATGAATGCAGATTAATTGCATTTTCTATTGTGTGATGTGGGCCTTAAGAGTGACACTAAGGGGGTTTGATTTTTACATTCAATGTTTCATTAGTGTATTGTCTCACCTGAGGGCACTGTTTGGGGACGATTGTTTTAGAGCCAGTGTGAGTTGCAACAGCTATGGCGGGTTACAGACTGCCATTTAGTACGTATTCTATATGTACTAGTGTTAGGAAGGGGTGGTGCTTCCGCACCCCCCCTAACCCTAGTACATATAGAATACGTACAAGATGGCGGCGCCCTGTTCATTTGGGCGCCGCCATCTTTACGTATCGGACGCTGTGCATCCGAAAGTGTCATGGCGCTAATGATGTTGCGAATGCGCCCCTGGCACCTCGCGACGTCATTAGGGCGCCACAAGAAGAAGCTCCATTTTGGAGCTTCTTTTTTGCTCCGTAACGGAGCCGCGCGGTTTGACTGCAGCGGCTCCCTTACGGAGCAAACAGCGGCGGCGGCAGACCGCCTCAAAGCGGCGGTCTATAACCCGCCTATGTTGTGCATCCTTATTTAGAAGTACACTCCTGATTTGATTTCAGAGTCTATATATTTACATAAGAGTGGGCAACTGTGGTCCTCCAGCTTTTTTAGAACTCCCATAATACCTTATCGTTGGCAATACCAGCTAAGATTGATGGACACTGTAGGCCAAACACTTCTGCTGGACCATGGTAACCCCTGTCTTACATGGTTACATACAGAACCATAGCCTGCTATTTAGCAGGTCCCTGTTCAGCCATGAGGTATACCACAAATATCTTTCTCTCAGTGACCATCTCTCAGTTAAACCTTCTTTATGGAGGGGAAAATAAAATAAGAAAGCTCCAAGCACATTGCCCTGAGCAATTTGGGGATGGACAGGGTAAAAATTGCATATATGGTAATAAAATAAAAACAAGCATGGCTAAAATTGAATAAGACTTGGGAACTTTTTGACCTAGGTCATCAATTTGCAGTATTTAGCGCCACTTGTGTACTAATTGATGAGCTACTGATTCATTTCCAGGGCCCAGTTCAAGATGCTGGCATCACCCTTATGGCCCTGTGTGGCTTCTCAACCTATTGGACTTCAGATCCATTTGGGAAATCCATTTGAATCCTATAGATACAGTGCTTAAATAATCCCTACAGATACTCTCATTTCAACAGTCTAATGGTCTGACAGCTGCCTGATTTTCCTCCTTTTCCTTGGGCCAGAAACAAAAATGTAACAAACTGTTGGAGGAAAATTGTCTTTAAGATGCCCTAAAAGTAGTTTGCTGTAACAGATAAAAGGTAAGCAATATGAGGACCAAATGAATCACTGAGGAGAATATGTTCGCCAACCACACTTCTTTTTGGAGGTGAGAACAACAAAGATGAGTGTGAAAAGTGGAGTCAATGTTTTGAGAAGACTAATATTGAAGGAGTTAACACCTGAGAATCAAGTTCCAGATCATTTTAGGCCCAAAATAAAGGTATAACTCAAGCATTATTAACTGAGACTGGAAACAAATTGATAGTCCCTCAGTGAAGTTGACATAAAACAGGCACAAGATTGCTGAAAGAGCTGACTAGTTGAAACAGTGGCAATTTTTTTTGATAAGTATTAAGATCTACGGTAATGTGCAAATTGATTATTTTTATTGCAGATCAGCATGAAGCAGAAGAGACATGGTTGTGAAGTAATGTCTGCAATAAAGAGATCCATGGAATTGAACATGATATTTATACATACTGTGTAGACTAGGACACTGGACTTTTCTTCAGTGTGCATGTATTAGAAAATATGGCAGGGATTTCACATCCCTATTCTGATTATTTGATGGGACTTCTTGGGCCAAGATTTCAGCATTTTCCTTTTGGGAAACAATGACTTCCTTTTATATTCATATGATAAATTATGTTTCTGTTTTCATCATTTTTAGCTATTTCTCCCCCTTCATAGCATCTTACAAGACTCTCCATAAATGCAAATCTTGCTACTCTCATTGCATTTACAGTTTGGAGTCATGTCAATAGACATTCCAAGCCAGAGGTGCATTCTGATCATCTTTCTTCAAACACAGACCATACAAATGTGTTTGGAATTTGATCTGATTCACCTAGAATTACCTAAACAGGGCCTTAAGTCTCAAACAAAATAGGACCACTTATTCAGTGGTAACTCAATGAATTAACACTTATTAATTCCTTGAATGTCCATTTTATCTTTTTAAAATGTATTTTATACTTTTAATAGCATTCTATTTTAATATTATAATACTGTAATTCCTTTTAAATGCATCTCTTTTCTATGTTTTTAATTGTATTGTTCTTTTAATATTGTTGAGCTGCTCTGAGTCCCAGTTCTGGGAAAAAGAGTGGAATACAAATAATAATAATAATAATAATAATAATAATAATAATAATAATAATTCAACAGGTCTGCTCTAATTGGAGCTATTAATTATATATATATAGGGCTATGTATTTGGGTAGATGCCTAAATACCTGAATGGCCTGATCCAATCTAATCTGAGAAACTAAGCAGAGTCAGCCCTGGATAGTACTTGGATGGGAGACCACCAAGGAATACCAGGTGCTGTAGGCAATATTTCAGAAGAAGAAACTGAGAAAACCACTTCCCCGTATTCCTTGTATAAGAAAACTCTATGACATTCATGGGGTCATCATAAGCTGACAGGCAACTTGAAAGTACACACATATTTGGGGCAAAAGTTATCTATGTAGGAATTAGTTACTCTAGGATTTCTTTTCTTGCCTCTAAGATTGACAGATGAGAATGCCTCTAAAAATAAAATGGAATTATTTATTTGTTTCATATCAGATTTAAGCTTTGTTTCATATCAGATTTAAGCTTCTATCTACCATTCATGTACTTCAGCTGAATGGACTGGCTTAATGTTGCCCACTGGTGTGATACTGGGACAGCTAGTTGATGTCCAGAGCACCACAGCAGCAGATGGTGAATGTGGTGGCAAACAAGCCTGGTGTAACACCTGAACTGCCATGGACATACTGAGCCCAGTAGGACTGACACTTGTTGCTAGCACATTTTAGAGCCAGAAGCTGGTATGTACACAGTTACTGTATTAGTTTTACTTTAAAATGCATTATGCTTTTTTATAAATAAATGTTCCCTGTTCCTAAGGTAAAATGAACAGCAGCAAACTCCTATTTATTCTGTAGTCATGATGATACTGTGATCTAAGTGATTTTAAAATGGAAAACTGCATGTGTTCAGAATATTTCAATTTGGACAGGATTGTCAAGAAGTCTTTTGTTTGGTTGGTTGTTCTAATTTATCAGGAATGTAGAAGCAGCTGTAAAGAATGGAATGGCAACTGGAGAAGGAGAAGGAAAAGTGAAATATTCGTTTTGTACTTCTGTAATGAAATATGAGGTATAACACCTTATAACCTAGATGCAATGGCCAGCCAAAAGTGCTTGCAAGGGATAAATTCATGAGCATAGAGAGAAAATATGCAAGATAGGCTTGCTGTATTCCACTCCCACAAATCTGAGAAACTAATCCACATATTATACAGATTACTCCAATTTTCATTCTAATTATGTAAATTATGCATATTAATTGTTACACTTTTTATGCTATATTTCAAAATTTATACCAGTTTTTACAGTCACAACTGAAAAGAATGAGAACAGCACCTATAACTTTCATTTATAGTGCTGTTTCCATACATAGACAGAGACAATGCAAATGAAACGTAGTGTTATAAATATATACAATCCCCTACATACCAGTAGTTTCCACCAGCCACCTCTGCAACCTCAGATGCAGTTTAGCAGCTTAATCCAACAAATCAAAGGCAAATCAAAGGGGAAGGTCTTCAACACCTTATGAAGATTAGTGAGATCCTCTTGCAGCCGGAAGTCCAAAGGAAAACCTTTCCACAGATGAGAAGCCAGACCTTCAAAGGTTTGTGACCTTGACAGAGCTCTGCACATCAGTGGAACAGACAATAATCCTTTGCCTGTAGATCTTAAATTCTTAGATGATGCATACTATGTTACAGTACAAATGAATAATATTTATGGTGCTGGACTTGGAACAGCAAGACTCAAGTTCAAAGCTCTGCTTGGTCATGGAATTTACCATCAAGCCTTAGGTCACCATAACTCGCTTACAGATTCTCTTGCCTCATTTTATGACCTTGCAGTGTATCTTTCCCTTGCTTCTTGCTCTCCATCACCTACATTGCTTACTCTTCCATTGCTCCTCCCTCCTTTGATTCATCTCATGCCCCTACAACGTATCCCAGCCTTACTCACTGAATCCTGCCACTGTGCCTCTCATTCTGTTCTCCTTCCCTCCCTGCACTCTCCCTTCACTCCTGCTCACTAACCTTCCTAGTGCATGCGCTTGGTTTATGACCCCTTCAATTTTGCCATTCTTACAATTCATGCACCACTGCTACTCCATCCCTCGTCTCCATATGTATCTAATCTAATTTACAGGAATTAAAATGAGGGATTAGAGAGAGGTGTGTATGTGTGTATCTGTTGGAGGCCTGCACTTTCTGCACCCAGAGTGTGTGTGTTTGTGGGGGATAGATTTAAGAGCTCCACAGCTGTAATACACATAGCCATCTAACCACTTTCATCCTCTACAAACTTACATTGAGGGTTCTAGTTGTACATAAGTAGCAGTGGCACATGAATATTACTTTGCCCTTGTGCCTTTGTGTTATTTTAAGCTGTAAAATGCATAATTGAAAGTGAAATTAAAACACAAAACAAACAAACAACACCTTTCCCCTGGTGTACTTCAGAATCCATGATGTGTTGAGAGTCACAAATGGAGGATCAGAACAAACCCAGCAATCCAAAACCAGAACCATCCTCACACTAAGATTTGGTTTGGGCAAATTCCCATCTAAATAGTGCATTGAGCCAGAAAAGGGTCAAAATCAATGTTAACAGTAGCTAGCAGTCAAAAGAAAATAAGCTAGATAATTTTGACCACTTTTGAAATGTTCTAAACATTCCTTCTTGGCTCTACTAAGCAAGGGACGAAGCGCTAAACTTCATGCTATCTTAAATGTATAACATGTAAGGCTACTTTCCTTTAAAAAACAACAAACAAACACAAAAGCTTACAAATCAGCATTTGATGGTCCAGTCAAAATAGTGACCATCCCACACACTAATGGCATTTAAACCTTGAAAGTTGCTTCCTCTGTTGATGCCATTCTTTTCTTTTTAACCCCAGCCACACAGGAAAGTGGGACTGCATTTAAAAACAGAGTTGGAGTGGGTATTTCACCTTTGTTTAAGTGCACACATTGGTCTCAGTATGGAACAGGGTCCAAATTCTTGCTTGTGAGTGAAAAAGAAAAAGAGCATCAATGTATACTACAAATTTAACATGTTAGGTAATTTAACCCCAAATGAAACAATAAACAGGGTTTGTCAGTGCCAACCTTTTTATACTTTGCCAAGTTACTATCAACAAAATAATAAATGTAGGTAAGAGCATTTGAATCAAGTTGGCATTTACAGTGGTACCTCGGGATACGAAATACCCAGGTTACGAAATTTTCGGGATACGAAAAAATCCCATAGGGAATTATTGTTTCGGGTTACGAATGTTTTTTCGGGTTACGAAAAAACTTTTGGTGCTTTTTTCGGCTTTTTCGCACAGAATCGCGGCTTTTCCCCATTAGCGCCTATGGCAATTCGGCTTACGAAGGCTTTTCGGGTTACGAAAGCGGCCGCGTTACGAATTAATTTCGTAACCCGAGGCACCACTGTATTGCCTTGAATGTGAATGCATTAATTTAACCTTGATTTAACCTTGCTTTTAAGATGGGTCTTGTTCAGTCACAGATTCTGCCTGTTCACATGGCTTCATTTAATAAACAGAAACTGATGTAATTATTGAAAGGAAATATATTTAAATCATTCAGTAGTGAATGTCAGTTAAATAAAATATTCATAGTTTTTAAAGTCACTATGGACTGACTTTCTGAAACTCAGAGGTTGGTTGCTGACTATACTAATTAGCAAGGGGTAGTGGAGCTGGTGGTTTCCATGTCAGTGGGGCAGTGAATCTGTTCTGGGTTTTAGCCTGAACTTAAAAGGAGCTATCTAAGATGCTGAAACTATTTTGAGAATAGGTTCCTTGGACAGATCTTTAAAAATGCAGACTACAGTCTGGAGCACATTCACTGCCCATTGACATGGAAGTCACCTAGTTTTGGGTTCACATGGATATTCTTCTAAAATATTGAATGAGCTTATTTCAGAAAGAAAAGAAAATAAGGTTATCCTTCACCTTGGTAGCTAACAGGTTCTGCAGGAAGAATTCCTTACCTTCAATTCTAGATTTTATTCCTATCAGTTTGTGTTGTCTGTTTACAATTAGTTTATTTGTTTTTGTTTTTTTGTTGTTGTAGCTCAGATTCACTCTACAGATTCCTTTTTATCAAGGCTCAACCTGCGGAGTCGATACAATCAAAAGGATGGTGTGAACCACCTCACAACTGCCTGTTTGAAATGCTAATGGTACCCAATTGTTTGCAAATACTCCATGGTCAAATGAACAAATTAAGTATTATAGTAGCCTCTCACTAACTGAGCTTCTTTGCTTCCATCAAGAACAGTGAATTGTGTAATAGCTTCCTGAAACAAAATAAAAAGAAGAAAATCATCATCAGACAAAAGCCATCAGATTTTAAACGCCCTTGCACAACAGAGCCAATTCAGTAACAGCTCTTCTGCTAAGAATTTTATGTGTTTGCAAATGTATTTGTATGGAGCTTTCCATTCCATCTTAGCTTATGCTGGGAAGATTGCTTCACATGAATGTTATTGTGATTGGCCAATCAGTTCTAAGAGGCAGCTTTTATCTCGTCTGTGGTGATGCATTTTCTTTTTGGCTTCTTCTTTTTTTGTCCTTGTAATAGACCAAAAATATTTATTCCACCACTAGTGACCTGTAGAACCAACATGGCTCAGTGGTTTCAGTGCTGGACTATGATTCTGGAGACCAGAGTTCAAATCCCCACTTGGCCACTGGGTGACCTTGTATAAGTCATACTCTCTCAGCTTCAGAGGAAGGCAATGACAACCTCCTATGAACAAATCTTGGCAAGAGAATCCCATGATAGGTTTGCCTTAGGGTCACCATAACTCTGAAATGATTTGAAGACACACAACAACAACAACAACAGTCGCTTATAGTCCCATTAGGGAAGGGTCGACCTCATCCCTCAGTGATGGGCTGAGGCCTCCTGCCCTCCTGATACAACCAAGTTACATAGTTTAATCCAGCATCAGTGGGAGGTTCAGGGCTACGGACCACACTGGGTGATACTCCGGAAGGGGGGGTGACACCTGGTTGGTCTATTGCCCCTGCAGGGCCTTCCTGGGGCCTTGGGCATCCTGTCCAGGCCACTGTGAGGCCGTGGACACCCCATCTGAGTCACCATGAGGCCTTGAACGCTCCGTCCAGAGCATTGCAAAACCTTGGGCATCCTGTCCTTGGGCACCAAGAGGCCTTGGGTGCTCTGTCCGTGCCACCACAAGGTCTTAGGCACTCCATCCAGGGCACCATGAGGCCTTGAGTACTTCACTCAGGCTGCTGTAGGGCCACGAGGGCAATTCACTTATGCATGCATGAGCACTCCCATACATACATGCTCCCGTGCGGGGGGCACACATCAGAACTCCTGCCCTCAGAAGCCCCATCTCCCACACTGGGTGTCACCAATTCAGGTGATGCCACTGGTTTAATCCTGTAGTTCTGAATTCAGAGACATAAAGTTGTTGGTCTGGAATATCAGTATGCAAAAGGTATGTTGCAGCACTATTTAGACTGAGTGAAAGAAGCTGTAGCATGAGCTTTCATAGACTTGGTCTATTTCCTTGGATGCATGGTTCTATCCTTTCATTCTGTGTTATTTGTAAAGAAAAGGTACTTTCAATCCTTCCCATGTTTCTGTCATTTTGTGTCTTGATTGGATTCCCATGGAGTGCTCCATTTCCAGTCTATTCTTGGCTGAGCCTTTCTTCTATAATGAGACAAGTCTCATTTTAAAGCAGTTCCTGATACTCCTCACAGAAAATGTATGAAGCCTCTCTGGATGCAGGCTGCTCACTAAATGTAATCAAGGGTCAGTTGAATTGGCAGTTTAGGGAAGGATATTAAGAATTCCTAGAGAGCTCTAGTGCTTCAACAAACTACAAATCCCAGCATTCCATAGGATGTCACCATGGCAATCAAAGTGGAATCACAGTGTTACAACTGTGTAGTGTGAAAGAGACCTTAATGTATATAGGTTTTTTTAAAAATGTATTTCAGACCCTGATAAATGTAGTGTGGTGATTTATGTCACCTTGTAGTTTATGGACTTAATTAAAAATCTTTTGCAAGGCTGTGCTTAGTGTCTTTAGAACTGTACAGTGATTAGCTGAAGTTTCTTTTTTGTTTTGTTTTGGAACAAGACAAAGGCGGTAGTTGGAGGGCAGGTGAAAAGGTAGCTATTGGTACCTGCTGGAGAGCACCAAAGTGCACCTTGGAAGTCAACATTGGCCAAATGAGCTGTGTCACCTAATTATTTTCAATTACAATTATGATCTTTTCTTTAACATTTTCCTGAGCTGATGCTTGCGTGCCTAATGTAGCCAACTCTGACTTTATGATCCCTATTGTTACAACGTGCTGTGCTTAATTATTTCGTCGCCATAACAAACAGACGTTCTGAACATTGGACGATAATATAAAAAGAGGTAGGAGAATAGCTTGAGATGCTCTCATTTTAATTATGTTGATAGTGCACCCTGTGGTTTCAAAAACAAGGCTAGAACTCTAGTTTTTTTTTTTGGCCAGGCCTCCATGAACAACTTTAAACATAAGCTGATGTGGATTTTCTTTTGTATATAAAGAATGTTGACCTGTGTGGATGCTTTCAAAAATATATTTAAAAATCAATCTCTCAGATTTTGCTAATCCTGACTCTGTTTAGGAGAAAGATATTTATTAATATGTTGAAATCCTGCCTCCCCTTAGGGGCAGCCTAGACAAGATAGCAAATAATCAATTAATTTAAACCTATGTTGATCTCATTCATTTGAAAATTAGGAGAGTAGGAATCCAACTTCTGCAAGCAAAGGTAAATATGCATTAAGTATTAGCTCTTTTTCCCCACCTTTACCGTATCATGTTTTATATACACATAAACACCATTTTTCTCTGATGTCACATTATATTACCAAATGGATCTTACAGGAAGAAAAGCATCTGTCTCTGTGTGTACATTCACACACAATAGTGCACCTAAGTCGGGTTCAGCTCATTTCAACTATTTTTTTCTTTCCTTCAAAAACTGCCCTTACCTTCACTTCTGGTTCTTTATGTATGATTGGAACAAGGCTAGTTTTACAAGCAAACCACTTTCCTAATGTTACATCTAGTTTGGCTCTTAAATTACATCTTAAGACAATAGGATGGCAGCAAACCCAGGTGTTAGAACCAGTGTTGCTCAGTTAGAAACATTGGGGTGGGGAGACATTTGTGATATTAAACAAAACATTTTCCAACCTCTGCCTCATGTATGTGTTATGTGTGTGCACCTTCAAGTTGCCTATTGACTTATAGTGACCCCATAAATTTCATAGGGTTTTCTTAGGCAAGGGATATTAAAAGTTACTTTTGACAGTCCCATCCTCTGATGCACAAAAAATGTCTCTATTGTGAGATGGGACGGGATGATAATGAAAGATAATTTACGGTACATATTAAACATATTAGAATATTATGAGAATCATATTAATGAAAAAGTAGGATTGATATTCATTGATTTTGAAAAAGCTTTTGACTCACTTAATTGGTAGTTCTTGTATAAAATATTAGAGAAATTAAATCTAGGAACGAATTATACCAATTGGATAAAACAAATTTATAAAGTACAATCAACTAGAATAATTATAAATGGGGACAAAACACAAAGAATTCAGATGAATGGGGGAACAAGGCAAGGATGCCCTCTTTCCCCTTTGTTGTTTATTTTGGTCATGGAAAGACAACATAAATAAGATCAAACAAACAAATATTGGGATTAAAAAAGAAAAATTACTCTTACAACACATTGGCATTTGCGGACGGCTTAGTAATTGTACTGAATGATCCAAAGAAGAGTGCATTGGAAACAATAAAAATCATAGAAGAATTCGGAGAAATCACGGGCTGCAAAATCAATAGAAGTAAATCAGTGATATTAACAAAAAACATGACAGGAGTGGAAGATCAGGATTTAAGTCAAATTATGGGTTTTAATATTTAGAAATTAACATCTCAAAGAACACTGTGGAACTATTTGATAAAAATTATAATAAAATCTGGAGAGAGATTAAAAATGATCTAACAAAATGGGGTAAATTGAAATTATCAATATTAGGAAAAATATCGACAATCAAAATGGCTATTCTTCCAAGATTTATGTTCTTGTTTCAAATGCTGCCAGTTATATCAAACCTGGAATAGAGAAATTAGGAAATTTATTTGGAATGGGAAAAAAACTAGAGTTAAAAGGAAAATCTTACAAAATGCCAAGGAAAGAGGACTGGGTATGCCAAATCTTAAATTATATTATGAAGCTAGTACCCTCAATTGGATTAGAGACTGGATTAATTTAGATAACAAAAGTCTATTAGAATTAGAGGGAGATGGACTATAGTTTGGATGGCATGCCTATCTACAATACAGGAAAATTAGTGCAAATAAAAAATTCAACAACCACTGTATTAGGAAACCATTATTAAGAATTTGGCTCAAAGACAAGGTTAAACTGTATAGGAAAATCCCTACTTGGACCTCACTTCAGGAAGCATTTTATGGAAGAGAAATAATGGGAGGGGAAAATTGGTTAACGTACAAAACTCTAATTAAAAAGAAAAAGGGGAAATGGGATATGAAAACACTGGAGGAACTCAAAGAAGAGGGGATAAGGATTAATTGGTTCAATTATCGACAACTAAGAGAAAGATTTAAAGAATACAATGCAAATTAGGAATTGAGGAAGAACAAAATGAATTGGATAAAATAATAATTAGTAGATAAATTGATTAGTAAATTTTATAAAATATTACTTAATTTGGATCAGGAAATGGAAACTATCAAAAATACAGTTGTACGTGGATGAAAAATATAGGGCACCATAGTTTTTTGTGGGTTTTTCGGGCTATGTGGCCATGTTCTAGCAGAGTTTCTTTCTGATGTTTCGTCAGCATCTGTGGCTGGCATCTTCAGAGAATGCTTTGGGCATATAGGGCACCAATTGAGCTTGAAAAATGGAAAAAACATTTGGAATAAATTAGAGAAATACACAAAGTCACAAAACCTAAGTGAGAACTTCTATAAAATGTATTTAAGATGGTATATTACCCCAGAAAAATTGGCAAAAATTTACAAAAAATTTTTCAAATTTATGTTAGAAATTCAACAAGGAACCAGGGATGTTTTACCATTGTTGGTGGTCATGCAAGAAAGCTAGGCAGTACTGGAAGTCCATAAATAATATAACTGAAAATATTCTGAAGAAAAAAATCCAGCTGAAGCCTAAATTTTATCTGTTAAACTTAGGGGACTCACAAATAGAAAAAAAGCATGAAAAAAAAATCATTTTTATATGACCACCACAGTGCGTATAACCTATGCACAAAATGGGAAGTTAAATTCAATACCTGATGTAAGAAATTGGCTAATTAAATTGTATGACGCACTAGAAATGGATATACTTTCACAAAAAATGACTTTAAAACCACTCAAAGAAATTCTGAAAGAATGGGGTCCAGTGTTAACATACATAGAGTCCAGGAAGACCAAATGACCAAGGGAATGAAAATAGAAAAATGATACAGATGAAAGGATCTGTTAAGAGATGTATAAATCTATATCATTTAATATCGGGTGGGCAAAGAGAGACGAAATATGATGAGAGGCAGAGAGAGAACTTAAAAGGTAACTTAACTAAGGATAGAAATTTTCTTCTTTGGGTTTGGTTAATTTTCTGTGTAGAAATTATTACATAAGAAACATAAGATTTATATACAGAACATAACTTTGTGATAATAGTAGAAAAGATATGAGATGGAATACAAGATAATAGATATATTAGTAAAAAAAATAGATCAGTTAGACAAATAGAATATTTAGGAAATCTAAATGATCAAGAGACGAAGAAACTGCCAAAATATGAGGAGGAAGTTGTGTAAGTGAGGAGTGTTGAATGAAGGTTAATGAAAGTTATTATGAGAATAAGAATGGGGGAAGAAAATGTTTTTGGTTTAGTGGGAGAAGAGTGAGAAGAGGTTTGGAAGTTTGAATGAGTAAGGTGAAGAAGGAATTGTTAAGTGGGTGTATGTAAGAAGAAGGTCTGAGAGGGAGAAAGAAGATGAAGAAAAGATGATAGAAAAGATGAACGGCAAAGGCGAATAAAGTTGAAGAAGACGAAGAACAACAGAAGAGACAACTACAACCTAATCATCAATATATATATAGACTTTACTAACTTAACACTAGACTTATCTTTTATGTTTTATACTCACAAATGACAAAATGTAAGATTGAATGACTTGTAATTTTTTTAAATAAAATCAAATAATTTTTTTTAAAAAAAGTTACTTTTGACAGTCCCATCCTCTGATGCACAAAAATTATCTCTACTGTGAGATGGGACATTGGGATGGGATGACAGGACTTGCAGTGCAAGAAACAATGACTGAGGTCTTGCATATGGAAACATATGTATGTCATGAAGCTATCTTTCTGTAGATATGCTTCCCAGTGTTATCCCCAAACCCATCTTGTAAGTCATGCATCCCCTCCTGAACCATAATACTTTCTATTTTCTTTTAGCTGGACATGCTGCAACAGACACTTGTAGGGACCTCCAGGAGTTGTTGAGATGTTCTTGCCAGTGACAACCTTGCTGTACATCCAGCTTTTATTTATGTTTACATCCTGCCTTCCCTCCAGTGAGTTCTAGGTGATCTACATAGCTCTTCTCTTGTTTACTTAACATTCAGAACAAACCTGTGAGTTGAATCAGATGAAAGAAGAGTCTTTGACTTAAAGGTATTTCGATAAGTTTTACAGCTGAGAAAATTGAAAACTGAACCTGGGTCTCCCAAATCCCAGTATAACACGTCAATCACAACTAAAAACTTTGCTGCTCTAGTTCAATGTGAAATCTACAAAGTTCCATTTATTTTCAAAAGAAACTCCAGACTTTACAGGAGGGAAACACTCCCCACATATACAGACACACAACATTTGGATCAAGCAACAGAAACAAATTAGAATTAAAGGTTTGTGCTCCTGTTTGTTTTACACACATACAGTAGTTCTATTCCTTTGCTAAGAGATCGTTTTTTAATCCCTCTTCACCTCTGCTTTCTGCACCTCCTGAGTTGCAGGAAGCCATATAGTACGCGCGGAGCACGTACTAGGGTTAGGAAGAGGCGGTGCTTCTGCACCCCCCCTAACCCTAGTGCGTGCTCTGCGTGCACAAAATGGCGGCAGCTGTTCCACACGGCCGCCGCCATGACAACGTCACAACCGCGCCGCCTCTATATGGGGCAGCGCGGACGTGACATTGTCGCTCCCGCCAGGGCGCTTAGTGCGCCCTTAGCGCGGAGCAGGAAGGAGCTCCATTTCGGAGCTCCTTCCTGATTTGCACCGCTGGGCGCAGCTTTCACATGGCTGCACCCAGCAGCGCAAAGGAGAAAGGGGCCAAGCGGCCCCTTTCTCCTCCTCCCCAACGCCGCAGGGTGGCCTTGGGGCTTGAAGCCCCAAGGACACCCCTTTCCAGGCTGCAGGGAAGTGGCCTTTTGCCGCTTCCCTGCAGCCCGGAAAGCGGCGGATCGGGGCCTCAGCGGCTGCCGGTCTAGCCACTGAGGCCCCAATACACCGGGAAAAGGGGCGGTCTGTAACCCGTCTCAATCTCCCTGCTACATGCTTTGTAGCTAGAGTAAATAAATATATGCCAAGTGTGGATATAGGAGTGGGAGTTTAAGAACTTTTCAGGATGGACACCTATTTGTTTTCAAACACAAGAAAAAAGCAGAAAATGAGAAAAGCAACAGAAGTTTCTTATGCAACATGGAGAAGGAATAAAATCTGACAGCAGCCAAACAGGGGAAGCAATTCTCTCTCAACTCATCCACAAACCCAGAATATACCATAGGTAATATGATGAGATCTGGATCTACTTTTGTTGCTACATTATACTAGCTAATAGTCAGGAATAGGTCCCAACAAAATGGTTTCGTACTACTGTAGGAGGAACCCACTAAGCCAGAGGTAGGAATCTTGTGGTTCTCTGGGTCTGAATCCTATTGGTAGTCTCAAGTAGAGTTGATTAAACCAATTACATATTGGATGATGAGTTAATACTTTTGATTCATTTGATCATTCAGGGAGGCCACAGGCCTGAATATACAGGACCTGAGCAGAGCAGTTGATGACAGAGGATCTTGGAGATGTCTCATCCACAGGGTCACCATGAGTCAGGGCTGACAGTGAAGGGAGGGAAGTTATTAAATGACATCTAGCACCGGAGAGCCTGGGAGCTTATTTCTGATTACACATGCAAAAGAAGATAACAATCACACTACTTCTGAGAACAACAGAAGCCTCTAATGTCTCCCTAATAAGTAGCCATTTGACTAATTGTAATTTTTTAAAAATTAAATACATGTTCAGCCATGGATTTTCTTACTGTTCACACTTCTATGAGTTAGGCAGACACAAATGCTGAGGATGAATGTGACTAATATAAAAAATTATCCCTTTTATCTGAGGCCTGGAAAAATAATTCATACTTAGGCCAGTCAGTTCCGAACAGGGCAAACTATTTGTATTTTATCAAGGCTCAAGCGTTGCAGTTCTACAACATAAATCATTTGTAGGAGTTACATATTTAGCAACATTCACAACAAAGTTATACATACAAACAACTGTAATAAGAACAAGTTGGGTTACATAGACCAACTTTTTTTCTATACAATTCTTATTTCTTCTAATGTTTTATTTTGTGCAAAATAAAAGTTTGATAATAAACAACATGTGCCTCCACTTTTCTTTTGTCTGGAAGTAAATTAGAGACTGCCATACATTGTTTCAACTTTTGAAAGGATGGTAGAAATGTGAATTTAATTTAAAAAAATTAAGGATTCAAGTCAATGTGAATCATCTTTCTCCTTTCCTCCATTCCCCGCTACTTATTTATATAATTTATATCCTACTTTTCTCTCCAATGGGACTCAAAGCAGCCTACAATACAGTATATCATAAAACAGAACAGCTAAAATAGTATGGAACACAAAAGTTTAAAAGCATTAAACCATTAATCCCATTAAAACACTACTTTTAAGACATTAATTTAAAAACAATTAAAATACTTAAAAGTCATATTTCATATTGAAAACAGAAGACCTAACTGCACGTCTCTTAACCCTGGGCCCCCTTCTCACTGGCACTTTTGCGCTGGAGGGAACTGGGAAGCTTTGGTTTCCCTCTCCCCGAATCCCTCCGTAAGCAAGTGCTGACTACCAATCAGGATATTTTAACCCTGAATGCCCTCTTGGAGAAATCGGGTTTAAAATGAGGGCGTCTGGCAGTCAATCAAATTTAGTTCCTTGATCGTCATAGGTGACGTTTCCAGCACTCATTGGCCCATCGGAAGTGTGCTCCCCCCTCCTTTTTTTAAAGAACCAGGCACCAGAATGCGCACATTTTGTCCAATTTAAAAACCATTTGTGTGTGTTGTGGGTATTTGGGTCAATGCAGGTTATGATCTGCCCTTGTCCCCGTTTTCAACCCCAAAATGCAAGCTAATGCCATCTCTGCATCCTGTATCCTCCCTCCTTGCCACCCCAGAATGCCTCATCAACATGTAATAATTAATTAATTAATTAATTCATCACCTCTGAATGCCAGAAAAGGATGCGATGCCATGCATTCTTTGCTTTCTCTAGGCTATCCCTGAATTCCTTAGAGACAGTAGCAAAAGCATTCTGTGTATCAATTTGCCAATTTGCCAAGCTGGAAAGAGAAACGTTGTAACATTCATATTGTAGCATTCATTTGCAAAGGACAAAAGACTATTGCAAAGTGCTCCTTTCAGCATTTCCCCTTTGCTGGAAGTGAGGAAATGAAAGGGAAAGTGAACAAGCAGCTAGCCACATTCTATCTAATATATATCTACCTGAAGCAAAAATCATGTGCATAGACTGCCAAAAATAATAAAAATAATAAAAAATAAATAAAAAGGGAAAGCTGCCTGGTGGAGAGTGGAGGCTTGGCTTTCTCTGTCCCTCTGACCTGCCTTGAATTGACCCTTCCTCCTGCTTATGTTCTATCTACAGTATATATCTATTGCAAAAAACATGTGCATAGACTGCCAAAAATAATTTTTAAAAGGGAAAGCTGCCTGGTGTGAGAGGGAAGCTTGCTCTGTCCCTCTGACCTGTCCTGAATTGACCTTTTGTCCTGCTTACGTTCTATCTATATATCTATTGCAAAAAAATGTGCATTTTTTGTCAAAAATAATTTAAATTTTTTTTTTTTAAAAAGGGAAAGCTGCCTGGTGCAAGCTCTGTCCTGTGGCCTCCCTCTGACCTTCTCTGTATTGACCCTTCTTCCTGCCTCTTCCTTTGCCTCCTCCTGCTCCGTTATAGAATGCCCTCCATGGCCCCCTTCTTTCCCCCGGCTCCTTCATCCTCTTCCTCCTCCTCCTCCGTCACTTTCTCCAGTTTCCCCCTCTGCCCTCCCTCTGAATGCCCTCTGCAGCCCCCGTCAGTCACCCTGATTCTCCCTTTTTGC
Source organism: Sceloporus undulatus (assembly GCF_019175285.1). NCBI lineage: Eukaryota > Metazoa > Chordata > Lepidosauria > Squamata > Phrynosomatidae > Sceloporus > Sceloporus undulatus. Next base: position 86,355,582 of record NC_056523.1, on the reverse strand, counting down.
CTCCTGTCATTTGTCTCCTGTCAGATTCCCCTTTTTTGCATCCTTCCTCCTGCTCTTTCCTCCTCCTCCTTCTCCTTTGCCCCGATGAGGGGAGGAAATGCCCTGCCCACTGCCCTCCCTCTAACCTAAATCCCTCCCCTGAACTTGACCCATCATGATGGGTTGCAAGTTTTTTGTGGAACCTGGTTTTTTTCAAAAGAAACAGCTTTTTGCCCCCGATAGCAAATGACCCGCGCTAAGGGGCATTTGCCACAAAATGCTTGTGCATGCCTCTGATTTGCTTGTGGGAGATTCGGGGCGAATATGAACTTCATGTGAAAGAATCGATTTCTGATCTGGGGTAAAATGTAGTCTGAATGGCCCCCTGGTCAGTTAATGCTGAAAGCCTATTTCAACAGGAAGGTCTTTACCTGCCAGTAAAAAGACAACAGAGAGAGGGGAGATAAACTTCCCTTGGGATGGATTTCCAAAGCCTAAGACCAGCCACTAAGAAGGCTCCCTCTGTGTCCTCACCTGGCCCTAGATGAGTGGCACAGAGAGAAAGCCCCTGCCCAAAGACTGTCAGACTCAAGCTGGTTTACATGGGGAGATATGGCCTTTCTGACAATCTGGGCTCAAGCTGTGTAGAGACTAGGACCCGGAGCAATGGATGCAAGAAAAGGAAAAGAGATTCCACCTCAACATTAGGAGGAACTTCCTGACAGTACGGGCTGTTTGACAGTGGAACAAACTCTCTCAAAGTGTAGTGGAGTCTCCTTCCTTAGAGGTTTTTAAACAGAGGTTGGATGGCCATCTGTCAGAGATGCTTTGATTTAGATTTCCTGCATGGCAGGGGGTTGGACTGGATGGCCCTTGCAGTCTCTCCCAACTCTATGATTCTATGAGTCTATGTATGCCAAAATGGTGCCATGGGGTTGGAGTTAGGGCAAGTGTCATCAGGATGCTGCACCCACAGGCCGGCGCTTTCTGTTGGTCTCTATAGGGCCCCAGTCTCTCAGCAGCTACCACCATTGTAGCTCAGAGCTTAAGCAGAGTGGGGGAGGCAAGAGAAGGTGGTGGCAGCACTTTTGTGCTGATCACATTATCTCTGCCTGTTAGGCATATCTTGTAGTAGGAGGAGGTGAGGTAGGAACTCTAGGAGAGAAAAAAAGCAGTATTGGTAGGTAGGAGGATTCTGGTTAAGGTCCCTTTCATCATATCCCTCCCCCCAGGATTGGCAACTATTCTATCAAAATGGTTTTCTCCATTTTTCTTGCACCAACTCTCCTTCTCCCTCCTTCCACAGTAGAATAGGATCAGCCCCCAGAATCTGAGGGCATCTCCTTCCTTTTCTGTCTCTAATTCCTTTTCCTTTTGTTGCAATATTCTTTTTCTTACCTAGGTTCTTCCTCTCATAAGGTTGGTTGCCAAGTGCTGTCAGAGCCCAAGCAAATGTGGTAGAGCAGTGAAGAAAGGGGGAAATGGTGGTGGCAACAATGCTCACATGTTTTCACATCTGCATGCCTGCTCTGTGGTGTGAGAAGGTGGAACAAGGAGTGGGATGTGCCAAAAAAGTGAGGAGATTTCTCCACTCTTCTTTTTCACACTTTGTTTCTTGAAGGATATCTCCCTACCTGATGGGCTGCTGCCATTGACATTTAAAGTACTCAAGTTGCTTGATTGGAAGATGTTAGTGGAAAGAGGAGAAAGCCTGTAAGATGTTAAGGGAAAGAAAAGGAGAAAGCCAAAACAAAAGGGCCTGGCAGCCAGTAATTGGTCTTTGTAATGTTGTTGACTCAATTGACACTTCTCCATTGTCCTCTGCTCCCAGGGCCCCCTGATACATTTGGGCCTGATCAGTTCCACCAACTGAGCACTGATAGAGCCATTCTGGGTTTCAAGGAGGTCACTGATATGACTGAGTCAATTATTTCCCAAAGTGAAGGGCAAACTAGGTTCTTCTTTTTTCAAAGCTCAGTCTCTTGAGTTATTACTACAGTCACCTACCTGGTAGCAAGCTACTTATAGCTTTGACAATAATGTTAAGAAATTATTGCAATGCAACCAGGATGAGATTGGGAGCCAAAAATGCATGGTTTAAATAAACATAACAGCCTCCTGTGAGATGACTACATCACACATCACTTAATTCAAGAGGTATCAGCTGGCACATTCCCATTCTCCTTCATAAAACTCAACTCATTGAATACAGTGGCACTAAATTGGCGTTATGGCTGAAATTATTGAATGGACCATAACCATAACATGATTTTCCCATTCTTGAAAAGCTGAGGCAGAAGCCCAGGTTGTATACAGGCTGCATACTGCCCTGCAATGGGGAAATGTGATAAGATCCACCTTCTTAAAGTTACATTCCACGTCTATCATGGGAGCAAAGGCAATGCAATAAACTCCTAAATGTTTACATGATCTGCTCTGGAATCTTTCCTGGTATTGATGTCAGGCTGATTGAGTGGTAATTATTTGGATCCTCTTCTTTCTTCTTTTTTTTAAAAGATGAGGACAATATTTGCTCTCCTCTAGTCTGCTGGGCCTCTCCTGTTCTCTAGGAATTCTTAAAGATTGTTAGTGATCTTGGCTGCTGCCACACAGGGATGTAGCCAAGGGAGGGGGCATGGGGTCCAGAATCCCCCTTCCATTAGATATAATGAATGGTACATGCTGCCGCACTGCCGCGCCCAAGCCCCAAGCACTTAGTCTGGACCCCCCTTCCAAAATCCTAGCTACGTCCCTGCTGTTGCACTGCAGGATTAATACAGTTTGACACCACTTTAACTGTCATGTAGTTTGTTACAGCACCAGACCTCTCTGATAAGAAAGGCTAAATAGCTCACAAAACTAGAAATCCCAGAAATTCCATAGCATTGAACCATGGCAGTTAAAGTGGTGTCAAATATCATTAATTCTGCCATGTAGATACAGCCAATAGCATACTTTTTGCATTTGCCTGGCAGTTTGAATCTAAGCAGAGATATTAAGACTGAGAACAGACTCAGGGAATAAATTTTCCTCTCTTTCCACTCTGCCTACACAGTTCTCATAGCTTTGGGGTAGGAGATGGGTCATACTTGCACTTTGATTTTCTTTGTTGGCATGTGCCCTGTATAACCTTTGGAAGCCCATCTTACATCATCTTCATTTGGGAGGGAAGTGCACCCCAGCCCAGGCTCCTGATATAGCCAGCAATATGGATCATCATTCAGGGACAGTACAGACTGAATTATTTTCCGACCCCATTCTACTACTGGTTGTGAGTGGATGCTAAACGCCATTGGCAAAAGACCTAGAATTATTTCTCCATTGTAGACCATCTGCTGCATTGTCTACCACCAATAAAGCTTATGCTCTACCAGTAACCTGTGTCAATGTTCAACACTGAAAGGACTCTTGTGGAGGCCTGGCATTACATCCAGTTTTGGCACAGGAAAAACTTGGAAGCATACTTAACCTTGAACACACTGTGTTCAAATTGTGCATGCTAAATTTCATCAGAATTACCATATTTCAAAGCTATTCAACAGCTGGATGTCTGATTTCTGCTCTGGATGTGCTTCTTGACTAGAAGGTGCAGTACTTGGAATATTATTTTTATAAGTTACTTTGTTAACTCTGAGGGGGAATGAATTCACAGAGTTTAACACTGGGTAAATGGGATTTAATTTGTTTTGGCTGTCACTGATCAATTTATTAATTCAATCATTAGGTTCTGTATTCACACCAATAGCAAGCATCCTGTTAGTGCATTGTACTAGCAGTTTCACATTTCTCATGGTCACACAGCAGTGGTAAGGGAAGGCAGAAAAAAAAAAACTACTGGCGCCCCCCCCCCCCCCAAATGCTTTCTGCCTTTCTTCCTACTGCTCTTGTCTGGCTTATCCATCTTGGCATAGTGCACCAACAGAATTCTGGTCCATGTCTCCATTTTGCTATTGTTGCCTTCAAAATGCCCTTTTGTACTTTCTGTTTTGCCTTCCTCATTGTTAAAACGAGGATATGAAGAACTACAAGCCTGTATCCCATCTGCCATTTTTGAGCAAGGTGATCAGGAGGGCTGTCGCCCTTCAACTCCAAGTCATCTTGGATGAAATTGATTATCTAGACCATTTCAAACTGGATTCAGGACAGGATACGGGGTGGAGACTGTCATGGTTGCTCTGGCTGATGATCTTTGTCTAGGCATTGACAGAGGAAGTGTGACCCTGTTGGTGCTTCTAGACCTCTCAGCAGCCTTCGATACAATAGATCACGACATCCTCTTGGAACGCCTGGGAGAGTTAGGAATCAGTGGCACTGCACTTGAATGGTTCCGGTCCTTCCTCTCAGGTAGATTCCAGAGGGTGATGCTTGGGGACAGTCGCTCCTCAAAAACGAAGCTTAAATGTGGTGTCCCTCAAGACGCCATACTGTCCCCGATGCTATTCAACATTTATCTGAAGCTGCTGGGAGAATTCATTCGCAGACATGGGGAGGGTGTTATCAGTATGCTGATGACAGCCAAATATACTTCTCCATGTCCTGATCAGCAGCTATGACAACAGATGGCATTTCTCCCCTCAGTCAGTGTCTTTAGGTGGTAATGGGCTGGACGAGGAAAAACGAACTCAAGCTGAATCCAGACAAAACAGAGGTACTTACAGTAGGGGCCACCAAACCAGGTATAGGGTTGCAACCTCCAGTCCTAGATGGGGTCATGCTCTCCACAAAGGACTGTGTTTGCAGTCTGGGGATGCTCCTAGATCCGTCGCTTCACATGACGAACCAAGTGAATGCAGCGATCAAGAGTGCCTGTTATCAGCTCTGGCTCATATGCCAGCTGCAGCATTTCCTGGAAGTAAAGGACCTAGAAACTGTAGTATATTTACTGGTAACTTCATGACTTGATTTTTGTAATGTGCTCAACATGGGGTTACCCTTGTGCCTAGTCCAGAAACTTCAACTAGTGCAAAATATGGCAGCCAGGCTGGTAGCTGGAAAAAGTAGGAGTGACTGAATAACACCTGTCTTAAAATCTCTTCACTGGCTGCCTATTAGTTTCTGGGCACAATACAAGGTGTTGGTTATAACCTTTAAAGCCCTACATGGCTTGGGTCCAATCTATTTGAGGGATTGCCTACTCCCATATAATCCATCCTGCACCCTCAGGTCCTCTGGGAGGAATATATTGCAGCCTTTAAAAACCAGACTAACTGCTACCTCCCAGAGGACCTTCTCTGCAATTGCTCTCAGACTATGGAATGGCCTGCCAGACGAGATCCATCAAACTGCCAGCTTAGACAGCTTTAAAAAAGCTGTCAAGATGGATCTCTTCTGGCAAGCCTTTCCTGAATAAAAGTGTCCAGCCACAGAATGATCGCCCCTCACATCATGTAGTAGCCCACCGCTCTGTCCTCGTTATATTTTTATTGTGTTATTAATAGATATTGTAATCTCCAATTTTAATTGTATCACGTTTAATCCTGTTTTAAGGGGGGGGGGCGGAATTTGGGACATAATGTTGAATGTGGATATTTTAATGTGTTGTGAGCCGCTTTGATCGTCTCGTCACAGAAAAGCAGGATAAAAATAAAAGTTTTATTATTTATTTATTTATTTATTTATTTAAAAGTTACTGCAGGGAGAAAGAGTTGCAGGTCCATACTTTCCACCTGTCCCAATTTGACAGTGATAGGTCTGATTAATCCTCTGCCATCACAATGGGCAGCTGTCCCAGTTTCTCTCTTCTCTTCCCACTTTCCCTCTTTGTCTTCTGCTTACTTCAGCCATTGAAATCCACAAACACCTGGACAATTTCAACCGGAAAGAAGAAACCTTTAAAGTGAACAAAATTTGGCTACCAGTCCTGAGGAATAGCAAAATAAGGACTCAGCAAATACAAATGGGAAACCATTCAAAGTCAGGGGCTTTCCCAGCAGATAATGATCACCAATTAGCCGACATTAATCCTCTTTTGCATTAGCCTCCCAGCCTGAGGCCAGCCATTAGCACAGAACAATACACATGCAAATCACTCCTGCATTCCCAGGCTCACACAATATATATACACCCAACTTTTTCCAGGCAAAGCATTTGCTGGAGAAGTGTTTAATAGATACCACAGACTGTTAAAAAGATGAATGAATCTTGCCTAAAAGGCTAAGGGCTTGTCTATGTGGGTGTTTTACTCCAAATTTCCCTCAGGCTTGCTGGTTCCTGCATACATAACAGGATCAAAACAGTATTTGGAAAGTCTTCATGACACCCTCATCTGATTGGGGATTTCCTCCCCCTAACCCACATTTAAATAACTCACCATTTGCTGTGAGTTTTTGGCTCTCTTTGCTGTGACAGTGGTGGCTAAATTTTCACTAAGGTCCCTGTAAATTGCATGGCACTGCCATTGCAGGGACAAGTCACACTGAGGCCAGAATGGAGCATCCAGCATGAATAGCATGAGTGGGCACCTCAGTCTGATCCCAGAGGTGCCAGGTGACAAATGAGGGTGACTAGTCATTATTTGCTTTGTGAGCTGAAAACCCGCAATAAAAGAGAGCAGCTAATGGAGGAATTCAGGGCCAGAATACTCTGGGGTCAGTCTGGCATATTCTGGTAAGTGTAGATGGAGTCTTAGATCAAATAAAAAATGAACTCTGACTGGAAGCCAAAACAACTAATTTTGAGCATATTGTGAGATTACATGACTCTGTGGAAAAATGTTAAAGCTTGGTAAACTTGAAGACAATAGAAAAAGAGAGACCAAATTACAGATGGATTGATTCAGTCAAAGAAGCCATGGCTTTAGACGGGGCAGTAAATTACCGGAGCTCTTGGAGGTCTTCTATTCATAGGGTCACTATAAGCCAAAATCAACAACAAAAGTATAGGACTGCAACTGTAATGCATATGTCCGAGTTCAATGGGGCTTATGTCTATGTAAGTGGGTGTGGGATTGCAACCTGAACAACATTATTATGTTTGTTGGATTACTGGAGACAAGATGTGTTATATTTCAAAGGTGTTTAAAAACACAGAAATTTACTGCATATTTCTCACATAACATTCCAGCACATCTGACTTGGTATTCCAGCTGTGAGGAGTCCTTCCCTGAAGCATGCATTCGCTCCATCTGGCAAGGATGGATAGAAGATAGGAACAGAACAAGCTAAGGCTGTTTTTTCCCTTTCAAATCAAATACATACAAACATGGAAAGGACAGAACTGAGCTATCCTGACACTGATAGATAAAGCCTTGGTGCTGTGGATTGTGGGCACAGATGCCTACTTTGACTGCTTAAATCTCCACAATTACTAGCATAATAGTATAAAAAGCACTCTTAATAGCCTGCAACCCAGTATGACATGCAAGGCAAACAAGGCAGCTCAGCTGCCACCAGCCTTTATTAATACAATTTGCATAGAATTACCATAATGCTTTACATCTTTATTTGAAAAACTATTACTTTTGACAGGTTCCCTAACCTCAATTAGCATTTGTGGAGGATGGAAATCTTCCCTTCCAAAAACAGTGCAGTGCAACCTGTAAAATAAAAACAAAACACCCCACCCCCTGGAAAAATAGTAATGTAATGGGCAATTTTGCACCTTCCTAGACATTATGAGAATAACTTGCCATCAGTAGAAGATATTTTGTTAAATTAAACAGTGATCTGAGTGCTTTGTTTTCATTTGCTTTGGCACAATTGTACTTAAGGCTAGAAAGCAGTCTTTGTATAATAGCTTCTTCAAGCTACCACCATTAGGAGCAGCATAGCCAGTCACACACTTCTTGAAGGAGCTAAGGAGGGTTTCTATTCAGCACCATCTAGTTTAGACAACATTTGGAACTGCTCCATACAACTATAGGATGTGTCTGGCTACATTGTACAGACGTAAAAGGATTTTTATAGAAGGCAAAATACCATACTGGGAATTTCAGGAAAGTTCCGTTTTTAACAGAGTTTATTTACTCTCCAGTTAGCTTTGTTATCAAATGTTGACACAGAGGATAGGACTGCTCTGATGATCCTTTCAATCTAATTCTGTTTGAGGAAATAATTTTCTGCTTCTAAATGGATCTTGTGGGAAAGCTGAAAAAGAAAAAAGGAAGAAATAACTGATGCTCATCAAAATATTCCCATTAATTTCTTAATTTTTTGTCTTGTTTTGTTGTTTGATCCTAGCAAAACAAATTTGATGGGATGCCATTTTTAAATCATAACATACAGCCTGAACTCCCCCTGGAAGCCAAGATGATGAAACTGAGACTGTTGTACTTTGGTCACATCATGAGAAGGCATGATTAATTAGAAAAGACATTACAAAAGGGTCAGATTCAAAAGCACATTTAATTATGAGCAGTCCAGTTTGACGCATATTCTGAGCATCACTCTCTTCTTACACAGACAAGAGTGATTGTTCCTCAAGTAATACTGCATTTATATCTTCCAGAAGACAACATGCCATATTCAACAACATTTCACAGATGAAAACCAGGACACATATGGCCATGCAATATCATAGTGCAGTCAAGATGGCAAAAGATATTATTGATAAAGAACACACAAGCTAGAAGATGCTGCAGCAGTTTGCTTTCTGGAGCCCAATGGGAAGGGCAAAATTCTGTCCCCTCCTCCCTTCTCCCCCCTGCTGAGTTAAGTTTAAATAACTTTGCACTCTGAACTTAGTTTGCACCAATGGAAGTAAACTGAGTACAGGGGGGGGGGGGGGAATGGTAGATAGATTCTGGTAAACTTAAAAAAGCATCTGAAAAACAGAATGACAAAAGATTATTCAAGACTGTCTCTGCCAAATCAAGACAGTTGGAGGGTATGACATGGTGATTCAGTTTTTCATATCCACATCAGGGTACTGTCTGCATGATTTTAAACATGTCAGTGATGAAAGCAGACAAATCCTTGCATGCCTGAAGCACTCTTTAGTTTTCCCTTTAAAAAGCAAAAATTTAAATTATAGTGCATAAATATCATGCTTTGTTATTGTTAACTCCCCTCAAGTTGACCCCAACTCATGGTGACCCTGTGGATGAGATATCTTCAAGCACCCCTCCTATCTTCCACTGCTCTTCTTTGGTCTTGCAAATTCATGCCCGTGGCTTCCCTGACTGAGCCTATCCATCTGGTGTGCAGTCTTCCTCTCTTTCTGCTACCCTCTACTTTCCCTAGCATTATTGTCCTTTCTATTGAGTCATTAGATTAAGATACTTGATAGCCTATAATTTAGACCACTTAATTTCTTATTTTAGATAATTTTACTGAATATTTATGATTGTAATTGAATGTTTTAACTGTTTTTATACTGTATTATGACGTTTGTCATAGTTTTACCTGATGTGAACCGCTTTGATCTTGAGGCAAAGCGGTACAGTAAGGGCTGTTCGATGGTGGAACAAACTCCCTCGGAGTGTAGTGGAGTCTACCTCCTTGGAGGTCTTCAAACAGAGGCTGGATGGCCATCTGTCGGGGATGCTTTGATTTGGATTTCCTGCATGGCAGGTGGTTGGACTGGATGGCCCTTGTGGTCTCTTCCAACTCTACTATTCTATGATTCTATATAAATAAACAGTTTATTTATTTATTATTATTATTATTATATCTTTTCATTTTACAATCTTATCTAGTTCTTTCATGGCAGCCCTTCCCATTCTTGGCATTCTTTTTATTTCTTTACTGCTGTCTCTGTTCTGTACAGCGTTTGATCCAAGCTCTGGGAAGTCTTTAACTATTTTAATTTCTTCATTATCTAGGCTGAATTTATGTATATCCTCTGTGGTCATTTCTTTGTTTTCATAATATTGCACATTCTTCCTTAACCTTCCTTAGTAATTGTTCCAAGTCTATCATGTTTTCCACTAACAGTATGGTGTCATCCACCTATCTTAGATTGTTGATGTTCCTTCCCCCTGTCTTCACTCCTCCTTCTAAATCTAACCCTGGTCTTTGTGTGATATTTTATGACTATACATAGAACAAATATGCATTCTTGCCTGACCCATTTGACAATTTAGAACCATTCTGTTTCTCCATGTTCCATTCAGCAGCAACCTCTTCTCCTAAGTACAGATATCTCACCAGCACTATCAAATGAAGAGGCACTCGCATGCCTTTAAGAGTGTTCCATAGTTTTTCGTGACGTGATCTATGCACTCAAAGGCCTTGCTATATAGTATATAAAGCACATGCTGATTTTCTTCTGGAATTCCTTATCATGCCAGTTATATAATAATAAGCTTATTATAAACCAACTGCAGTGTGTACGTATTCAGGCTGAGTGCCACTATGCATAGTGGATGGAGTGCTGGAGAAAGAATGGAGTGACTCTATTTCAGTCCCCTGCTCAGCCATGAGGATTACTCAGTCTAATTCATATTTCTGTCTAGGCTACCTCAGAAGCTTATGGGGCTGACAATATAATATAGGGAGGGGGTTTCACTGTGTGTGTTGCCTCAAGATCATTGGAGGAAGGGCATAACAGCAATATAATGAATAAACAAATCAACAAAGTTTACTATTCATGTTCTTCCATTTATATGTTTGTGCACTGGTGTGACGATATGAGGGAAGCCCAGAAACCTTTCGTATTCCTAATCAGACTGTTGGTCCATCTAGATTAATACAATATTGACTTAGATTGACTGGCAACAGACTGCCAGTGTTTTAGATTAGTGTCTGTCCCAGCAGTACATGATTGGGAGATGCCAAAAGTGAGCCTGGTGTGTTCCATATGAAAACCAGAGGTTCTACCACCAAGCTGTGACCCTTTCACAAATGTCATTTGATTTATTTCTAAAGAGAGCCTGGGGAGAAGCTGAACCAGTAGATGTTAAATGGAAATATAGGCTTGTAAATAAAAAAGAAAAGAAAAGAAAGCCTTATTCAGCATCTCTTCACAAGGCAAAATAGAGACCATTATTACCTGTGATACTTATAAAAGAAAGTGTCAGACTGTATTATTTATGTGCTGATCTGAGATATTAAAAGGGAGCAGCAACCAAATATTGAAGGTGATGGTATCATACTCTCCAACATTTCAGGATACATGAAGCCTAGCAGCACCAGAGTGTGGTTAAATTGTCAAGAGTTATTAATGAGAAATAACACACAAATTAGGGGAGGCTTCAGCAGTTTAATTTTGCCTAAGACTATTGGGAAGAGCATAACACAAACTACTTTTGCAAAAAGAAAAATGTACTCACTTTGCTACAGGTGAAGTAAGGTGAACACAAAGGAAGAAAATGGGAGGAGGAGAAAGAACCTGGGGCAGTTTAAAAGCAGCTGAAAAAGCGAACTGATAGCTGATTATCCCTGCCAGATCAGGGCAGTTGGGGAATATGTGGTATACAAAAGACAACAGAGTGCATACTAGTAAACACATTGTATACTAGGAAATTCCCAGGTTTGCCTTATACAACAGTGTACAGTGTTCTGATTAATTCACTTCTGGCTTTTATATCCCTGTTTATTTATCCTTTGAGGCCACCTGCTCTGAAGAGAGCACTTTGTTAAATAATTCTTTATTTAATGAAAATTAAGTCTTCTCAGCTGTGGTGTCTCCCAGCAGTATAGTAGTGAAATATATTTTTAGGAGCTCTAGTCATTTAGGCAGGAGGGGAATTGTGTGCCCCCTCCCAGATGTTGTTGGATTACAACTCCCTGAAACACTAGCAAGCAGAGCCAAAGGCAAAGAATGCTAGGGGCTGCAGTACTACAACATCTGGAGGTCTGCACATTGGCTAATCCAGCAATAAACAAAGAGCCTTTCTTGATCTGATTTTATTCCCTCCATAGGAATTCTAAAACAAAAAAGGCCTTGATCACAAACTTCAAGCCTGTTTTAATTTACCTTTGCCAGATAATAAAATATCCCCCATTCCAGATTCAAAGCTGTTTGTGCTAAGCAGAAGATTTATCTGTCACTCAGAAATTTATTTGCTATTGCCCAGGTTCTTCAAGCAAGGCCTAAATGAGTTGCTTCTCATATTATAAACCATTTATGGATAATACCTGCAGGGTAATAACCCTGCAATGGTGGCTGTAAAGCCAAGTAATTCAGTCAGCTGTTATGATTTCTGTGGTAAAAGGCAAAGGGAAGTAGAAAGAGAGAAACGATGCCAGATAAAATAAAATAAAGATCCTCTTTGGAAAATGATGCCTGCTATTTAATTTGCCCTGATGCGGGTTTGTGTACCACATTAGCAGCCTTGGGTAGGAAAAGACATAACATGTCCTTAACATAAGCTCCCTTCTGTTTCAAATTGCAAAAATGGTGAGGCGCTGAGATGATAAATTAGAGAAATGGTACAGTATGCATTAGGATTCAAAGTAACGGCCTATTCTGATCTTGAAAGTACATACAAGAATGTATCATCTGTCAGGTGACAATGCATCCATGTGTCAGATATGGGAAATAAAAGGATTAGAAAGGCTAGATCCCAAATAACTTTTTCCCCCCAGAGGAAAATAGAATGGACTACTACAACCCTTTCACAGTATGGCCCAAATTTTATTGATAGTCCTGACTAGAGTAGACCTATTAAACTGGTGGGATTTACCTATGTGCTGGCTCACAATTCAGCAACTGAGTCAATGGCTCTATTCTTGCTGGCAATACCAACAGGATGCCTGCAAAAATCTGTTTGCAGCAGATCAGTCAATTAATAGTTAAAATGCCATGCATCATGGGACATTTTTTTTAAAAAAAGTAACACACACACACACACACACACACACACACAGTATTTTAGGCCATAGTGCCCTAATTCCCTCAGCAAGCAGTGAGAACTCTTGTTGTTGTTGTTGTTGTTGTTGTTGTTGTTGTGTGCCTTGTCATTTCTGACTTATGGTGACCCTAAGATAAATCTATCACAGGATTTTCTTGAGCCTCTTTCCCACTACCTTTTAAACTGGATTGTGAATTGGTTATTAATAATCTCTGGCTTTGCTTCGCAAACGAAGATTCAGGAAGGACTCATCCCGCGCTTTGTACAAGCGTGTTGGTGACTAAAAAGGCCAATTCGGGATAAACAGGTCCGGTTGCAGAAAGCACAGCAGAAAGTCTCCTTGGGTGATGTTTCCAGGTTGCGGTTCTTTCTGCGTTGTCCTTTCTCTTCGAGGCTCGTTCGGCGTGAGCTTTCAGAGAAGGCTGCAGCATCATGGATAGTGCGTCTCCATGCCTCCCGATGCGAGGCCAGGGAGGACCATTGTTGGTGATCTATCTGGCCAAGCCCGAGATGTTGTTTCAGTGAGTCCATGTATCTCTTCTTTGGGACGCCCCTCTTATGCTGACCCGTGACGAGTTAGAATAATAATAATAATTATTATTTATTTATATCCCGCCCCTTTGAAGTTTGAACTGGTTCAAGTGACCCTGGTTCCCACTTGATCCAAATCACTTAAGTGATTCCAAGAGGGGGGCCATGCACTAGACCCTTTTAACCTGTGTCTTTTTGACTTTTTTTTCTACTTCTTTTTCGATAAATTGGATCTGCGCAAGTGTGAATCACATGCGGATCAGAATCGATTCAAATTTCCTCTTTGGCTTGCTGGAACCGAATCATTTTGAATCAATTCATTTGTGAATGGGAACTACAAGTGGATTATACTGGAGGGAAAAATGTGATTGGGGCAAATGTAGTGGGAATCACGCTCCGCTGTTGAATCGATCCATCAATTAGGATTGCACCCAGTGGCACACTCACGATGTCACTCTGGCACTGTAAAAAGAACCCAGAAATACTGGGTTCTTTGTACTCTGGAAGGAAGCCGTGCTGTTTGGTGGCTGCGGTTTTGCTCCAGAGGGAAATAGGCTGCCGGTAGGCCGCTGTTTTTCAGCGGTATGTACCAGGCCTTTGTTAAGCTCTGGCTGTATCTAGGGTTTGACTTCTTCTCAGCAAGGTCTTCAAAAGCTTATAGCATTTTGAAAAAGTTGCATTTATTTACAAGTACTCAGACTGAGCAGAAGTGGTGCTTCACTGCATTAATCCTCTGATAGTCACTGCTTCTCCATTTGGTTTCTGTGGTGGGAAGTTGGATGTTAAAGGCTTGTGTTGCTCCACGCAGCTGTGTGGCCTTCCAGACTAATCTTGTATCAGTCTGTCTATACCTTCAACTAACTAAACTGCTTTCTTCCATTGTTCTCTTCTTGCAGTAGACAGCTG
>NC_056523.1:86332198-86341423 GCF_019175285.1 Sceloporus undulatus | reverse complement strand
TGATGATGATGATGATGATGATGATGATGATGATGATGATGATGATGATGATAATTTGTATTTTCCCACTTCTCCCGTGTGGATAGAGGCAGGATCACAACTTGGTATAAAATACAATAAAAAATGCAATACAACAATTCAGTAAAATACATAGAAATTGACAATTAAAAACAGGGTATCACAAAGTGACAGTGGAACAAAGATGTTCTCATCCTATCAAAGGAGGTGGATCTGTGTCTTACATGAAATCGGGGGGATATGCTCGCTGGATGAGCTCTGTCTTAATCGCCCCCTGAAAGTTTCCAGGGAGATAGTAAGACAAATCTCTTAAAGATATTTCTGTAACAGCTGAATCTCTGTAACACAAAGAGTGTATCTACATTGTAGAAATAATGCAGTTTAACACTTCTGCTGTATCTGCATCTAATGGAATCCTGGGATTTGTAGTTTTACAACGTCTTTAGCCTTCTTTGCCAAAGCGTGCTGGTACCTCACAAAACTACAAATTCCAGCATTCTGTAAGTGGAGCTATGGCAGTTTAAGCAACTTCTAAGAGTTCCAAAGGCTAGATTAGCTTCCACCTCTAGGAGGGCCTTCACCATCTCGGCCCCCAACCTCTGGAACTCGCTGCCCCTTGAGCTCCGCTTAGCCACCTCCCTAGCCCAATTTAAGAAGGGGCTGAAAACCTACTTCTTTGAGCAGGCCTACCCCTGACTATTTTGCTCCAGAATGCTCTCCCCTCCCCCCCCTGTCCATCAGCATTGTCAAGCTGGCACAAATTTTATTGTTTTTATTGTACTGCACTGTTTTTAAATTATGTTTGTATTATTATATTGTTGTATGCCTTTTGTTGTACACCGCCCTGATTCTAAGAAGGGCGGTATACAAATAAATTTTATTATTATTATTATTATTATTATTATTATTATTATTAAGTGGTGTCAAACTGATGTACCCTAAGAATCTGCCAAAGAAAACCTTTTCAATTGGTGCTATCTCAACCAATCTCTCTTCTTGAGCAGAAGACCTACAGGACTGGTAATTTGTGGGAGAATCCATGAAAGATCTTTCAGACCAATTCCAGATCTTGTTTTTTATCAGTCATCCTTCTTAAAATGAGTTGCATCAAAGCACCAACATTCATTCCATACATTACTTTGTGGCGGCTATTCATATGTCCTTTCAGTCAGACACTGAGCTTGCCAGATCGGATGCATTCGGTATACATATATTTGAATATAACAGTGAAATGCACTCTATATTCCCACAAGACTACAACAATATTAAGACTAGATGTAGTGATTTTAAAAAAATTCTCTGTGCTTGTTTAAGAGAACAAATATGGAACACATGAAAAATGGAACAGAGGAAAACAGCAGATGATAACAACCTCAGTGTATCATTTCATTGTGCCACACATCTCTATGGGGAAGAATTTTGTTTTTATGCTCCAAATGGTAACATATGCAGGCATGTTACATTCAACTGAATCAAACTCCACCAACAGAGCTACACTGGTATCACAGAAAAGGGCCCTCTTATTCCTTGTAGAACTGGTAATATAAAAACTGATTCAAATGAAAATGTGGATGCATTATAAGGAGAGCATAAATGGGTAGAACTGAAAACCCTGCACATCCATTTTCATCAGTTTATACATTTAAAAACTGTCTCCACCGAATGGCAGATTGGTAGCAATGCTGCTCTCTGTGTTACACGGCTTTTAAAGACTTTGAGACAGGATAAATGTAACATCCCAAACCAGGGTCAAATCTTGTGTCTGTTAGTGATCTAAAGGAATTGTCCATCTACTCTACCAAACTATGCATGACTGCAAAAGTATCACTTGAAATGGCTTTTTTTAAAGTGGAGCTAGCAGGTTCAGGCAAGGTGATCAGAATCAGGATCATGACATGTGGGGTCATGTGATAGCACTCTTTTAAAAGCTTTTGATTAATATGGACATGGCAGCCAATAGTTGGGAACATCCCCCCCATCCCTCCCACCTTCCTATGGGGTTATACAGATGGGTGGAATGCAGCCACCCCTTTTTGCCCTGGATTGGTGCCGCAGCAACTGCATGAAGCAACATTGATCTGCGCCCTGAAGGGAGCAAAAAGAAGTCACCCCAAGCAGTTCCCTGGAAGGAGTGTCATAATCACCGCAGCACAGTGTTATAATGCCCTTTCCACGCTGCATTGTTTGGGTGCTGTGGCGGAGGTGTGTCATCATGGCGCATAGCATCTAGAAGGGCATATGCCAGAATGGCACCTGGGCAGCAGCGTAAGGTTTTGGAGCATGCAGATGCTCAGCTCTCCCCCACACACAGGGTCTGTATAGTTCCTATGTGTGATTTTCAAAAGACCACACAGACTCTTAAACCCCTCTCGTCATATATTGGTTGACCTTAGTTCAGAAATAACAAACCTCCAGTGTGAAAACAGAAAACTTCATTGTGAAAACTAAAGTAGTTCACAGTATGGCAATGTTGTTAGCACTAAAACAGTTTCAGTTACCCAGTATAGTAAAAGCACAAAACAATTCAAACCCTTTTAACCACTCAAACATGACTTGCTCCCATTCAAAAACATTCTTTTCCTAGGACTGCGCTGTAGTTTCTCTCTGTACCAGATATTACCATGGACTGACCTTCGTGGACTGCCTATTACTGTCCCTCTCCTTCACCAGCTTCAAACATAAACATCCTTCTACCTAGCAACATCAAAGGCATGACATAATCCATCATCCAGAAATACAAAACAAAGCAGTGTAATTGACTAGTAAACACAGCAAGAGTTCTTCTGCCTTGTATACTCCCTTAAGCAAGCACAGAACATTAAAACAAACAAAACCTACATCTAGTCTTAATATTGTTGTGGTCTTGAGGGAATAAAAGCGGGTTACAAACCGCCAAAAAATACGTATGGAATACGTATTAGGGTTAGGAAGGGGCGGTGCTTCCGCACCCCCTAACCCTAGTACGTATTCCATACGTACAACATGGCGGCGCCCCTTCCACATGGGGGCCGCCATGTTTACGTATCGGACGCATAGCGTTCAGACGTGTCGCGGCGCTAATGATGTCGCGAGTGCGCCAGCAGTGCCTCGCGACGTCATTAGGGCGCCGCAGAAAGAAGCTCCATTTTGGAGCTTCTTTTTTGCTCCGCAAGGGAGCCGCGCGGTGTGGCTGCGATGGCTCCCTTACGGAGCAAACGGCGGCGGCGGCAGACCGCCTCAAAGCGGCGGTCTATAACCCGCCATAGAGTACATTTTCCTGTTATTTGCAAATACATGTATAATCCGCGGGCACCATCCGCAGGCTTGCCATTCATAGACTTGAGCTCACGTGGATGGAAAGTCCAGGGGGACAAAATGGTGCACACACGCGACAACATACCACGATTAGAATCAATTGGACTTGAGGTACCACATTTTTTTTGCATACGCAGGGAGTCCGGAATGGATCCCCCACGTATACAAAGAGACCAATGTATACCAAGCAGCCATTCTGGCTGACTGAAAGGGCATATGAAAACCCACCACAAACTAATGAATAGTGGTGCTGAAACAAAAATTGGTGTAGCCCATTTTGAAAGGGATGGAAAATGAAATAACAAGACAGATAGATTTTGATCCGGACATTTCGTTGTGCATCGTGATCGTGGTCCTCATCCTGTTCAGGGCTTGAAAAAGCAATGGGATAACATGATGTGATACATTTAAATATTAAACAGGATGGAAAATCCTGAAAGCAAATAATTGAAGGGTTGATCTGTGCTCTTCCTCAGGTTGAAGCATCAGTCTTGGGCCTAGCTCTCTGCTTCTCGAAACACTACTAGTGTATAGCAACAAGGTCAGTGTTACCTAATCCAATAATTTAAAATTTTCTAAATTAGGCTGGAGAAGAGGAAGGAGAGTCTTATTTGTAGAATCATACCTTTAAAAAAATACATCTGGTAACTTGTTCTTTCTTTTATGACCAGTTAAACTTGGTCCCATTTGGAGATATTTTGATTAATCTTATTTCTGAAATTACAGTGGAGATGTGAAAACTGGAATGTTGTATCTTCCATTAACTGGGAAAGGCAGGGGAGGGAGAGTATTTATTTATTTCATTTCCATGCTACCTTTCTCCTAGAAAGGCACCCAAAGTGGTTCACAACAGCAGCTATATCTCCCTTCACTTGGTTGTCATATTTTGGTGAATTTTGCCGACAAACTGCAGACTAATCGGTATACTATATTTTGTACTATACATCTTGGAAGTTTTGCTTTAAAAATATCCAGTTGCCAACAAGGGCATCATTAGGGGAGCTGCAAGGGGGGATGGACACCACACCAGGTGACACCCTAAGTAGGGCATGATGCCACTGTTTTCTTAACATCTGCCTTTGGGCAGAAACAGGCTATAGCATTTGCATCCCTTTAAAATGCTGAAGAGTTGGTGTGAGTGAGGCAAGGCTCAGTGGAAAGAGAGTTTTTAAAATTATTTTAATTTAATAATTATTAAAATTAAAATATTAAATTAACATTTTAATTTAAAAAATTAAAAACATTAAATATTTTTATTTTTAATTATTTTTTAAAAGATTTCTTTAAAAACAGCACATCTTACCAAATTTTAATTTTAACCACATGATATTTAATTTTAACCACATATGATATTTTAACTAAAGATATAGTTTTAATTTTGCTAGTTGCTTATGTCACAACTATTGCCATTACATTCAATGATATATGGTAATTACGATTAATATTTAAAAAAAACATTAGTCCAAAAACATTTCTAAGGATTCTGTTTGTTGTGGTATGGGAGCAGGTTGATGGGGGGATGACACCATAAGTTACCACACCAGGTGAAACCAACCATAGTGATGCCACTGCCCTATAACCTCCTTATTTGTTCCTTGGCAGAATTAAAAAAACAAACATTCAGGCAGATTTGCTTCGTTTCCATTATGGTATCCTCCTTTTGATTACAAAAAGCTGTGTTGGCCATAAAAATAATAATAATCCAAAATCTATAATAATAAAACACCTTTATTACACCAACCAAAGGTCACAAAAGTAGGCATTAAAAAAGGAGGCTCGTGGCACATTTTCCTTCTCTACAGAAAGCTGAACATCATCTTGGTTGAAGTGTCTTTGGTTATGCCTGCTCTAAACAAAGATGCTGTGTGGCATCCAAACCATTCTCTTTCAGCCAAGAGGTTCTTCCTGCACTTCTTTTCCCCCTTTAAATAATAATTGTAACATCTATATTTGTAAGATTAACAAATTTATTTTATCATGAATTTTAGTAGATTGCAACCCACTTGTATATGTGCAATTACATGGCTGTAGGGGTATTTTTTTTCTTAAAACTGGTCATAAACTTTCAAAGGGAACTGGGTTGTGACCAATGTTAATCATACAGTTCTTGGCAATCATGCTGTATCCCATCTTATTCTAATCCCACCGCTATATAACTGCTCTTCTAACCCTGGGCAAGTCACAGCCTCAGAAAACACTGTAATAGGGTTGCCTTAGGATTGCCATAAATCAGAAACAATTTGTTGGCACACAACAACCATAACCCGCTTTGATCTCTTTGGAAAAGTGGGCTATAAATAAACAGTATTATTATTATTATTATTATTATTATTATTATTATTATTATTATTATTACATCAATGTACCTTAGCCATGAACATTGTACTTCAGGCATCTGAGGAAGCAGATTTGTAATTCATAAAATAAATTTGAAAGATGTCACAAGATTCTTTTTTAAAATGTATGCAGATACTGACTAACAGAGACTTCTCTTTGGAATATAAAAATATGTTTGTGTATGCATATGCACATGGAAGATGTTATAAAAAGCAGATCTCAGGAGAGACACAGAGGACTGAGGTAGTCTGACTGGCTGCTGAAGCCATTATTGTCTTAAAATGGAATTGGGGAGGAGGGCTCTACAAACATTCAAATTAGACTCTAGCAAACAATGTGATCATTTCCATTATATTTGGAACTGTCCCAAGAACTGCTTGGAGAAAGAAAGTAGGACAGAAATGTATGATTCCCCCATATTTCAAATGTAAAATTTCACTGTTCCTGAGAACATTGCCTTTTGATTGTTCCTTATATCTCTGACCACCACTCCCTGGTCTCACCAAATGCCGATTTTCATTTTGTTTACTTTCTTTGGAGTCCTGTGTTGTTCTTATTGTTCTCTCCTTGGGGACACTTGGGATTTGTTCATTCATCCATTTTATTGCCTCCATTGACCATTATCATTCTCAGCTCTGTATTTTTGTTTCCCAGCACCTTCACTTCAGTCTCACATGCTTTACAATCTCACTGGCTTCTGCATCCAGAATGACTTGTCTACCTCCCTCAGGACCCCTTTCCAGCTATATGTCATGTTGCTCTGCCTTCTGTAGCTAAAATAGCTTCCCTGCTCTGTAAGAGACACTGTTATCTCTCCCTGTCACCAAGTCCTCCTTGCCTTTCCTCCACCACACATATCCAAACTCTAATAAAATTCTATCTTGTTAAAGGAGAAGCCAAGGCACTGACTGTAAGATTAAGGTAAAATCCACTGAAGGGCATTGATGCCTGAATCTGCTTTTCCTTACATCGCTATGTAATATGGATATGAAATGAACATTTGATGAAAATCAATGTACATGTGAGCTCTCCTCCATATTCTTTCCTATCTCAAAAGCCACACAGAGCATAAAAAGTGTGACAGAAGCTCAACTGTAATTTTTAGATCTATAAACACACTAACCAGAGAATAAGCATCATTGAACACAGTTGGACTTTCTTCCTAGTAAATGTGCATAGGATAGCACTGTTCCAGGACAGTGTTTGCATGTTCAATCAGGAAAAAGAATCTCACTGGGTTCATTGAAGCATATTCTCTCATAAAGCTGTAATCCAATATAAAGTGAGAGTAAGTCTCACTGAAGTGACTTTAACTTTCTTCCATGTGAAACATGCCCTTCAACATTTCACAAATGAAATATGGAGAGGTTGCACCTAGGAGATGCAGCAGTTTGCTTTTGCATGAGCCTACTGGGAAGAGCAAGATTCCACCCCTTCCCTCCTGCTGAATTAATCGAGTTGAAACTATTTTTGCATTTTGCAGCAACTTAAGAAAACGAGGGAAAGAGGAGAGAAAAACTGGGACATTTTAAAAGTAGCTGAAAAAGTGGCATGGCAGAGATTTCATTGGGACTATCCTGGCCAAATTGGGTCACTTGGAGAGTATGTAAACATGCAGAGCAGTTGCTTTAAGTGGACACAGTATGGTAGCACAGTGTCTCATGTAAAAATAATCTAGCACCACAACCCTATACATGTTTACTGAGAAGTAAGCCCTAGTTAATTCAATGTGGTTTACTCCTCTGTCAATACATTCAAATGTAATGGCCAGGACTGCTTACCATCAACTTTTCTGTTATGCCAGCTGTGCCTCTTCCTAGATCTGGAGGACTTAAAGATGGTAGTGCATGTGCTTGTAACCTCAAGGCTGGACTTTTGCAATGTGCTGTACGTTGGGCTACCTCTGTATCAAGTTTGGAAACTTCAGGCTATGTCTCCTTCAAGTGTAAATGTGTGTATACCACTGATTTTTGATTTATTCCAATGCGCATGAGAACAGAAGCTAGAAGTACTGATTATTCTACATTTGTTTTGCCAAAATGAAAAGGCATAATCAGGCCTAAAGGTTATAAGATACAATACAAAAACAAACCAATATGTGAAATTATTAATGGTAAGCAGAAGTGTGTGAGGGAAGCGTTCCTGGAAAAGTTCCTTCCTTGGACTACAACTATGAAAATTCCCTAGATATTATGGCCAATTTGAACTGTGATCTAAGAAGATAACTTTTCTCAAGCTCTGTTTTTACTTTGTTTGTGTTCTACTTTCTCTTTGGATAAAACAAGACCTTTGTGTTCCCAATCTGACTATAAAGAAACTATCACTAAGCAGACTCTGGAGCTTTTATCTTTGTTCAAATGATTACACATGCCCCCCTCCCCAAATAATGGTGGTCTGGAATCTGGTTCCCTTTCAAGCAGGAAGACATCTCCCAAGATTTCAATGCATGCCTGTTAGGTGTGGGCCTTGTCATAGGAGACATGAACCACAATATTCTGTATCTGAGTAATTAGACACATCCAGCACCTCAGCAGGAATCACCTCCTTCCACCAGCCTTTCACAGCAGGGGAGTATTTGTATGTTTTCTTGCAGCATGTTTAAAAAGGAAATGACAGGCGTGCAATTTTCTTCTTTAGGAGCTTCCTAAAGAAATCACAAGTGTTATTTTGCATTAAAGTCTTTTTGATCATTTTATTTTAAACATTGTTTTCCTTTCCTTTAAAACCTGATGTCTCTAAACAACCTTCTCCATATAAATTCCATGTAAAATATTCAGTAGCTTCAGGATGACTGCATTATCACCTCTGGCTGAGAATCCCAAAGAAGCTTGGGAAGGACAATTCTGTGGGAAAGATATTGCCAAATTGAGAGCCCTGCCAATTCTAGAGCCCTCTACTAACATGTAGAAGATGGAGAGGGTGCAGGGTGAGCAGGTGCTGGAGATATGTAAGGATGGGTCTTTTGGAAATCGATGGATCTGAATTTTCTTCAGGTCCACTCATGGCACACACTTTCTTTTGCCATTACCTGAAGAGCAGTGAGAACTTCCTTGTCCCAGAGGACAAGACTTGCACCATCGTTGGTGGATCTCACTCTTTTATAGATCCACACTGTCCTATGGGACTTAATTCTTGTGGTTGTATAGATATGATAACTGGCAAAGCCACCTGTGATGATTCCATGCCTAAGAAAACCATATGAAATTCATGGGGCTGCCATAAGGTGATTTGAAGGTACATGTACACACATAGATGTATGCTAGAAATCAGCAGCTGGAGGGTTCTGGAACAAATTTGACTGGTTCACAAATTGCAATTAGGTTATATCCAATGGTTCAGTTGAAAGGAAAACAAACATGAAACCTGTCTTTGTAGTTTGATTGACATATGATGCTTTGCTTGAGCATGATATTCATAAGTGAGAAATCCTTATGTAGAACTGGTAAGCACTTCATTTCATATTAATGTCATTGAAAGATAATGAAGGTGTAGTGAGTGACTTTGGCCTGGAACAGATGGGTCAAATGCGTTGTGCTGGTGCCAGTTTTAGGGTTAGGGACCACACACCAACTGCAT
>NC_056523.1:86310203-86332098 GCF_019175285.1 Sceloporus undulatus | reverse complement strand
AGAGCAGTGAGAACTTCCTTGTCCCAGAGGACAAGACTTGCACCATCATTGGTGGATCTCCCTCTTTTATAGATCCACACTGTCCTATGGGACTTAATTCTTGTGGTTGTATAGATATGATAACTGGCAAAGCCACCTGTGATGATTCCATGCCTAAGAAAACCATATGAAATTCATGGGGCTGCCATAAGGTGATTTGAAGGTACATGTACACACATAGATGTATGCTAGAAATCAGCAGCTGGAGGGTTCTGGAACAAATTTGACTGGTTCACAAATTGCAGTTAGATTATATCCAATGGTTCAGCTGAAAGGAAAACAAACATGAAACCTGTCTTTGTAGTTTTATTGACATATGATGCTTTGCTTGAGCATGACATTCATAAGTGAGAAATCCTTATGCAGAACTGGTAAGCACTTCATTTCATATTAATGTCATTGAAAGATAATGAAGGTGTAGTGAGTGACTTTGGCCTGGAACAGATGGGTCAAATGCATTGTGCTGGTGCCAGTTTTAGGGTTAGGGACCACACACCAACTGCATGGTCCCTAACTCTAGCATGGCATTATGGCATATTGATGGCGGTCTCCCATCCACATGGGGGCTGCCATCTTTACATAAGTGATACACGTTGCTACTCATGATGTCCAACCAGCGGCACAAAAAGCACCCAGTTTTTCTGGGTTCTTTTTACTCCAGATGGATGCTGTGTGGTTTGGCAGCTGCAGCATCTCTCCAGAGGGAAAAAAGCCACCTGTTGACATTGTTACTTTCTTTTAGCATAACAGGCTATGGATATTCTATGTTGCTATGAAGGGATTTGAGGTATTTTGTATTTTTAAGTGTATTTGGGGGGGGGGGATTGGAGAGAGCAACTCAAAATAATGCTTTAGTGATCAATGTGCAGCTCTTTAAATAATGATGTTACAGATAAAGCAGTTTTAAAAGGTAATTTATAAAAATAACATTTCAGGCTCCATTCTTATGCTAGACAGCTGCAAGCTGCGGCTAATATTAAGAGGATCAGTCTATGTCCATGGTGGCAAGGCTATGGAATGAATGCCAGATATGGCACATGAAACCATTTTTGTGGTATGTGGAGCATGGGAAAGAGGGGGAACAGATGTGTACCTGTTTCTCCTCCTTCTCAGCTATTCTGGGCCATCCACTGTCATCAGAGAGGTAGCAGAAGGCCCAGGAGGGTGTGGGGGAGGAGGAGGAAGAGGTGTGTGCCAGTTCCTCTTCTTCGCCCCTCACTCCCCTGGAGACTTTAGCTGTCTCCAGAGAGGCAGCTGAAGGCCTGGGAGGGAAGTGGGAATGAAATCCCACCCCAGAGGCCCTGCCACTGGAGGGCATGGGTCCCACCCATGAAATTCTTGTTTCCCTCGGGGGTTCTGCCCCTGGCACCAGGTAACACCTAGTGTTGGAAGGCCTTTTAGTTTGGGCACTCGGTCCCTAAAAGGTTCACCATCACTGGATTTGGCCACCATAGTAAAGAATGTTGTGGTTATGGGCCTCCTAACTTGGCAGCATATGGTTCTTTTATAGCTGTGGCGTAAGGTGAGATCTAGCAGGCAAAGATTTCCCAGCCACCTCAGCTGCACAATGTGAGAAATCTCAGTGGTAGAAATCAATGTACAAGTCACATTAGCATTGTCCAGAGAATGGAAATTTGGATGTATTTGTGTGGCCTTTTTTCAGAAGGAAGCGTGGTTTGGTTTACAAGCTGAGCAGCAGATATACAGTAAAAGGGTTGGATTTCATTTATTTTGGAAGTACAATAGTGATGCCAATATGAGGGTGTACCAGACAGAAAGATATGTTAGAAGCTAAATATGCATCAGGTGGAAATTGCAGGCTGAAATAGCCCACAGCTTGTTATTAATTCCTATCCCAGTAAGAAATATATAATGGTTTCATTATAATTTCAATTTAACGAGATTACTGAATCCCATTTTTGTGTTTAATTTTAACTTCTAGTATCTGTAATAGTTATTGAGATGTGGCCCCATTCAGTGGTAGAGGAGGAATATCACATATGCTGACCTGGGCTGTAGAAGATACAATTTATGTACTGCTTGTATGCTCTGTTTACAGTGATCTTGGAAACAACTACATTTATCCTTTGTTAAGAACACTGAAGGCAAGGTAATGGCTTGTTTTCTATTTTCCAATGCAGAGTACAGTATTATGTATTGTTTAGAGCAGCAACATTTCTTGTTAAGCCTTTACAGATACTTACTATAAAGCCTAAAGGGTGTGTGTTTGTGTTGTGTGCCTTCAAGTTGTTTCCGACTTGTGATGACATGAGGTTTTCTTGGCACAATTGGTTCAGAGGAGATTTGCTATTGCCTTCCCCTGAGGCTGAGAGCATGTGACTTGTCCAAGGTCATCCAGTGTCATGTCATTGCATGACCAAGCTGGGAATCAAACCTTGATCTCTAGAGTCATAGTCCAGCACTAAAACCACTATGCCATGCTGGCTCTCAAGGAGTTATGGAAAATTATTCTACTTTTAAAGGTTAATCACCAGAAATGTAAATTGCATTGACACCCCCCAATAAATTGTGTATAATGTCTGTCTGCTAAAATACAATAAACTGATATTAATATTGTGGATCTTGACAGGACAATAAGGTAGATAAGCAGGGAATGGGTTTTATATCAAAGGACATTATCACATAAGCCTTGTTCTCATCGCAATCGCATTGGTTAAAGAAAACAAAATTGTACCTGTTTGTGATCAGCCATTATTGCATGTCTTGTCATTTGTGTGACAAGCTGCTTCTGCCATTGTGCTCTTTTCTGGACTCCCCCTTAACCCCTTCTCCCTGCTCCATGCCCTAACCAGTATTTCTTTTTTAAATCACTTTTTAAACACAATTCTGGTGTTCTGCTAATGTGATTTAAGTTTTTTAAAAAAAGATACAGAATTTTTTTTAAAAAATCAGGCTGTTTGGGAATAGCAGTGGGGCACAGGGAGAGAAGGAGATTGTGACCCCATGTGAACTGCCAATAGTGCAACTGTCATGGTAGTGACATTTCACACCTTGAGGACTAATGAGACTGCCACAATTGGTAGCTGATGAGTCCCCCCCCCCCCATTAATGAATAGGGCCAACCTAAGCATGCATCATAGACACAGAAGCTACAGGTGAGAGGTGAAACTGTTTGATAAATATCAGCAAATGTACTATTTTGCAAATATAATTGTGTTTGAAACAGCATGTGTGATAATCTCTACAGACAAATAGCTCATAGTTTTCCTTTAAAAAAAAAGCTGAATGTGACTAACTTAACTATTTTGTTATAACTGAGAAACAGAAAAGGAAAATGCTATTTTTAAAGAAAAATACACACACAAACACACAGTGCAACTATAATTATAACTATCTACTTTTGTGAGCACTGGAACTAGAATGAATTAATTTTTAAAATTACGTTCCAAGCACTGGAAGTAGGATGTCTATATTACTGCACATTGGCAGAGTATGAAGAGTTCAGAAAGTTGGAAGGAGACCCAAAAGAAATGAAGAAATACCCAGAGCTTGTATTTCTTTGGGAGGCATCTGCTTGCTAACTCTTCTAAAGGGAACAGCAGCAACAGCCATGCAATATTCCTGCAAGGTTTAAAATGCAGCCTAATATCCCATGTAAGTCTTGGTAATGATTTTTTTTCTGCCCTCTCTTCCACAACATCCCACCATTCTGGAAAACTTCCAGATCATGTGATATTAAAGCTCAAATGTGTATTCATGAGATTTATTGCAAACAGATCTGCTTGAATATATTGCAAATTATTGATTTTTGGATTCAGAGGTTAATGAGGTTTACTCCTTAATTCAACAATCAAGCTCTTGAGGAGAATAATGCAATTGCCTGAAGATACAAACCATTCAATTAAAACATAAACAGATGACTCAAACATATATCACAGTAGCATTCTGGTTGCTTTACAGTTTTTATGTCTGAGAACAGCTGCAACTTTTCAAGCCTTTATTGGTAATGAGTCAGGGTGATTTAAGGTAACACTAATTCAAATAGTGCAAGTATTGAGCCACATCATTGGTAAGACCAACTTACACCTAATGCATAGTGGCTTATAACTTTATCCCAATATTGCTCCCTCTCCCCATGAAA
This sequence comes from Sceloporus undulatus, assembly GCF_019175285.1. NCBI lineage: Eukaryota > Metazoa > Chordata > Lepidosauria > Squamata > Phrynosomatidae > Sceloporus > Sceloporus undulatus. Next base: position 86,327,957 of record NC_056523.1, on the reverse strand, counting down.
AGCAGCTGTGGGGAAATGCAGTCTTAAATACAAGCTCAGGGGGATTGGAAGAAAGTATGTCTTTCCATTCAAGGTTGATATTGATAAGAATTCCAAAGTTTTACTGTATGTATTTGATATGTTTTTATTGCTGGAATATTTTTATTGCTGTAATCCCGCCACAATCTGCAGGGAGAGGCAGGACATATAAATAAAATTTATCATCATCATCATCATCTAGCCCAAATTTATTTTATGTTTCCTTGAGAGGAAAAAAAATCTGTAATTCTGAGTAGGGTTACCAGAGTGAAAACTGGCTAAGTATTCAGTATCTATAATGGTTGTGTAGAAGAGGAAAGAAATAGAAGAACCAGTGTGATGTAGTGTTTTGAGCATTGGACTATGGCTCTGGAAACCAGGGTTTAGAGCTCCACTTTGCCATGAGAACCTACTAGGTGACCTTGGGTAAGTCACATTCACTCAGCCTCACAGGAAGGTAAAGGCAAAACCCCTCCGAACAAATCACAGAAAAATCTCTGTGATTGGATTACCTTAGGGTTGTCATAAGTTGGAAATGACTTGAATGAACACAACAAGAAGAGAAGAGGAAATATTGGCAGGGGTTGCTTGTTACCTAGTGGCTTCACACGCAATAGATGCTGAAACTCCCTCTTCTATACAACCATTAAAGATACAGGAGCTGTCTCCAGTTTTCAGTTTGGCAACTCTATTCTGAAGGGAAGCATCAGTTTGGGGTTGAAAGGTAGAGCTGAGCATTTGAGAAGAGAGGATTAAGTGCTACCTGACAGGTTTTCCATTATGGATGCACCCTCCTGTGGCTTATTTTGTTCACCAAACATTGGGTTAAAGTTATATGCAGTGATACATCACTTGTTGTTTAGTTTGGCCCTAAGTTTCAGTAGGTGCAGAAAATGATATACAGCATCTATCAAGTCATTTTGCTTTCTGACATAGTTAAAGCCCTTGGTGTCTCACTGATAGAAATATGTTGAGAAAGAGACAAAATTACGGTCAGCAAGCTGGCAGATGTAGATTGATTAGGCAACCAGACTATAGAGAGAGATGATAGGTACAGCTGGTACTGAGGCAACAACTAATCACAACGATTCATTGCTCCCTTTGCCTTTTATTACCGGTAGCTTGCTTTCAGGTACTCTTGAGTAACAAATGAATTTCTAAACCTTGTGCACATGAGAGTGGGGAGGGGCATAGATAAGTGGTGCCAAAGTTATTCAAAAATATATAAAGTTTCCCTCACTTAACCTGTGTCTTATATATGCCATTTATGTTATGTCTTGTTATATTATCTTTATTTTCTATCTCACCTTAATAGAGCCAACATGGTATAGTGATTTGAACATTAAAGTAGGACTCTGTGAGACCAGGGTTCAAATCCTCATTTGGGCATGGAAACCCACTGGGTTTCTGACTCATCCCCAGAGGAAGGCAAAAGCAAGCCTCCTCCGAACAAATCTTGCCAGGAAATCCCTGCAATACAGTTGGCATAAATCAGAAATGACTTGAAGCCACACAACAACAACAAATCTCACCTTTCTTGGGTCCCAAGGTGGTTTACAGCAGTGTTTCACAAAGTTGTGGCCCTTGGATTGGGGTTGGTCCATGAACCCTGTTAAATTTCTGAGAAAGAAAGAAACAACTGTACACAATGGGAATGCATATAATGCTGGTCCCTAGCACATTGAAGGGAAAATGCCAGATTCCCAAATCAGGTGGTCTGAGAAGCACTTGTTTACAGCATAAATAATACAGTTAAAATCAATCACATTATTTTTTTATTTTTAAAAAACCCAAAAACCTATCATATTAAAACAGTACTGAATTAAAAATAGCTTAAAAGCATAAGAAAGTGTAACAATAAAACATAAGCAATGAGGAGAAAGTACTACACCCTCTGTATTTTTTAAAAAAATCTTTCTGCATTAAGCAAGACTAAAAGTTTGTCCAAGCAAAAGGTTTTTGCCTGGTAGTAGAAGGAACAGAGAGGGGGCCAAGCTAGTCTTCTAGGAAATGGAGTCCCATGAACTGGAAGAAGCCACCAAAAAAGTCCTCTCTCTCTCATATTACCCAAACATGAGGGTTAAAGTGACAAGATTGAGTCAAAGTATTGAAGCTATCACCATTTGAGAAGGATTTTATGGGGAAAGACAGTTTTTCAGCAAGTTTGAATTCTAGGGGTAGTACTTTATAGGTCATGAGGGAGATTTTGAATTATGTTCTGAGATGTACTGGTAGTCAGTGCAGCTGTTGTACTAGGTGAGATGTATGCTCCATTCCATTCCCAGACACAGCATTTTAGACCCACTGAATTTTCCCAACACTTTCCAAAGGCAGCCCCATGTAGGGTACAGTGCAGTAATCCAAACTGCACATAACCAAGTCCTGTGTCACCTCATTAGATGACATGCCTCCAGGAAAGGGCAAGACTGACACTAGTTTGAATGGTGAAAATGAAATCCTAGCTACCACTAAAACCTTGTCAAGCTAATACACTGTTAAATTAATGGAGGAAAGGTAATGAAACTTTGAGCTGGAATATAAATGATCCCAACAATTCAAAACAATCATTTAAAAATACGTGAAGATTTGATTGTTTGTTTTTATGCACACCCTCTTCTCCAGATGTTTTGAGTTAAAAGGATGGAAAATATATTCAGTATTAGGACTTTGTAAGGCCTCAAAGAAATCAATACTACAATCTAGATTAAAAATACCACTCTTATTGTGTTTAGACTAGCTGCTCAGGTACAGCTAAAGAGACAGTGAGGGAAGCTGAGAGGGATGATGGGAGGCAATGGATTGTCAACAAAAAATATGTGTTCATGAGTCAGATTATATGCAAAGATACAAATTGATCCCTTCAGACAGAGAGGGCTATCTTCTGTAAAGTAGGACATATTCCTAGCTTAGAATAGTTGCATCTTTCTTACAAAATAATAAAAATAATAATAAATCTTAATATATTTGCATATTTTAATAAAAAAATAGAATTACTGGATACATCTTCACGACCAAAATAATGTAGTGTGACACCGCTTGAAGTGCTGTAACCCCCTCCTATGGAATTCTTGGATCTATAGTTTTACAAAGTTTTTATCCTTCTCTGACAAAGCATGCTGGTGTGTCACAAAACCAAAAATCCTGAGATTCTGTATGAGGATGTCATGCCAGTTAAAGTGGCATCACTACAGCATAGATGCCATCACTGTTAAATAAAATTAGAAGCTGTTAGAAATGGGAGCTTTATGACTGCTGACCTAAGTATGGAAAAATCTCTCCGTACCCATTCTATTGGGTTTTGCCCACTCTCACCTGTATTTCCTTCTTGCCTTCTTGCCTTTGCTTCTTATCATATTGTGTTTTTTCCCCACACTGTGTGAAATAAAGACAATTGTTTTTACACATTTTCCCCTAATGTGTGCATTTATTTTAATAACATATTCCATTTCTGCACCTTTCCCCCACTTCCAAACATCTGTTTCTGTCTACCCTTTTTGGTTGCATTTCCTAGCCATTTGCATTTTAAAATAAGCACCTTGTTTTGTGTACAATTTATTTCTTGTAAATGCCCTGCAGGTCTCTCAAAGGTGCGAATGCTTGAGGCAAGGTGTGCAGGTTTTCTCAGAACAAGTCCCAGGAAGTGTAAAAATGCTCCTTTTGTTGGGACTGTCAAAAATGTCTCTCCATCCCGATTCAAACTCTGATTTATTAAGTGGCTTTCTTCCAAGCCAATACTGTGATTGTTTATTCAAGTGAGATAAGAAAGGTTTATTCAAAACATAATATTTATTTGGAATGTTAAGAAGGCAAATGTTTCAGTTATGCTGATATGAGATATATGTGCTCTTGTTTATAATGAACTGTGAAAAACTCCCTGTACACTGTTGCCAGAGCCACTTCACTGACAGGTTTTCCTCTTCCTCCACTTTGCAAAAGTTAAAGAAGAGTGCCTATAGACACTTTTTAAGAAGGAGTATTATTTACAATCCTGATAGAACTGAGAAATTAAATGCACTGAATCTGCAGTAATGAAACAAGGAAGAGGGCCCTTTAGCTTAGTGTAGAATGCTTTTCTTCTCAGTTCCTAACATGTGTGGGTTGGGACAGGCTTCTTTCTTACATCTTGAAGAGCTGTTGCCAATTGGAAAATGCAATGCTGGGCAAGATGAACTAAAGATTCAGCACACAACTATACACACATGCCCCTGTTGTTATTTACAAAGCTAGGCTGTGCATGCTGGTATATACAGGAAGCTTCCAGACCGCAATTTATTATGGAATCTTTATGGATCATTCCATAAAGAGATTGGGATGTTTCTTTTTAAAAGGAACAAGTTACATTATTCTATTACATTTCCCTGTTCCTCTAACAGATCGTTACATGTTATTGTTTCTGCCATCCACAAAGTAATTTACATTACTGCTACTGTATTGAAAAATACAGGTATGTGCTCTCTGGTTTTCCCTATATTTGATCATAATTCTGAATGGAGCACTCTGTTTGACTTCTAAACCATTGCTCATCTCCACAGGCACACCATAGCAAATCACACAACTGCTATGCCAATTTCAAATGTTGGGGGAGCAGACTGCAGAAGTCCCTTTCCTTTTGCTATCCCCTCCTTCTCCAAACAATTGCTGTAAATTTGCCTGACCCAGCCTCAGGCCTTAGGAGAAGTCCCTCTCCTTTTCCTAACTTTTCTCTTACATCTCACAATAACCCAAGTAGTTCAAGTGCATGTCCTGTACCACTGTTTGGAGCAGCCAGCTAGTATGCAGTGCTCCCCCCATGCGCTGCTACCGATGTTCTCACACTGGCAGCAGGTCTTTTTTTAAAAAAAATCTTGCTTCTCTATAATGTCTGGTTAGCTAACTTTTTGATTTTTTTAAAGTCATAAATAACTCTGTTCTAATGCTTCTTATGATTTTGGAATCTACAGGTGTGTGTGTCTCCGTCCTGGAACCAAACCCCAGTGGATGCCAAAGACCTACTGTACAATTTAAAAAAACCCTTCAGTACAAAAGTAAAAACACATTTAAACTGAACTTCTATTTACAAAGCAAGTCAAAAGCAGTATTAAAAATGTATTTAAAACATAATACAATAGAAAGACATTTTGACCAAATAAAAGCCCCATCTGCCAAAACATATTAAAAAGCAAATGCCTGCCTAAATAAAAGGACTTTGTCTCCCAGCAGAAGACAACAGGAAGGGGACCTGCCTTCTGAGGGAGGGAGCTCCTCTCTAGCTGTTCAAACTCACTCCTTGCCACCTATGAAATCTGGGCATCCAGGCTCAGATCCAAGTCCAGGACTACACCCAAGCTGTGAAACTGAAATTTCTGGGGAGTTTTTTCCTGTTTGCTCCCCCTGCCACAGATTGCATCAGTAAACTGATGAGCTGTGATAATTGAAAATAGCCTTTTAATCTTTTATTAGTAATCATTATTGTTAATGTTTTACTATTAACATTATTGGGGAATAGTGCTACATGCTCATAATGCTCGTTTAGAGGAAAACACATTGAAGAAGTATTCAGTAATACTTCTATGATCTCAGATAAAAGCAAAAATATTTTTACACCACTGTTTCTATTATCAAGATGGCTGATGACAGAATAATTACTTGCTTTCTTTACCTTCCTTCCTATTTGTAGATAGGCAGATAGACTGGTATGTGTGTGTGTTACATCATAACATTGTAGAGGTAAAAATTATACGTAGTTTTCTATCACTGAGGTAATATTTGGAAGTGTCAGTATTTTTGTTGTAAAAAATAGTCAGAAAAATGTTTTAGTGCTATCAAAAAGCTGTGTTTTCTTTTAAAAAGTGACTATAATAACATCCATTGCAAAGAGTATAGTCATTGTATGCTTAGCTGTGACAGTTCAGCTATCTATTAATATATCACTTGCTACTATTATATGCCTTCAATTTGACCTTATGGCAACCTTATCATAGAGTTTTATGGACAAGATTTGTTCAGAGGGGGTATTGCCATTGCCCTCCGCTTAGGGTGCATCTACATTGTAGAAAAAAAAATGTAATTTGACACCACTTAAAGTGCTGTAGCTCCATGCTATGGACTCCTGGGGCTTGTCATTTTACAAGGTCTTTAGCCTTCTCTGCCAAAAAGTACTGGTGCCTCATAAATCTGGAAATTCCAATATTCAGTAGGGTGAAACCATGGCAGTTAAAGTGGTGTCAAATGGCATTATTTCTACAGTGTAGATGCACCCTTTAACCATTTTCTTACTATTTGCTGCACCATTTCATTCAGTCACATATCGGAACATAGAAATGTCAAAGCAAGTTGTGAAAAAACCTGTATGCAATGGAGCAAAACTGAGGTCATTTTTGGATTTAGAATGCCAAATTTCTATAAAACCTGCATCCTGTTTTTTTTTTAAAGTTTTTATGGCCCTCCATTTTGCAGGCCGGTGTAATTGGATTTAAGTTCTAGTCATTTCCTCCTTGCCTCTGTCATAGGCCCAAGGCAGGAGATGAGTTTCTTCCCCCAGCTCTCCAAGGAAATGCCAGCCACCTTACATCTATACAAGCTGTAGCAGATTAAAAATAATTTTGCACTACATTTTATAAGAACTGCATGCAGTGTGTAAATTTGTGCTGTCAGTTTGGAAGTGAGGGAAACTAATCTATGACCTTCAAAGGCCCCCATGAATGCAAGCGTTTTTGCCCATACAGATTTTTACAGAACTATAGCTTACCATGTTGGATAAGAGCTTTCTTGTGATGTCGTCAAACATTCCTTTTTTTAAAAAGAAAAAAAGTCTGTCACTTTTTAAATTGGTTTCACATTTTATGCTCCAAGAACTATGTGAAAAGAACATCTTGCCCCAAGGTTATCCTTCTCTTTTCATCAGCATTTTGATTAAAGCTGGTCATGGTTTGGTTTTTTCCCCCCTCCCTTCAGTGGAACAGATTGTAGTCTTTTCGGACTGGACCCGATTTCCTAATAAGAGCCAGCTTCTGCCAGATTTCTTTCCTCCCACCGTCTTCTTTCTCTCTCTCTGTGGTATTTCCACTTTTGTGACAGCTTACTGCTTAGCAACCTACTCAGAGTTTGGCTATACAGTATTGCTTTTTTGGACAATAATTCCCAGAATCCTTCAGTCAGCATGTTCACTGGGGAATTTTGGATCTCATAATCCAAAAAAGATAATCATTCCACACTCTGCTATACTTGTGGTAGGATCTTATACTTGTGGTAGGATTTTCTCTCTGAACAATAGCAGCATGAGAGACCATGTGTTGGCTGGCATTTTGTTAATGTCTTCTCTTGTGTGTGTGTTTTTGGGTTGTTGCAGAGGTTGGTATTCCCTCCCCACACCACAATGATCAAAGCTGTCCCCGAAGATTCACCACATCAGTGTGATAGCTGCCTCTAATGGTCATTCCATTTCTAGGAGAGAGTAGAGGGAATTGGAGAGGTATTTGGCTATGGGAACAGTACAAGATGCAAACCGGAGACATCATCTACTGAGAGCTCCAGAGGACCCTACAGGATCTTGGTTGAAGATGTTCTTAGTCTGTGTCTGAATATGGGAGCATAGGAAAATCAAATCCCTTAATCGCCAACAGTCATGAAATGGCCATTTGGGGTGGCTGTTATGACAAAGTGAGTCCTAAGGGTGGAAACAGGAGAGTCATAGTGGAGTTCCTCATGTGGATCTCTTATGCTATATATACCCATAGAAAGACTCAGTCCAAGTGTTCCCTAGATCCAGACAGTGGTGTCAATGGGATTGGTGTCACCCAGTGTGATAACTCATGGTGTTGCCCCCCACTGACCTCCTCCCATTCCACACTATACGGTATTCTCAGTAATGTTTTTGAATTAATGTTAGTTATAAATTGTAACTCCCATATATCATTGAATGTAATGGCAATAGTTATGATTTAAACAACTAGCAAAATTAAAATTATACACTCAGCACCCCATATCCAAGGATTCTTTGTCCATGGATTCAACTATCCATGGCTTGAAAATATTAAAGAAAAATATTCCCAAAGCAAACCTTGATTTTGCTATTTTATATAAGGGGTGCCATTTTGCTATTCCATTGTCTATAATGGGACTAGAGCATGCATGGATTTTGATATCTACAAGGGGTCCTGGAACCAAACCCTAGTGGATACCAAAAGCCCACTGTGCCTTTAAATTATAATATCATACACACAGCCTAAATATTTTTACATGTATATTATTTCATATGATTAAAGTGAAAATTTGGTAAGATGTGTATTTAAATAAATATTTTAAAAGAAAATTTTAAAATAATATTTCTAATTTTGTAAAAGGGTTTTGAAAAAATTAATATATTTTAAAATTTAAAATTTAATTTTCTCTTCAGTGTTTTAAAGGGATACAGGTGAATGCCATAGCTCATTTCTACCAAAAGACAGGTGTTTGAGGAGAAGTGGTATCACCCCCTCCTTAGGGTATCAGCTGGTGCAGCCCCCCCACCCCTAGTGGCATCCCTGGATCTAGACCAGCTTACTTTATGCCAGTGCTTGCCTTTCAGATTACAACAGAAAGTTCCTTGCTAGCTGAAAAATCGTCAGACTTGCTGATGACACCAAATGACTCAGGGTAACAGAGACAAAAGGAAATGAGATGAGTTTCATAAGAATCTTATCTCAAAACAGGGTCTATTTGTGACAAAGTTGCAGTTCAGTGTAAGTACAGGTATAGCAATGCTCACTGGACCCAAATCCTATCTGCACATGTACACTGAAATTTGTTGTGCACATGATCTTGATATTTTGGGGGATAGCCTTAGAGAAATGATTATCCAGTGCACAGTGTCTGTAAAAAAGGCAAATTCCATATTAGACACTATTAGGATAGGAAGTAAAAATAAAATGGTCCCAATATCATACAATATCATATAGTGTCCCTTTAAAAAGACCGTATTGGCGGGGTACAGACCGCCGCTTTGCGGCGGTCTGCCGCCGCCGCCGGCTAGTCCGTGGGGGAGCCGGAGCCTCCACACGGCGCGGCTCCCCTGCGGACTGAAAAAGAAGCTCCAAAATGGAGCTTCTTTTCAAGTCGCGTTTGCGACGTAGCGAGGCGCCAGGGGCGCACTCGCTACGTTACAAAGGACGCGACGCGTACGGACGCTCAGCGTCCGATACGCATGTAGAAGGGCCGGCGCCATCTTGTACGGACGGAGTCCGTACTAGGCCCAGGGGGCGTCTAGAAAGAGAGACACCACCCCTTTTTAAAAAATAGGACGGTCCTCCGGGACGTCCCAAATGCCAGTGCAGAAAGCACCATTGACTACCAATTATGATGTCTACCTTTTATCATCAGACCCAGAGACAGATTGCTCCTGAGTTCCTATTACTCCAATCTAATTGTGGGTTAAAGTTATTGCCTGTATGGATGGCTTGTAGACCAGTAATACAACTATTTATTATATTTCCTTATTACTGCAATTAATTGTAGGAACATTTGTTTCTTTTGCATTGCCCTCAGGCCCTGTCTCTCTTCCTGACAGTCCTGTTGCTTGCTAACCCCTTGTTTAATGCATATGGCTGCTGAAGAACAGAGGGTCAGGTGTCCTCTGAAGATTGCCAAACCTTCTCCTACTCTGTTGAACCGGTGGTGAAATGTCCCATTGAGTTGTGAGCTGGCCTCAAGGTGGTACCAATCTGTTTTTCAGTGATGGAAACACCAATCTTCTGATCAAACTACAGGAGACATTTAGCACATTTTCAGAATCAGTGCCCTTTCAAGTACTGAAAGGCATCGTTTTGTCAATGCACATGATTTCCCTCACATACGAATCTTGTGTTTAGTGGAGTTTTTTGGTCATTGGAAAGTAAACAAGCTTAATGTGCAAGTGTGATTACTGAGGCATGCAGCACTGAGGAAATGCCATTGTCAGAGGGAAAGCAGTTCAACCCTTAGGAACAGGCATTCCTCTTAAAGTCTACTTTGAGCCACAGTCTCCTGGCTGCTTCTTCCAGCCTCAGAACATAAATCCCATCCAGACAATGGACAAAGAGGGATAAGAGTAGAATGGGCTTAATTAGTCTACTTTATCTCCATCCAGTCTCAGTATAGAGTATGTACTGAAACATTGCTTTCTGCAATTGTCTACACATATGCATGCAGCTCACAACATTTCTTAAACCAAAGCCTTCATGGTCAGAAAAAAACAACTTCAGCAAATAAGGATAAATAACAGTAACTACCTGGATGGAATAAGGTGACATTTAGTAGCAAGCAAACCTTAGTCAGAAATGCACACAAAGAGAAGCAGGAGGAGGGTCCTGAGTGATCATTACAACACTAGAAAATGCATGAGTGATTTTAGCTTTACCATTCACTAGATTTTAAAGAAGAACAGAAGGAGCTGTCCTAGTGACAGATGTCCCATTGCATTACAAAGCAAAAGTTGTAATGGAATGGAAGCTCACTCAAGTGCTCCAGAGATTTGCGTGTGGCAAGAGAATGGGAAGTTCTAGGAGCGTCTGACTCATCTCAACCTTTTGAACTTAGACATAGGAAGGTTAAACTCTTTTTGTTGCACCTAAAATTAGAAAACTCTTAACCCCCACCTGAAAAGAACGAGCAATCTTCTATATATGCTAGAGACCTTTAAAGTGCCTTCACTACTGCTACTACGTAATTACCCCATTCCTTCCAACTCTAGTGAATTTAGAGTGGAAGATGGCTGCTTTTTGTCATCAGGAAAATATTTACCCTCTCCTTCCCTCAGTCTACAGCTTTTTCCCTCCATTGCACAGATCTTTGTTGATGGATTTCAGATATTAGGAGCTGCATGCCATCTTGCCTTCATAAATACAGTTTTTATTTTCTCCCTTCTTTGTCAAATTAAAGACACCTATGCTCATAAAAGAGTCTCCAACCAAGCAAGGTAAAAATGATTTTCAGTAGAGGTGACACTTTAAATATATACGAAGAGCATAATAATGCTTCTGTTTTTTTTGTGTAGCATATCAGAAAAGACTGGAAAATATCTAGAGCCTTAAGTTTTTAGCTATCATATTGGTCCGTTCTCACTTCAATGAGGGTCAAAAGTGAATTCTTAGAAAGAATTCAATGCTCCAAATTCACAGTCTTTCTGTGTTTTCAGTCTTATTCTTTGAGACACTGATGCCGTTGTTGTTGTTGTTGTTGTTTTCAAGCTGGCTGGAAAAATGAAATAGGAAGTATGCCACAAAAGTACTCCATAGGCCTATGACTCTAACTTTCTGAGAGACAAACACTCCTTTTGTGGTATAGCTGTACAGTGTAGTTACTGTCATCATTTTAGGAGTTTGACCTAAAGGAGAAATACCACATGACTCAAAAGACTAGCCTGTTGGGCTCTCTCAGGCTCTGTCCTCAGTGCTGACAACTGGAAGGGAGAAGCACATATTTTGTATCCACAAGTCAGTGGCTTTTACCAGTCATATATAAAAAACAAACAAAAAGTAACTATTATAGTTACTGTTGAGAAATGGGCAAGTAAAGAATTTTTTTAAAATCAACTGTAATTATCTAGAGTTGGGAGGATATTAAACTATAATGGCAACAAATTAGTTTTTTTTTTAAAAAAAAGTAATGACCCAACTTTGAGCTTCTCTTCTTACATGCATAGACATTAGTAAAACCATCACACTGTGCTGAAAATAATTGGTAGTCTTTGCTTAACCTAATAGATTTGTTTAAAACCTTGCTTGGAAAAAAAAATCTTTTTGATTATGCTTGTGTTAATAGTTTCAGCAACTCCCATTGCAACAGAGCTTTGGCTCCATAGAAACAAAGTGTGACATTCTTATGCTAATGAAATGACTTTTCAGATTACAGCTTTTCTGCACAAAGGATGGCCCAGAGATCAGAAACATGACCAGAATTTCTCCCCAAGAAAACTACCCACCAAGCACAGCTCAGTTTGTGTGATATGTTGCTGAATGGACTTGCAGCCAACACCCACATATATGTTCTCTTCTCTGCTCCAGAATCAGTAACCTTTCATAGGTGGACCATTAGAATTCTACTACAGTGAGGACTGCACCTCACCCAACCTACAATTCTTGACTTTCAACGGTGCACCAGATTGTGTGAGGAGGCTATCCTAGAGAAATCAGCATTCATATTCTAGGCCTCCAACAGCTACCCTTTGTGCATATTATGAATGCTATTTAATAATCATGGAGATTAACCAAATGGAATAGAAAGGTCAAATACCAAAAAAACAATTAAATGAGCAATTCTATCAACTACAGGGAAAAAATCAATTGAGAATGAAATGTGGTTTTCTGCTTCCATTACCCTTGAGCATATCTGAATTTTTATTTCAGATGAGTTGAAAAGATACATTTTTAGTACTTAAAAAGAAATCTAGAGATTCTGTTCCATAAAGTGTAGCACAATCAGGAGCAACCTCAGCATGAGGCACACAGAGCCTTTAAGCATCATCTCCTGGCCACTTGTCACTGCCAGTTCACGGGTGCATAACAGAACGGACCCCAAAACTACTGCCTTAGCTACAGGCACATTTCTGGTTGCATGCTCCAAGAGCATACTGGCACTGTGTGCTATGCTACTGGAGAGTCACTGTCAGTTGGGCATTCCATAAGCAGACCTATTATTTACTATACCTTTAGGAGATCCATTATTGGCTGGTGATACCATGGTGAGCCCAAGTCTTTGTCATGCTACTGGAGTCACCACAGCAGATCACTCTAAGGTCACTAATTTACTTCTAGGTCATGGAATGTTATTGCACATGGAAGGAAAAACAACAGCGATAGCTAAATAGGAAGGCCCTCTATGGCCTCTATCTTGACCATTAGCTGAATCATTAGAGAAGTCAATGAACACCTGTAGACTGAGACTGTATCATGTGGAAGAAGGCTTTATATAAGTGTCCTCTAATTTATTTATTTTTTGTATAAGTGCCCCCCTAACTTTTCACCAAAGGTTGCAACAGATAACTTTTGAACTACAAACCCAACCCCATGTTGCTAAGAAGATTGGTGGCCATGCTGGCTAGGTGATTCTGGGACATGTAGTCTAAAACCTTTCCAAACTGTGATCTTTCCCAGCCATCTCTGATGAGCAAGTTAAAATTGGTATGGAACTTAAGTTAATAGATATGTGTGAACTAGACAAACGGACAGTGAGGTTGAATAATAAATATATGAATATTGTAGATAAAGAATGGGCTCCAATTATAGAATTTTACAAAAAGAGATGGGAAGTTTAAATAATGTTAATCACTGTGCTTCATTAAAAAATACTGTTTGAGACAATGTAAATATTTGAATATCAGAGGGCTAGAACAATGTGATGAAAAAAGTGTTTTTCCCCTCAAGTCAAAAGAATGTAAGAAGTTTGTATAGATTGTTTAATGTGTTTAAATGTTTTGTTGTTATTAAAGTTTTTATGTGTTTTATTATCTTCTCCAAATCTGAGAAGACACAGAAGGTTAGTGACATTTTGTGAGAATTTTATGGAATCAATGAAATGGTGTGGAGCCATAGAAGTCTTGGTGCAAACCTCTCTTGCACCCGCTATATTATTATTATTAACCTTTATTTATAAAGCGCTGTAAATTTACACAGCGATGTACATACAATCTTTTTAATTGGACGGTTCCCTGCCCTCAGGATTACAATCTAAAAAGACACAACACAAAAGGAGAAGGGAAAGGTGCTGGGGAAGGGGCCTCTCTAGTAGGATAATACATATAAAACACATGGGAATACAGGAAATGATTCAATAAAACAGACAACAAAAGAACATCAAATGGCAAGTGACAATTATGCAATGCCTGGGAACGCTTCTCTGAACAGGATGGTCTTCAGCTCCGCTTTGAAGCTGGTTAAAGAAGTGATGGCTCTTGCTCGTGGGGGAAGAAGGTACCAGGAGTGAGGGGCAGCGAGTGAAAAGGGGCGAATCTGAGATGGGGCAGAGGAAATCCTGGGCGGGGACAGCAGACCTTGACCACCAGAACGGAGGGCCCTGGTGGGAAGATGAGGAGAAAGAAGGTCTGATAAGTATGGAGGGGCCAGCCCATGGAGGGCTTTAAACACGGACAGCAGGAGCTTATACTGAATATGGAAAGGGAGGGGGAGCCAGCGAAGGGATGCCAACACAGGAGAGATGTGGTCAGAGCGGTGGGCAGAAGTGATAATGCGTGCAGCTGAATGCTGGACAGAGATTAAAGGACGGAGGTGAGAAAGAGGAAGCCCAGCCAGGAGGATGTTACAGTAATCAAGTTGTGATACCACTAGGGCATGGACCAGGATCTTGGCAGTAGAGACAGAGAGATATGGTCGGATTTTGGCAATATTGTATAAAAAGAATCTACAAGCCTTGGCTGTGGTCTGGATCTGAGGGATACATGACAGAGAACATATGTCATTATGCATAGTGAGGTGAATGCAGAGCAGTAAAGATGGTGGCTGGCAGCATTCTGTACCTTTCTGTTTCAAATCTTGGACCAGTCATGGATATTAACAAGTCTTGCTAACTCCCATGACTGTTTCTCAGGTCTCTCATAAATTTGCTTTTTACTGTGCATTCTGATGCAGAACAACTTCTTCCTTCTCTTGAGCTGGAATATCTTTGCATTTTGTCAAGTTTTAAAGATGCACTATGGAATGAAATAAAAATATTATTGGCACAATAATTTATGCACCTCCTTGGAAAGAAGGGTCAAACCACATGATCCATTGCAGGTGCATGAAACAAAGCCTGACCAGCTCTTTGTAAAGTGCCCTCAGGATGGAATACTTTCTTCTTGAAGTAAGGAAGGGTGTGCCAGACCTTTCTGTTGCCAGTAACATTTCCCCTCAAAATCCTTCCTGTCACCCAGATAATTTTACCTCTTTCTCTATTCCATATTCCAGGTCTCTGTCTCACATGGTGGTCAGCCAGCTGCCTCTGGGAAGCACACCAGAAGGGTGTGATGGAAAGAACCATCTCCTATTGCTTCCCCTGGCAGCTGGTGATGATGCCTGCTGCTTATGAACACAGAGAGACTCCACTTGTCTATCATGGCTAATTGCCATTGAAACAACTCTCCTCCAGGAATTCATGAAATCCATTTTTAAAGTGATCTAGGCTGGTGCTGTTTGCCACATTTTCTAGCTATGTCAATTAAGTGGCACATGACAAACAAAGCCTTCCTGTTGTTTGTCCTAATCCTGCTGCTCATCAATTCCATTGCATGAACCTGCCTCTGATGCCAGAATTTTCTTAGAGATGGAGAATAATTTCTCTCTATCTGCTCTCCTGATATAGTTCTAATTTTGTCAATTTCTATTTGAGATGGAGCAATTAGAAGTGTATATATTATTCTGAATGTGGGATTTCTATGATAGCATTATGACACCTGCTGTTTTTATTTTTGATACATATCCTAACAACGATGTTCACCCTTTTCAATTAGAGAGAGAACTGACCAATATTTCCAACAAGCTTTCCTATATGACCTAAGTTAGTTTGCATCCAATTTAGGCACTGTTGAGTTATGTGTGAAGTTGTATATCAGCACATACCAGCAGGTGCCAAGATGTGCATCACTGTGGTAGTTGTTACTTTGAATCTTCCCTGACATTCTGAGATCCATTCACCCATCCAGTATGAAATATGCCTTCTGGAGTTCTTCAGATGTGCTAATAGATATAGCATAAAAATATTTGTTAGCCCTGGAGCTGGTGTGATGTAATGGCAAGCACTACATTCTGCAAAGTCTTTGTGTAGTCCTGGGGTCAGTGAAGTAGTTTTAGTCAAGCTGCTATCTTTCCATTAACACACTGCACAAATATATCACTATGACACCACACTACCATTAACTCCCATGGCTTGGGATTTGCAGTTTGGCAAAGTCCTTAGTATTCTGTAGTGCAGCACCCAGTCTATGGTATTAGAGTTCTCTGGCAGACAATTATATGTTTCTCACTAAACTACAAATTCCAGTATTCAATGGGATGGAACCATTGCAGTTAAATGGCAAAGTACTATAACTGTGTCCTGTGCAGTGCCATGTGGATATTGATCTCTTCTACCATTAATCATGTACTGTGCCATTCCTGAGGTTTAAGTGATCCTGCATTGACTCTTTCCCATACTTCTACTAACTAAATTTAGTGATATAATTTTGTTATCTCAAGGTATGACCCTCTGCATCCCTCCTCTCTTCTCAAATGGATTGCAAAAGGTATGTTTTAGGCAGGTAGCTATACCATATAAGGACTCCCATGATCATATTTGGAGAACCTGCTGGCTCATCATGGGGTTAGCCAGGGCACCTAGTCAAAGACAGCACAATCTAGTTCAGAATTTACATAATCCCTTCACTGATAGGAGTGATGGTGGGTGATAGACCTTGGGTTTACATAGGAACAGAAGTCTAAGATAACCCCCTCTGGGAGATCTTTTAGCACCTTTGAGACTCACTGAAATAAAGAAGTTGGCAGCATGACCTTTTGTAGACTTCAGTCTACTTCCTCAGATGCTAGTCTCAAAGGTGCTTCAAGATCTCTCTACATACTGATTCTACAGACTAATATGGCTATATTTTTGAATTTTCCCTCTGCGAGTGAGATTCCTTTGTCTAGGGACATTCACACTGATTATCCAGCCATTTATAGACTTGCAGTTCTAGTCTTCTCTCTTGGAAACATCACCTTAATCTCCAAACTGCTCCAGGATACATTTTACCCTATAAGTAAACCTTTTCAGGTACTACCAATTTGGTCTTTTCTTGAGGTCAGATAGACATTCTGCCAGTATTTCACCTGACTCCTCTCCAACTGCTGGCAGTGTGTTGAGGCACTTTCCTCTCACAGAACTCCTCTATTGGAACCTCTGTTTCTGGAATCAGATACAGTATCACCCTCTACAATCACTATCTGCTACCAACTTTTATTGTGTTAGTTCTTGTATGTGTGTGTGAATGTGTGTTTTTGTGTGAAAGTTAATTTCCCTTTGCTGTTATAAATAAAACTACAATTGTCCCTCTATTTGTGCATACTTTGAATCTGCGTCCCTCACTTACTCGTGAGGGGCAAATGGAGGGACTTAAAATGGGGTGCGTGCCTGTAGGGGCACACTGCTATTCAAGAAAATAGGGCTTGAATATCAGCCAATTTCTGTTTTCGCAGGGAGAATGGATCCCCTGTGAAAATGTAGGGGCAACTGTATATTTGGACCTTGCATTCTGGCATTCTGTTTCTTGGAACCAGTATACACAGACTTGATCCTTGCTTTTAGTTGCCCAAAGCCCTCTCAGTAGCTTTACTAAGTAGCCTTAGTGCTTTACTAAGCCGCTTTACTGAGCTAATAAAATTCCCCCTATTAAATATTGTTTGCAGGTGCCCTCTGAGACCCTGGTATTTTGGGTAACAGTTTGTTTACTAACTCACCACTGGAAGTATATCAGAATTATTGTGTAAATAGCACAGAGGCTGCTGTAACACGGCAGAATTAATGCAGTTTGAAATTGCTTTAACTATCATGGCTCTATCATGTAGAATCCTGGGATTTGCAATTTATTGTGGCTCCAAAGCTCTCAGACAGAGAAGACTAAATATCTCACAAACTACAAATTCCAGTGTTGTCAAACTGCATTAATTCTGCAGTGTAGATGCAGTTCCAGTCTAAAAATTTGTATCTTTTGAATTTGCTGAACCATTGGATGATATTTTGTCTCTTAGAACCTTTCTTGAAATAATCCTCAGGAGAAAA
>NC_056523.1:86251131-86310193 GCF_019175285.1 Sceloporus undulatus | reverse complement strand
ATTATTATTATTATTATTATTATTATTATTATTATTATTATTATTATTATATTTATATCCTGCTCTTTCCCCAAAACTGGGACTTGAGTGGTTCACAGCATTAAAAAACAATACAATTAAAACCAGAGAAAACAGAGGTACTTGCAATAGGTACCCCATGTCTGGGGAAGGAGATTTGCCAACCAGTCCTGGATGGGGTGACACTTCCCCTAAAGGATGAAGTTCATAGTTTGGAGGTACTCCTGGACTCATCGCTACAGTTGTCATCACAAGTGGATGTGAGAGCCAGGAGTGCTTGGTACCAACTCTGGCTGATACACCAACTGCGCCCCTACCTGGACCAAAAAAGACCTTGAAGCAGTGGTACATGCACTAGTAATCTCTTGTTTAGATTTCTGTAATGCGCTTTACTTGGGGCTACCCTTGTACCAAGTTTGGAAGCTTCAGTTGATTCAAAATGCTGCAACCAGACTGGTCACCGGTACATCTAGGTTTGACGACATAATACCAGTGCTAAAATCTCTTCACTGGCTCCCAATCAGCTTCCGCCTGCAATACAAGGTGCTGGTTATTACTTTTAAAGCCCTACATGGCTCGGGCCCAAGTTACTTGCAGGAACGCCTCTCCCTACATAATCTGCTCTGCACACTTAGAACATCCAGGAAGAATTTGTTGGAATACCATAACACTCGATTAACCTCAACATCCCATAGAGCATTTACTACCACAGCCCCTAAATTGTGGAATAGTCTACTGGAAGAGATCTGTCTTATTACCACCTTAGATGCCTTTAAGAAGGCACTTAAGACGGATCTCTTCCGGTGGGCTTATCCACCGGATTTAGTATAAGATACAATGCTTAAGGCTCCACCCTTATTATGAATGTTTAACTATTTAATGATTGGATATTTTAAGAAACTAATAGGAATGTGTAATTCAGTATTAGTATTTTATAGATGGCTTTTCTGGATTGTATTATATTATTTTAATGATGTAATCCTGTTTCGATCCTTGGGAGAGGTGGGAAATATAAATAAAATTATTATTATTATTATTATTATTATTATTATTATATTATACAAAAATAGCAGATTAAAACAGAATTAAATTATTATAATATTAAAACAAGTTACATATTAAAAAATAAAAACAGTTAAAAGATAAAAGGATAGTATATATACTGATATGTCTCATATTGTGTACTGTTGAATATCCCACTGTATTTGAAGATGCACATTCAGTAAAGAAAGTGAACCATGTTTCAGATTAGGAATTTGTTTTATCTCTACCTCTCTTCTTTTCTGTGCTACTAAGAGGAAAAGTATTAAGACAGCAAGTCAGTTCCTAGAACAGTTCACTCATAATTCCAGACGCAATGTCCTGTTTGATGTAGCTTTGCTTGATTTTGTTATAATGATGACTTCTTCTGAGCTTTGATATTAAAATGAGTATAGATTACAAGGCGAGTGTGAATTGTTTGGCTTAGTAAAGGAATCCCTTTTTATGAGACTCCTTTCAATATATAAGCTGAACAAATTGCCAGGCTTTACAAATAGCAGGTGAATATCTTATTGTGCCTGCATATAGTTACATTGCAAAAGAGCAATACAAAAGACATGGATGTACTCACATCTAACTGAAGACATTGGCAAAATTCCTTTGAGGCCGGATAGCCCTTTGCTCAAGAGTTTATCACTATGACCATGACTAGGATGTGTGTGTGTGTGTGTGTGTGTGTGTGTGTACCAGAGCACTTAAACTGCCAGCCTTTCAAAACATTATAAACTGTGGTAAAATAATACTTATGGGAGGATGATATGAGGTTACTCAGTATCGTTGCATATGGGTAAGCTGAGATCCCTTAGATTTGCACAGAATCAGATCT
This sequence comes from Sceloporus undulatus, assembly GCF_019175285.1. NCBI lineage: Eukaryota > Metazoa > Chordata > Lepidosauria > Squamata > Phrynosomatidae > Sceloporus > Sceloporus undulatus. The sequence goes on along the minus strand of NC_056523.1, from coordinate 86,308,308 downwards.
CAGTAATAAAGAAGGCAGTGAAACAATGGCCCAGCCTCTGAACTTCTCTGCCTTTTGCCATATAAATTTTGAAATATAATGTATTTCATTTCTAGCAGCTGTAGGCTCCACTTTAGGTGCTAGAGTACAAGCCATGTGTAAGCCATGTGGCTATGACTTTCAGGAAATCTTGTCAGCAGTGAACACGATGGCATCACACAGTTCAAACAGGTATGGATTGGGTTAATAAATTTAGAATGTGAGATCTACATCTCTCAGGTCTGAACATAAAGAGCCCATATCCACCCCTTTTGTCCTAGCTATAGGAAGTTTGTGTTTTACTATAATTGCTCGACTTCTCTAATCCAAGACCTTTTAAGGTAGAAACACCCGCTTTTGCACAGTATAAACCCATTGCCTGAGACCACGCTTTGGAGCTCATCACTTGGCTATTAAAACTGGTTTACCTCTATTCAGTTTAAAGCTTAATTCGGATGACATCCTTATCTTATCAGAAGGGTTTTTGCTGCTGAATTTGCCACCCGAATACAGCCTGGGTCCATCCCCACTTCTAGGAGCACTCCACCAGCTATTTTCTTAAGTCAGAAAATTCCCGGAATGAGGATGGACCCAGGCTGTATTCAGGTGGCAAATTTGGTGGCAAAAAACCTGATAAGATCAGGATGCCACCCAAATTTAGCTTTAAACAGGTAAAGAGGTAAGCCAGTGTTAATCGCCAAGCAATAAACTCCTTTCTCAAATCTTGCTGTACAGGGAATATATATGCCAGATTAGAGAAGCGTTTTTGGCTCATAAGAAACATTCTGTATATTGTGGGTATCTAAATATACAATCAGCTCTCAGAGAGCATTCCAGCTCCTCTATCAGATGAAGAATGAGTGTATTTTCTTTTCTATAAAATACTTGCTGCATCCCTTAATCCCCAATAATTTTTTTACACTAGTGTTTTTTGTACTACACTCAATACTGTACAAATGCTTTGGCAAGATCCAACATGATTGATGTCCTAATCCTGAATACTGTGGTTTCAGAATAGTAGATCTGGGAAAACCCAGGGACACTTTTGGTCAAGCAATCCACAAGACTTACCTTCCCTGTTCTGTCCCCTAGGAGCTATTACAAAAGACCCGACTAACAGACAGAAATAATTTGAATAGACTGCCACAGTCCTCAGTCTCCTAATCTGGTGATTCTGTTTGTTCAAAGTGCAATACAGGCTTCAGGGAATCATTTTTTCAACACCTTATGTGAAACCAAAGAACCATGGGTTGAGTACTAAATCCTGAGTAACAATACAATCATGGGTGGTGTCTGGCTGGTGTTTTATGCACACCTAGGTTCCGTTATGTATGTAGTTTTACTTTTGGGGTCCATTTGTAACCTTCATATTTCATTCATAATTGTGTAAGGAGTTCTATAAGTGTAACTTTTGCACACTGTTGTGCATTCTTTCTTGGTGTGTAACTGCTCATCAGTGCCCTTAATGTAACATGTGATTGACACTGCAGAAATAGCAGTCAGATTGAAAGATACACAACTAGTTGCACTATATGGGTATTCAGCAGATGTGTAACACAGCAAAACTGCCACTTAACCACCTGTGTATATATTTATACAATACAAACACAATGTAGAATCTTAGCTAATATTTCATAGTATGAAAAGGCATACTATGTTGTTCACACTTACAGTACCCTGAAATTCTTGTGTGCTTCAAGCTTAGATGTTTCCTCTTTTCTTGTGAAATGGGCAAGTGAGTAAAACACTACTATCTCTCTGGGTATCTTTCAGATTAATAGAATTAAAGTTGGTGAATAGAAGAATACACTTAACTAAAGAAACAAGCCTTATAACCCATTTTGCCTGCCCACATAGAGTACCTAAGAGTTTTACAGCACCCAGAAAACTGCAATTGTCAGCCAGGCTGGGATAGGGAAAGTTTGCACTGGCTGTGTGAAATACTGAAGACTGGTCTGCTCTGGGAATCCAGTGTTTACCCTGGGAATCTAATGCCACCAGGAGTCCTGGTGGCACAGTGATTAAATGCCTGTACTTCAGTCACTCACTCACAAACCACATGACTTCAATACCAGCCAGGGACACCAGGTCAACTCAGCCTGGCATCCTTCTGAGGTCACTAAAATGAGCACCCAGCTTGTTGGGGGCAATTAGCTCACATATTGTATACCACTTAGGGGGTGCTTAAGTGCACTGATAAGTGGTATACAAATGTACTTGCTATTGCTATTGCTTACGTTAGCTGGTTGTTCCTTTGTGTTCTCCTTTCATGGTTCATGTTGGTACATTAAGAGATATTTGGCACTTTCAATCTCTAGTGTTTCATCAAAGGCTGGCCCTGCAAAGCTTGCTTTGAATTTCTCCCTGCTTCCTGAAATGGAGAGTGAAATACTTCCTGTTACTGCTTGTGCAACAGGAATCATGTTTAAGAAAACAAAACACACTTGACTAGAGCTAAACATAAATGCCAGCACAATTACATTCAATGGGTATAAAACACAGATGTCAGCCCCCTAGTTAGTTTGGAAGTTTGGTGCCATTTCCTTTTAAATGAAGGTGACATGTCTTGCATTCAGTGCGACAGCTGACCTTTCCTCAGATCACTACACCCCTCATGGATCTCTTAACATAAACAGCAATGACACATGACAAAACTCCTTATGAATTGGAAATCTTTACACAAGTCGATATGATGTTATAGTCCATTGTCAGCTGCAATCTACTTCTCTACCACCACTGGGAACTCTGAACATTTCTTGAGGTGAAAGCAAGAATATGTCATCAAGATAGTTGCTTGCCGGGTGGTCAAAGCTGGCAATTCTGTCAAATTCACTCAGCTAAAGCATATCTGCTTCCACAGATTGGAAGGGACAACTGGAGAAGAATTCAGTGTCAGCAACCAAGATCTACTCATTTCCTCTGACCTTTCAGTTATTAATAGTTAATATGGGTATAATTAATTAAGTGTATATTGTGCCATAGATCATTCTGCAATTCTGGATGAACAAAATAAAGAGCATTTAATTCTCTCTCTCTTTCTCTTTCTGTTTGTGCCTGTGGGCTGAAACAGATGGGCCTGATAATGTGGGCCTTGGCTGCTCCAGTGCTGATTGCATTGGGGCTGTGACAACTGCACAGGCCTGACCCAATTCGGGCTGCTGCCAGAATTAAAGGAGTAGATCTTGACCACTCCTTTTGGCCCAGCTCTTCAGCAAAGACGGAGCCTCAGTGCAGCTTCCAGCCATGCTTAAGGGGTACGTCTCTAAATGCTACACCTTGAATGCAGCCAGAAGCCAGGTTATTTGACTTACGTGTTTCTGGCCTCTGTGTAAAAAGGATAAAACATTTAGTCTTTGGCTTGAAAGTTGTCTCAATTTGTCATGTTTTTCATAAGCTGTCCATGAACCAATGAGTTTTCACAATGTTTTCTGTTGGCACAGGGACAGATATTGAGAGGCCTCAATCCATAGCAGACCATTTATGTAAGAGATCATTTAAGCAGAATTTTAGAAAAAATAAGGCAATTTTGTTTTAATTTTTATGGATTAAAACAGCCAACTGCATAACTAAGACCACAAAAGATTCTTATAGGCCTTCTTGCAACCAAAATTAGTTATCTGCCATACTCAACCCCTAATTCAGTTCTTAGTAGACAAGGACCTACTATACATTTATGGTATTATGTTTTAAAAATCTATCACTTTCTCAGTCATAATGATCATTTTAAAAAATAACTTTCAGCATAGAGTTTTCACTTTGCACTCTTCTCCTTCATTCCATTTTAAGATTCAAATGCAGACTTTGAGGCTGTACAAACAGCCCTGAAGGAGTGGCCTCCAGATGCCCCTTTTTCAGACAGATCAGGGCCAGGGCAACTTCATGCCGCAGCCCCAATCTAAGTCTTCTGAGGGTGCAAAAAGGAGCCCCCCCCAAAAGCAGCTCCTTTTTGTGCCCTCAAAAGGGTGCCATAGCCACCATGGTGCAGCTATATGGCGTCCCTTCAGTGCTGTATCAACTGGATGCAGCACTTGAGGCACGCCATGATGCCGCACACCATCTGGAGCAGTGCGCAGCATCAGGTCACCCTAGGGGGCAGAGTCAGGCATGCATCATCAGGACAGGATGCCCTGACTCTGCTCCCAGGCCAGCCTTTCAGGCTGGTCTGTACAGGGCCCTTGTAACTTCAGCCTCCAACCAGGTTGTTCCCTCCCGCACCTTGCAACCCCTGTCCTAAGTCAGGTAGATAGAGAATTCTGGAGAAGATGAAAACTGGTATACTGCCTTGGACCATGGGGGAGAATGAGTGCTCCATCCCACACCTCTCCAGGCCAGCCAGATTTTTTGTGTTAGGACTGCAGTGCTAATGACCTGACCAAACCCAAGTGGCTGAGTTTGGTCAGGTCAATAGCATTGCAGGCCTAACATTAGAACATTCTGGCTGTCCTGGAGAGTTGTGGGATGGAACACTAGTTCTCCCCAATGGGCAAGTAGAAGCTGCCCCATCTCTGCCCCAGTTACACCCGGAAAGAGTTCTATTACTGTGGCACCTCTTGAACCCAATGGAAGGGAATTTTAAAAACTGCTGAAGATGCCCCCCCCCCAAATGTGTTGTCACCCAAGAGGATGTAGTAGTAGTACTTCCCCCCCCATCAACCCATACATTATGGATTGCTCTTCCCTGCACAAACTTTAAAGTTGAATGTTGTGCACACTGAACAGTTCCTAAAGGGTAAAGATTTGTCATTACATTTGCAACCCCCCCCCACTTTCTCTCTTTCTCTCAACTAAACAGAATATTAAAATGTATGAAAAAGCTTCTCAGAGTCCAAAACAATAAAAAAGCTGCAATTTCATTATCAAGATAATTGTTTTATTCTTGGGATTGTCCCTTCAAGCTTTTCTAAATCTTATAATTTCTGCTCTGATGGACAGAGATTACTTTTAATGTTCACTTTCAAACAATCTTTGTTTCTTTGGCAATTGATTAAATGACATTTTAACAAGGCTTATGATGTGACTCTTCTTCATTAAAATAACAAATGGCTAGAAAAGCAGCCTTCTGTTTTGCAAAAACCTAATGGCTTAAGTAGGCCATAATCCAGCTGGTAACTCATTGCTAAAAAATGGTCAAACTTCTTAGCTGTCATGCTTCAAGATAGAATAGAGTGGAGGGCAGTTCTGCATTGACTTGTAAATTCTTGGCCAGATCTTCGAGTATTCATCCTGGCGCAGAGAGGGGCTCACCCCTGGGAATGCTTTGCTACACAATATAGTCTTTAACTCAATTTTAAAACTGGGTAGAGAAGTGATGAGGTGTGCATGTGGTGGAAGAAGGTTCCAGGAATAAGGGGCAGCAAGTGAAAAGGGATGTATTCAGATGGGGGCAGTGGCAATCCTACGCTGGGACAGGAGACCTTGACTACCAGAGCGGAGGGTACGAGTAGGAATGTAAGAAGAAAGAAGTTCAGATAAGTAAGGAGGGGCCAATCCATGGAGGGCTTTGAAAGTTAACAACAAAAGCTTGTACTGAATGCGGAAGGGGAAGGGAAGCCAATGAAACAAGGAGAAAAGAGGGGAAACATGGTCAAAGCGGCGAGCGGATGTGACAATACGTGCAGCTGAATGCTGGACAGAGATTAAAGGATGGAGGTGTGAAAGAGGAAGCCCTGTCAGAAGAAGGTTACAATAATCTAGTCGCAATACCACAAGGGCATGGACCAGAGTCTTGGTAGTAGAGGCTGAGAGGAATGGATGGATCTTGGCAATGTTGTGGAGAAAGAATCTACAGGCCTTGGCGGTGGCCTGGATCTGGGGAATAAACGACAGAGAAGAGTAAAAAATGAAGCCAAGACTGCGGGCTTGATGAACCGGTTAAATAGAAGTGTCGTCGACAGAAACAGAAAAGGAACATTGAAGGGTGGGTTTAGATGGAAAGACAAGAAGCTCAGTCGTAGACATGTTGAGCTTCAAGCACCAAAGCCGCATCCACTGAGAGATGGCAGTCAGGCAAGAAGAAATGTGCTGTTCAAGCCCCGTCGAAAGGTCAGGGATGGAGAGATAAAGCTGAGTGTGATCGGCGTACAGATGATAGGAGAAACCAAAAGAACTAATGAGTTTACCTAGGGACAGTGTGTATAGAGAGAACAGAAGGGGACCCAAGACAGAACCCTGGGGAACTCCAACAGATAGCGGAACAGAGGATGAAGTCTGACCACCCGTGACCACTGCAAAAGATCTATCTGACAAGTAAGATTTAAACCAGTCGAGAGCAGAGTCAGAGAACCCAAGGTCAGAAAGTAGATCAACCAGGAGACAGTGATCCACAGTGTTGAAGGCCACAGACAAATCAAGAAGAATGAGAATAGAGGCCGTTCGCCTTGGCCTGCAAGAGATCGTTTGAGATCTTGGTGAGGGCTGTCTCTGTAGAGTGCCATGTTATTCTCACATTCAAGATATGTTTGTTCCCCAAACGTTTTCTCCCTGCTGTGTGGGATTACAATGGGAGGGGGGGCACAGATTGTTGTTTGTCTTTTTTTCAATGATATTTACATTTAGGGGCTTTTGCAGAAAACTTTGTTTGCAAGTAGATTGCAGATGGCAATGGTCTATAACGTCATATTGACTTGTGTAAAGATTTCCAATTCATAAGGAGTTTTGTTTGCAACAAAATCATTTAATGTTGTGCAAAAGCCAATGTTTGTGTAACATCCCATGCCCCCAGCTGTTTCAGGTTTGACGTTGTGATAAGATCCAGAGCTTGGTAAAGTAATTTTAAGCAGCTCCCAGTATCCCCCAGCCAGCTTGGATAGCAAAGGTAACTGTCCCAAGGACTGCTGAGATAGGAACATTGGCTGTTGTTCTCATTTTGCAAATGTAGGGCAAGAGCCTGGAGTATAATACAGTGTGCCTGAGCCATATGTGGGCTTGCCATATGCAGACTTGATGTCATGCGGACAGTGATCCCTTGTTAAATTAACGGTGTGCATGCCTGTGGCACGGTCACGGCACGGCATGCGGAAGTGCACCACCATTGAAAACAATAGGACTTGAGGTCCTGCGGTATTTCTTTTACATGGGTTGGGTGGGTCCAAAATGGTTCCCAGCATAAATTGAGGGTCCACTGTATAACTACCCACTAGTGGAATTATTCCACATTTCCAGTATGCAACTCCTATATCGAATTCCAGTGTAGCATAACATATATGAATAAATGACCAATGTGCAACTGCACAGTATTGTGCAATGTATGTTTGTGAGCGACTCTTTGTACTTCATTGCACTACTGTGTGCACTACAGTTCTGTGTACACTACAGTTCTGCATACACTGCCATCAGCAGTATATAGGCAAATCTGGATGAATGATGAATTGCAGGCCAATAGAAGGTCAAGAGAAGCCAAATAGAGATTGTTGCTTATGGCTGGAGGGCATAGAATGCCTCTACAAATAAAATACCATATTCTCCTTTTTTCTTTTGATATTTTTCCTAAGAATTGTTTTGATTCATTTTTTCAGTTGCATAGATACATTTATCTGGTTCATATATGGAACATTTATGGAAATGAACAATATAACCATTTTCAGTTGGCATCCTCTCAGTGGCATCACTAGGGGGGTGCGGACCACACCAGGTGACAACCTAAAGGGGGTGGCACCATTGCACCTCAAACATCTACTTTCTGGCAGAAATGGGCTTTGGCATTCATCTGCTTCCCTTTAAAATGCTTTAAAAGAGGAGCTGGAATGGGAGTGGGGTCAGGCTCAGTGGGAGGATTTCAAAATTTTAAATTTAATTTTTTAAAAAAAATATTGTTGATTTTTTTTAAAAAAATATTCATTAAAAATTGTTTTAAAACATCACATTTTAACCAAATTTTCACTCTATGTAAATGCATTTAGGTTGTGCATATGATATTGTAATTTGAAGGTATAATTTTAATTTTGCTAGTTGTTTATGTCACAGCTACTAGCATTACACTCAGCGGTATATGGGAATTACAATTTATGATTAACATTCATGCAAAAAAGCATTGCTAAGGATTCTGTATGGTGTGAAACTGGAGAAGGTCAAGGGGGGAGGGTGACACCATGAGTTACCATGCGTTACCATGAGTTACCATGCCAGGTGACACCTACTCTAGGGATGCCACTGCATCCTCTTAGTGCATTACAGTGGCTTACAAGAGTGCATTACAATGGCTTACACATCACAAGTCACTTTTCTTTGTCATTGCTCAGGGTGCAATTCTGTTCCAACCACACAATGAGAATTTCCATGGCTACCTGTTAGAGCAGGAAAGGGCAACTGTCCATTTTTTAAGGGAAAGTGTGAACTGCCTCTCCAAGAAGCCTCCAATAGCAGTGATTCACCTGTTATAAAGGCTTCAGGGACTTTTCTGAAACATTACAAAAAAACTTTTCCCCCCAAATCTAGAAATATATTTCCATTGTGGGATGGGTTTGGTATTTCTAGCAGTATTTGCAACCTGCTGAGGGTCCCATGGAAGAAATCTAGACCTTAGACCTGCCGAAGTAGTCTGCTTTCATATTGCTGTGGTGTGCTTTCAAGTTGTTTCCAACTTAGGATGATCTTAAGACAACCTAACATGGGGGTTTCTTGGCCAGATTTGTTCATTGGGGCTTTGCCTTTGCCTTCCTCTCAGGCTAAGGTAGTATGATTTGCTCAAGGACACCCAGATGGTTTTGCATTGCTGAGTGGAGATTTGAACCCTGGTCTCCAGAGTTGTAGTCCAGTGTTCAAATCACTATATGATACACATATGTCTCCTGATCTCTCGTTGTATGAAACATAATAGTTTAAATCTCTTTCTCACATGACATGCACAAAAAAGATAAGACTAGTGTTGGCCTGGGCCAAAGGCCTTCAAAGGTCATCTTCAAAGTAGCCAACTTCCTTATAGGAGGTTCACTTTCAGGACCTGAACACAACAGCATTCTCCCACTCATATTTGCCAGTCATTGGGATAGTGAAATATACTATTTCTGAAGCTAGAGGTAATGCATCGTCATTATAACCAATATTCCTAGATAGCTGTGTCTTCCTTTAAGAGGGCACCATGTAATGATCAGGAAACAGAGCCATTGCTTTGGCCCCAGCTATGGTATTGGCCTATCCACTGATGGATTGTCCTGTGCCAGGGACAAAGACAGTTGCAAAATTATCCTCTGTGGAAAGCCCTTCATATGCATGAAGGAGCTTCACTCTTACTCTGATATAATATGATGCTACCAGGAGACTGAAATTAAAGCTTTTGTAACACAAAATGATATATGTGGTTTTGCTAGGACATTCTGCTAGAGTATCATTATATCAGTGTTCCTACATCTCTTTGGGTTTAATGGATCCCTCCAAACCCCAGAATTATGAATGTCAGAATTTCCCATTTTGCTTTTACTGTTCCAGAGGCTTTTACAGCATAGAGAATACAGCCTAGATAAGAGCTGTATCTGATATTATCCAGTCCCAATGAAATACATACCCTTTCTTTTCACTGACTTTAATAGCAGGTGACAATATGAATGGAATTTTAAAAAGTGACTACGGTACTTGTTTATCCCTTGGAGTGGTACCATGCTAGGCCCTCCATTTGGGCAGAGTGAAATAGCCACCTAACGCAGCAGGTGCTGGGGATCAGGAGTTAATAGCAGCCTAAATATTTAGCCATTCTACTGTTTTAGAGTGCATCTACGCCAACCATTTAATCTAGGGCCAGTCTGGAGCATTATGCCCTGGACAGGCCTCAGATCAACCACAATGGTGACCACATACACCAGGCCAAATCCAGTGAGATGTGTAATTATACACATGGGCCAACTGGTCCAAGATTGCATTGGCCCCACCAGTCTGTCCCCTGTTTTCTGAGATGACAGCAATGCTTTTTCATGAGCAGGAGCTCCATACAAAACCTACCAAGAATGCTGGTGCTTCTGTTGAGGTTAAAACAAACAAACAAACAGGCTGCTCAGACATGTGATCAACAAAGAGTTTCTGATCTCAGCAGGCGTGGTGACATGCCAGACAGGCTTTACACAGAGCTCCTGCTCACTATAAAGCAGTGGTGGCTCTGGAAACAGGTCATTTCCTTTTCCTGCACAGCTCAGCACAGAGAAGGGGGGTAGCATGGGTCTTGGGGGCACATGGAAAACATGATCAGGCCAAATTGGACCCAATCCAGCTGTCCACATGTCAAAAGAATTTGAGATCACTTCAGGGCTTCCAGAAAAAACAGAATTTTCCCTCACTTTACTTAGTTTAGAACAAGGTCAGATTAAGAGCAGAATTCTCCCTGAAAGAATTCTGAGGATATCATGCTGGCTTTGGGATGAATATGGCACTTTTCACTGGTGTAGACTAGAGCCCTTAGAGGAGAGAAATGTATGTGTGTGATATATGGCTTAGTCAATGTTCTTAGGGATAATGAAGGACATTAGTTTATGGTCAGTGCTGAAGTAAGAGGCAATGGACCATCTGATAAGTTTCTGTATATGGAGTTTGTGGTGGAGGAGTCATTTTGTCCTTTGTCCCAGGCAGTAACATGCCTCAAATCTGATATCTCCTAGATCACTGCTTCAGGTATTTGTCTGAACTTTAAAGGAACTATCCAAGCTGGTGAAGCTATTTTGTGGATAGGGTGCAGCACCTTTGATGACTCCTTTAAAGTTCACATTAAAGAGCATATTCACACTATCTCAATGACATGGAGCCCACCAACCACCCCTGGCCAGCCCTTAGCAAGGGAGGGAAGTGACCAGTGAGGGTCCCACAGGGCTCTGTCCTGGGCCCAGTGTTATTCAACATCTTTATCAATGACCTGGATGACAGAATTGGGAGCATACTTATCTAATTTGCAATTAGGAGGAATAGCTAATACTCCAGAGGACAGGATCAACATTCAAAATTATCTGAATAGACTAGAAAGCTGGGCCAAAGCTAACAAAATGAAATTCACCACAGAGAAATGTAAGGTACTGCACTTAGGGCAGAAAAATGAAATGCACAGATATAGGATGGGAGACACCTGGCTGAATGAAACTACATGTGAAAGGGATTTGGGAGTCCAAGTAGACCACAAGTTGAACATGAGTCAACAGTGCGATGCGGCAGCTAAAAAGGCCAATGCAATTTTAGGCTGCATCAATAAAAGTATAGTGTCTAGATCAAGAGAAGTAATTGTGCCACTGTATTCTGCTCTGGTCAGGCCCCACCTGGAATATTGTGTCCAGTTCTGGGCACCACAATTCAAAAAGGAAATTGAGAAACTGGAGTGTGTCCAGAGGAGGGCAACTAAAATGGTGAAAGGTCTGGAAACCTTGCCCTATGAGGAACGACTCAGGGAGCTGGGGATGTTTAGCCTGGAGAAGAGAAGGTTAAGAGGTGATATGTTATCCCTGTTTAAATATTTGAAAGGATGTCATAATGAGGAGGGAGCAAGATTGTTTTCTGCTTCTCCAGAGAACAGGACCCAGAACAATGGATGCAAGCTACAGGAAAAGAGATTCCACCTCAACATTAGGAAGAACTTCCTGACAGTAAGGGCTGTTCGACAGTGGAACACACTCCCTCAGAGTGTAGTGGAGTCTCCTTCCTTGGAGGTCTTTAAGCAGAGGCTAGATTGCCATCTGTCGGGGATGCTTTGATTGGATTTCCTGCATGGCAGGGGGTTGGACTGGATGGCCCGTGTGGTCTCTTCCAACTATGATTCTATGATTCTATGATTCTATGAAAGTATGTTTGTTGGTCAGTAAATTTACTTCCCATATTGAGTTCCCATGGATTTACACTTTTATGCACTAATGTGAATGTTTTCCTCTGGGAGTGTTTCCAGATTCCACATTTTGAGCTAACACTTTCACATAGAATTAGCAACAACTGAAAACATCAACTGGCATTCATTTGATTTTCTAGATGCTGCATTCCTGACACTAAATTCTATGGGCTGCTGGGAATAATATCATAATAAAAGCAAAAGTCACCATGTCATTTGCTCTGAAAGTGTCATTATTCTCATGTCCTTGTGATAGCAATTATCATTTTAAGTCCTGTCAATATGCTTGGAAAAGATAATTTGCCTTTGTATTTCACATATTTCTTAAAATATCCATTTTCCCTCCTTGATGTTCAGTTCCTTCAACCATTTGGTGAAATAGACATCTCAATAATATAATTTAGAAGAAGGATCAAATTTCAAATTATAACAAACGTAGGACTCATGGCAGTTATCATTACTGAAGAAATTTCATAGTCTTCCTCCTCAGTAAGACTGATCATCTGGACAGATCTGATTGTCTTACTGTCTGATTGTCTTACTTAGCATCCAGTTTAAGCAAGGAAACTTCTAGTTTTTTGTATACACAAAATTTTACAAGTTAGCACAGAATTTATCATCCTTGACATTCTTTCATTCCCTTAAAATGAAACATAACACAGCTCCCAAATAAGACTAGCCCTTAAGGCAAGGGTGAAAATCATGAGGACATCCAGATGTTGAAGATTTTCACACGGCATTGTTTTATCGCTCCTTTATCATCCCAAAGTGTGGTGGAATCATCATAACGGATAGACTATTCCAAAAGATTTTCACATGAGGCTGTTAGTGTTCTTAAAACGTTAATATATCAGAATTCAGCAATTCGACTGTTTTGAAATCGTTTTGTAATCATTTATTACTGAATTCTGATATATCAATGTTTTAAGAACACTAACAGCCTCATGTGAAAATCTTTTGGGATCGTCTATCTGTTATGACAATTCCACTACACTTAGGGATGAAAAAGGAACCATGTAATGATGTCGTGTGAAAATCTTCATTGTTGGACTGCACCTTCCAGCATTCTTTATTTCTGGCTATATAGGTTAGGGTTACAGAGGCTTGCAGTCCAACATCTTTAGAGCTACATTTTCCCACCTCTGGCTTGAGGAAAATTATGACACATATTGTGAAGACTATGTGTGAGAATGCAATCAGTTCACACAACCAATTAAGTGGTAGGTGGTAGTTAACACTGCCCCTATTATTAGACAGAGTGAGACAACCAACCCAGAGGACAGATGGAGTGGTGGTGGCAGAAGATGGCAGTGGCAGGTTGGAAGAAAGAACTGTGTGTGGTCTGGAGCTTGGCTTGTGCTCCCCACTCCCAAGATAGCTTGTCCTCAGGTGTGGTGGAGGATGTTGTTTCATCACAACAATGGAAGTAAGGTTCTACTGCTACTCTAGTTTGCCTCTGCATGTGAAGTGGAGGAGTGACACTTTGACTTTTGCTCCAGGTAGAAGAATGGCCATAGTAGGTCATGAGAAAAGCCATATCCATTTATGCCAGACTCATCAGTCTATCTTGAACTGGTTGTGCAGATCAACAGGTACAACCACTATTTGTTGTTTTTGGCACCACTACTGTACCACATCCCTTGAAGATGCTGTGGTGACTCCTTCTCCTTCTCAGTACCTTTTCATGCAATGATCACCCTCACATGTGTGGGCTTGCTGAATGTGTGTGTCTTCCAGGCACTATCTACCAACATTAAACCTCTTTACTACTGTCAAGGCCGAACAAGGAAAGAAAGAGCTTTATGCAAATCAGCTAACTAAATACTAGAAAATTTAGGAATACAGTTGCCTAGGAGGCCGCTGCAAGTAAACACATGAGCCAAAGCTGGAGGAAAGGCCACAAGTTTATTCAGCAAGCAAATAAAATTGGTAGGGTTGGCTCAAGCATGAGGTCAGGATCTGTAGTATCGAACAACCCCCCCATTTGTTCGATAAGCCGCATGCTTGGTGACCACCAGACAATGGGATGACCTAGGGGCTAAGGAACATCATCTCACAGCCATGCCACCAGCCGCTCACATTTTCTCTAAGCCCCTAGTCACTGGGAGACACTACCGCAATGGCCACAACATATGCCCTCATCGCCCCTGGGTACCTAATGACTCCCATACCAGTGTTCTGTAGCCCTGGTAACCACACCAACCAGATCCATGACCTATGCTGCCGCCCCTGAAGTTGTGAATAAAACCACCAACCTGAGGGTGGGAGAGCCAAGCAGCAAATGGCACTGGGGCCAGAGCACATGGCCCTTATATAGGCCAGTTCCCAGCATGCATAGCAGGCATGGGGGCCCCTCCCTCAAGGCAACCCAGCCAATGGGCTGCCCTGGAGGACCGGGGCACACCATAGAGAGGTCCTCCTGCTTCCCAGAGCAGTCCACTAAGGTGGAAGGACCTCTCCTCCTCACACCAGCACAATAGCAGCACAGCTTGCCTCAGCAAGGCATGCTGGGGCAAGCCTGGGAGCCTTGCAGCGTGGCTCCCGGCGGCAAAGCGGCCTGCCCAGTGAGGCGGGCGGCCACTTGTTTTCATTTACATTTATTACATCTGAGCAGAATTTTAGAGGAAGGAATTAAATTCCACTTACAGTGCAGTCCTATGAACCTCTTTTCAGAAGTCAGTCTCACTATGTTTGGTGGGACACCAGGTGAGCATGAAGAGGTATGCAGTCTTAAAGTTTAAAATGAAATATAAGAATGATGACAAGAATACGTTTTAATTCCTGAAGCCTAGATAGGTTGTCAAGAGAGGACATGCACAAAAGAGACCAGTTTCCTGCACCTTTACAGTTATGTAAAAGGGGGAGTCTCTGTGACAAGATATATCTGATCAAATCCCCCTTCTACACAACCATTAAGGGTCAGGAACCTGTGTTCATACACCTTCTGGGCATATAAAACTGTTCCTACCATTAAAGTGAATGGGGACAGTCACTAGAACCTCTCTATTCTTTAAGCATCACTAGCTGGACAATTATGATCTGTAAGAGCGACAGAGGTATGTATGGTAATTTTATTTATGCAAAACGTAAGTAAGACATTTCAGCAGGAAACACTGTTCCTGGGGAAGAATGGGTCTGCTCCCCCATTCTTAATTAATTTTCTTCATCATCAGAATGCTGTGTTTCATGGTCTTTTTACCTTGTTCAAATTATCCGTTCTGTTCCTGGATTGCTTGTTTATCATCTGCTTTGCATTGCTAAGTGTCTTTGCAATACAAATTAAGATGACAGGATATATTGTTTGTAATGATTAAACTAATCCTACAATTTGAGTTTACTCTGCTGTGGAGAATATAATCAGAGTTCTCAGGACCTGGTGAATTTATCAGACAATTGATTAGGTTTCATTTCACTCAGTGTGAGAAATAAACTGTATAAACAGTGTACACATAGTGAAATAGCTAAACTTTTGTCTGAGCAGAGAATCTATGTAGATGCATAAACAGCATATTCTTATTTGGCTGCTCGCATTTATATAATAAAATAATTATTATTTATATCCTGCTCTTCTACCATAAGGCAACCAGAGCGGCTTACAGTATAAAACGTCTGATACACAACACAATATATCATAACACCCCCCCTTAAAAAGAATTAAACATATTACTATTTAAATTACTCTATTAAATAAACTATTCAAACCAGTAACAACAGGCGAGTAGTGGCATAATATAAAATATGCAGCATATGTGGGGAGTTCATTCATGCTGGGTGAAAACTATTCCAGAAAGGCCTGCCGAAAGAGATCCATCTTAATAGCTTTTTTGAAGCTATCCAGGTTGGTGATTTGATGGATCTCTTCAATATACAGTGGACCCTTGGGTTTGGTTCTAAGATCCCTCATGGATAACAAAATCCATGGATGCTCAAGTCCCATTAAATATAATGACATAGCAAAATGGTGTCCCTTACAAAACATGGAAAATCAAGATTTGATATTTGAAATTTATACATTTTTTGAACATTTTCAAACCAAGGATGCTTGAATCTGTGTATAAAAAATCCGTGTATAAGAAGGGCTGACTGTAGTCTGACTGTAGCCTCATTGTGACTGTGGTTGGATACTGTATGACACAGTGTGTCCCTTCTGTTACCAAAGAAAGGTGGTGATGATGGCAGGGACTGGGAGGGTCCCCATCAACCATCAGCTCGACTTTAAATGTTAGGGGAAATAGCTTATACTCTGTAAGAGGCTAGGTTGCTTTAAGGCTGTTGGCACCTGTGTAGTACTCACTGAGGAAAATTCCAGGTTTGGCTGAATTAAGGAGGTTTCATTTAGAAATATACAAGAGTGAAATCAAACACACAATAGACACAGCATCCAGAGCTAACTGAAATGGAAATATGGAAATTGGATAGCAGAGTTTGAGGGGTGCAGTGGGGTGATAATTACCTGTCTAAAGAGTACACTGTCTGAAAAGAGAGTGGCTTGGACTGGGGTCTGAGGGAGACACAAGGAAGATTCTCTGTGCACTCACAAGGCTACATTTTGGACTGGTAGTTATACCTGATAACTAGCCTCTTGGGGTATGTTTGATGATGTCTAGAAATGTAACAAAGACTTGATGGCTTTCCCAGGAATCAATTCCAGGCTGGTTGGTAGTTTTAACTTTGGGATAACAAAAGCAGTTATTGCATGGGGACCACCCCAGGGGGGATGGACAGGGAAGTTGGCTGAGAACATGGCAGGGGCTAGACAGAAAATTGGCTTGCTGCTTTGGTGCAATGAGTCCTCCTTTGTCTCTTGGTGCAAGAGGACATGCAAAAGGGCCTAGGGTGAGGAAGTAGTCAGTACACCCATTTACCTTTGATTGTAGCATTACCGGGATCATACACATCTGAGGTCTTCGTCCTTTCTCATGGGAAATCCACCTGGTATTTCAAAGGTCAATGTGACCTCTTATTTTCCCTGGATGAAGTTTAACCTGTTTATCAAACCATTTCCTGTATTGCTATGTACTGTATATGCATTATCCTACTTGAGAGTATGTATTTTCCCTGGAAAACGATTAACCGTCCATTATGAAGCCAAGCCCTCCCTCCAGTCCATCTGCCTTGGTCCAGGCCTTGGAGGTAGAGAGGAACTGCTGGACCTCTTACCCTTTCCCGCCACCACTCCCTTCTCCTTCTGTGTCATGTCTTTTTAGATTGTAAGCCCGAGGGCAGGGAACAGTCTAACTAAAAGATTGCATGTACAGCGCTGTGTAAATTTACAGCGCTTCATAAATAAAGGTTAATAATAATAATAAAGGTCACATGCTGTCTTCAGATATGAAAATATGGAGACCACAAATACAGTATGAGGGTATTTAGGGTGTACTAACATCTCTCCTTCTGAAAAGTCTATTTTCATCATTTCCTTAACATGTAGAAATTCATCAGGTAGAGTTTTTCTATCACTGTGATACAAAGATTGGGGAACATTGCACTTGCTGAATTTCTCTTCTCTCAAAACGAAAGCTAACAATTTGACTCTCATTTTCAATGTACGATGGAGTGCTTAAGAAGCTCAAAAGGCATGTATACTCTGGAAATATCACCCAGTTTCCCAGGTTGTTACTACCACTGCAATCCTCTCAGAGCAAATCTCAGAGGACTATTTCTTCAAACAATTCTTTTTAGAGTGCCACCTGGAGAATTATGTTGTGTTTGAGGATAAGGGCATAAGGGGGTCAGAACAGAGGGACTGGTGAAAGACACCAGTGACAGGAAATGACAGATGGAACACTCACACAGTATCTCATGGATAATATCCAGTACATAGCAGAGTCATCTGCAGTGCACCAGTGGATCTCCAGCTTACAAGGAAGCAGGGGCAGGGCATCCAGCAACATCTGGAACATCAGTGTTATTGGCACAGCCAACTGGCAATAGCATCCAATTTCCACAGAAACAGTTAAAAGTTCCAACTACTCCATCTGGGCCAATTACTGTAGTGTCCTTCACAGTTTCTGAGAGTTGCAATGGACTGGTCATTCAAAGAGTTATCAAATGCCCCCTTGCACCAGCTTTTAAAAAAGGAACAGCACATAGCTGCATGAACATAATGCCACCATTGGTTACTGGTGCATTTTGACCCACAACTAGCTATGAATATCATTTGTAGGTTTGTGCTTAAATTTGAATGTCTAGATTTAAATCCTGAAACTTTTCCTTTTGTAATTTGAACATTCAGGGGATTTTTTTTACATAATTCTAGGTCCCTAAATCCTAAATTCTAGGCCTCTAGTAATAGCTTGCCTAGCCCATCACCAAATCTAACAGCAGATATACTTGGGGACATCAACACACATAATTATTTGGTGAACACAGATAATTGGTTGAACGCATTATGTATTCCTTTAAATGGCTTGAATCCCCAATGAAGAAAATGCAATTCTTGCTCCTAGTGCTATTAACAATGAGAGTGACTCCAGTGTGGCTGGGACCTTTAAACACAAGCAAAAATAACAATCCTTTTCTCCATTGCCAGAACTCTGTGAACCTGCCATCATATCACAGTGTGAGGAAGTGAATGACTAGAAATGACTGTTGACTTGCCTTGTCTGTAATTATTGGCCTAGGGCTAGGCCAGGAGCAAGAAGAGCTGAAAAACAATAATTAACTAGCCAATTAAAGAGCAACATGTCCTCAGATTTAAAAGTGGTGCTTGTGTTAAATGCTACTATAGAAAGCCAATGATATTAGGGAGACCAACAAGAGATAATACAGAAATATCAGTATCTCTTCCCACCTACCTTACATTATTGTAGTTGTGCTGTTTTGGGAAATCAGGAGTTAAAACTGATTTCAGGTTACGGGCCTTAAAAGAATCAAACAATGTTAATATGGTCGCCTTAGTCTGTGATCTTCGTCTGGGCATCAACAGGGGAAGTGTGACCCTGCTGGTGCTCTTGGACATCTCAGCGACCTTCGATACCACAGACCATGGTATCCTTCTGGAACGCCTGAGAGCGTTGGGAATTGCGGGTACTGTGCTTCAGTGGTTCCGATCCTACCTCTCGGGTAGATTCCAGATGGTGAGGCTGGGGGACAGCAGCTCTCGTAAAAGGGAGTTGACATCTGGCATTCCCCAAGACGCCACTCTGTCCCCCATGCTATTTAATATTTACATGAAGCCGCTGGGACAGGTCATCCGGAGACATGGAGCGCGGTGTTATCAGTATGCTGATGACACCCAGATCTATCTCTCCATGTCTCCGACTGATACAGTGACTAAGGATGGTGTCTCTCCTTTGGATGCCTGCCTGGAGTCAGTAATGGGGTGGATGCGGGAAAACAAACTCAAGTTGAATCCGGAGAAAACAGAGGTACTTGTGATAGGTGCCCCAGGTCCAGGCAGGGAAATTTGTCATCCGGTCCTGGATGGGGTCACACTTCCCCTAAAGGAAAAAGTCCACAGTTTGGGAGTACTCCTGGATCCATCTCTGCAGTTATCATCTCAAGTGGATGCGATGGCCAGGAGTGCTTGGTACCAGCTTCAGCTGATACGCCAACTGCGTCCCTGCCTGGACCGAAAGGACCTTGAAACCGTAGTACATGCACTGGTAACCTCTCGGTTGGACTTCTGTAATGCGCTCTACATGGGGCTACCTTTGTACCAGGTTCGGAAGCTTCAGCTAGTTCAAAATGCTGCAGCCAGACTGGTCGCTGGAACTTCCAGGTCAGACCACATAACACCGGTATTAAAATCTTTACACTGGCTGCCTATTAGCTTCCGGGCTCAATACAAAGTGTTGGTTATTACCTATAAAGCCCTACATGGCTTGGGCCTGAGTTACTTGAGGGAGCGCCTCTCCCCATATAGTCCGCCCCGCACTCTCAGAACATCAGGAAAGAATTTATTAGTACACCCTAAGATGAGACTAGCAGCGACTCACCAGAGAGCATTTTCATCAGCTGCACCAATGCACTGGAATAAACTTCCAGAAGAGCTTCGCACGATCCCCACACTGAATGCCTTTAAAAAGGCTTTAAAGACTCACCTCTTCCGGTTAGCATTTCCTTCAGACTCCTCATAGAGTCTGTCTCCCCTGATACGAGGGGCTAATCACAATTGATAGATTCCTTGCCTGTTTATTGTTTGCTTGTTTTATTGATGTTGGATTTTATTGGTTTTTAATGATATATGCATTGAGACGATGTTTTTATGATGTGAATCTTTTAAATGATGCTGTAAACTGCTTTGATCGTCTCAGAAGAGCGGTATATAAATAAAGCATATTATTATTAATATGCTAAACTGAGATGTTGAGTTCAGGCACAAATAACTACGAAAATATTTGTGTATGTATGTGAGAAAGACACAGAGAGCAAAGTCAATAAGGTATTTTCTTCTATAGTCTATAAAGGGTTTTGGAAGTTCTTGAAGCTGCTGAAAACTTGTGATTGGTTACCAATGATGGGATTATTTTCTCCACATCTGATTGCAAAGTGACACAGGATATTAGGGAGGAGAAAAAAAAGCCTATACATATTTTTTTCATAAACATCAGCAGTTGGGAAAGTGAGGTTTTGACTTTGAATTAATCCCCCAAAGAACATATGATTAGGTGTTTAGATAATAAAAATAATCTTAATTGGTCTCAAGGACACAGAGGGGGGAAATTGAAACACATTTGGGAATTATGGAGCAGCTTTCCAAGTGTACCTGGACTAATTTTATGACTGAAATTGCTAGTGGAAATTAGTTAGGTATTATCTTGAGCTCCAACTGTGAAGCCATTTGTTTACAATGTCCAACTATGAATTGAACAAAATTGCTTCATTAACAACAGTTCCTACACAAAAGAAGAAATGGAATGGTATTCATTATGAACTTACATAACTCACAACAGAGAGAGTTAATAAAGGCAGGAAGGTGCAGTGGTTGAAAACATGTGCCTTTATTCTTGTGTTGCTATCAGTCACTTTATTCTTGTCTTGCTGTCAGGCAAAGCTTAGTACAAACAAAATTAAACCCCATATTCCCAGTATGATGTTTTTTTGTTTTGTTTTCAATCTTAGGATGCAAACCTTTTAAATCAATAGAACCTGGGCATAAAACACAGTTTATTTCAATTAAACACCCCAAAAGCAAAAATCCACGAAGGTTTGAAGGTAGAAGTGGGGAACATGTGACCCTCCACGTGTTGTAAAATTCCATCTCTCTTTATCCCTAGTCAGCATGTTCAATGGTCAGGGATCCATCAGCAACTGTAAAAGGGAGAATTCCCATCTCTAGTCAGTGAACTCTAGAGTCTGGAGATTGTGGAGAACTAAGACCAACAGACCTGAGAGCGTGAGCTTAGTCAAAACAAGAATGCAGTTTGAGGAATACATTGGCTAAATGATTCAGAAAGATCCAGGTATGAAAACCAGCAATTCAAATCCAGATCAATGCAATTAGTTTTGTTGATGTGTCTTGTTTGTGAGAGCTGGTGTGACAGCTGTAGTTGTTTGAACCTTGGACTACAATTCTGGAGACCAGGGTTTGAATCCCACCTTGGCTATGTAGCTTCACTGGGTGATCTTAGGCAAGTCACCTTCTCTCAGCCTCAGAGAATGGCAATGACAAACTCCCTCTGAAAAACTTGCCAAGAAAAGCCTATTATCGTTTTATGACATGGCTTAGGGTTGCCATGTCAAAATGACTTGAAGGCTCACAAAACCAACTTGTTTCTAATCCATTATTCATTCTTCTTTTAAGCAATCCAAAATATTTTCCAGCAGAAGACTGAGATGTTTGAAGGCAAAATCTAGCCTTTAAAAGAGAATGCTGTCTACAAATAAGTAAATGTAGAGTATTTTCAGTATTCTAGCTTCTCAGATTGAATAATGCTTAAAGCCCTGGATTTGGAACTAGAGATTCAAGGATGAATCCTTATTGGTTATGGAATTTACCAGGTGACTTTGGGCCATCAATATCTCTCAGCAAACTTACACTTTGGAGTTGCTGTGGTGCTTAATAGGGAGAGAAAAAACACTGAAATTGGCCATTTATATTCCTGGTACATAAAAATAAAACAACAGCAACAACATGCATAGTTGTGTACAGTGGTAATCTCATGAGATCACTGCAGGTTTATTTTTATTTTTCATATTTTTGCCATCAATTTTTACTGGGTGCAAAAATCTCAGGAAGACCCTGAGAGTGACTTTTGAAGTCTTGAGGATATCGCCAGAGAGGGTGACTCACAGAGAAAAATGCAAAGGAAAGTAAGAACAAACAGCAATAATTGCATGGGGGGGGGGGAGATATTAGTTCTTTCATATAGAGAGATGAAATATTTGATTATATCTACAGAACAGTCTAAATAAACTTTGTTCCATTTGATTTTTCATCTCAATGCATGTGCACATTAGCTCATCTATGCTCCAATGTCTCTGCTAATCCCCAACTATTAACAAGAAGTTAGCCTAATAATTAACATTTATTTTTCACTTCTCACCTCATTAATATCTTCCCACCTAACCATGCATATGTGTATTAATACAATACATATGTGTATTAATAAGTTCCATTACACTCTTGTAATGTTATTTACAGGGTATGGGTGTAGGGTCAACTTGAGGGCAGTTAACAACAGCAGCAGCAGCAGCAGCATAGGTGTAGAGAGTATATTCTAAAAGAGCAAGCTTACAAAGTTTCAAAATAATTATCTCATGCTATATTGCTTAACTGCTTGTAACACTCCGTTTTAATATGAGCCTGGCACCTTACTCTGAAATTTTCTCATTTTATAATTCATAATGAGGTACATTTGAGTGGATATCCTAGTTTTATGATTGGCATTTACCAGGCTAGGCTGGCAGCCACATTTGGTGCAGGCTCAGAATATGACTGTTATACATGATTTGGTTTCAATGAGAAGCTGTCCTCTCTTTCTGAGAGTTGCCATTTATTGGATACCTTTTTGTAAAAACACTTCAGGTGTCTGGCAGATAAATAAAACTTCAAAACCATATATAAAATAAAGAAAGTGAAGCTGGTATTTCTTTACAATCCAAATTCTATTTCCTGGTTCCTTATTCTTCTGGGAAACCTGGTGTCACTTGCTGGGATTTAGTTCCATTTCTTATGTGAGAAAGAGGACTGAGGGGGTGAATAGGGAGGCTTCATACAACTGGAATAAATACTGAGCTTAAAGTAGGAACCTGGTTAAGCTGTGTTGAAAGCACCATCCGTAATGAGCTAGGCACTGCATGAGCAGTTCAAAGAACTTTGAATCAAACTGGTCTGTTCAAACCAAGTTTTGTGGCTTTGATTTCAATAGTATTAATAAAGTTTATTTATTGAAATAAACAAATCAAACTGTAGTAAGTGTGAAAAGAGGTGCATTGCCCCCCGATGGTTTGTGTTTTAACTTTTGTATTTTGTGGATTTTTAACAATGTTTTTTAATTATTGTAAACTGCTTTGAGTTCCAGTCTGGGGAAAAAGCAGGATGATGATGATGATCATCATCATCATCACTGATTAACTATTCTGTTTCCTTCTACCTACACTGTTGTTGAGATATTGAACAAGCATTATTATTCCACAGTTGGGGGGCATTTTTTAAACTTGTGTTAGAGCAAAACAGGACAGGAGAAGCCAGAGAAATGTTTTGAAGCACATTGGCTGGCTCTCTGAAGTATGAGGTGGTGGGATGTGACATAGAGAGATCTTAATGAAATAATCAGTGGAGCTACATCATTCTAGGTCTATTTTTGGATTACTACATTGGTGCTGCATTTTCACAGTCTCATTACTGATAAGACACCCGAATTAAGCATTCATTTATTCTGTATCTAGGATAAATGGAATCAGCAACATGCCTTTGGTGAAAGATGTACCAAAGCAAAACAGACTTTTTGGTTTCCAAAGATTGTTTTCACATATTTCAGTTAAGCCAAACTGTTAGGTCACTTTTTCAGATGTTGTTTATCCCTCTCTCCTCTTTTATTTCAGGCATTTTTAGAGAGGCTTGTCAAAATATTATGGGATGAATCCAGGATCATCCTTCTATGGGTAGAGGGTCTCGCTTCATTGAAAGGCTTCTACCAGACGTCTAGAGATGCTTTATGTCACCCTCTACACAACTGTTCAGACTGTTGAGACTCCTCCATTCCCCTACATAATATTTTAGGGACCCAAGGGGTTGCCACTGGGAGAAAGAAATGACACTATCCTAAATCTCCATTCAACCCTATGAATTGTGTTGATAATTTTTTTGCAATGCCAATCAGTTGAACTGTATATTTAAATGTCTATTCCATGTTTTAATATATTACTGTCTCAGGGTGAATAGCAATATACATTTTGGACTTCACCCCCTTCTCTGCGAGCTCCCTGCTGAGTGTGACAAGTGGGGTCCATTACATATTCCAAATAAGTAACACATAGACAGCCTTTTTGCAACACCAAACAAACTCTTGAATTAGTGAATTTCAACTTTACAACTTAAATCCATTCAGGTTAAATTCCACCTGTATCACTGACTTCACTTATTCCCTGTAGTCTTTACTTCACAACTTCAGTGAGGAGGGATGACTGCTCAGCAGGTTCTATGTCTGCTTTTCTCCTAAGGATTGCCCCGGCCCATGTTCCAACTTATGCTTAAGGGATTGGAGGAGTTTGAGGTCCAGTAAATCCAAAGCTTATCCACTCCTCCAAAATGCCTGAAGAACATCACTGGTGCTTGATTTATACCTGTACAGTTGTTTTTCTTGTTGCGTACCCTTACGTTCATGCCAGCTTATGGTGACCCTATCCTAGGAATATCTTGGCAAGATTAATTCAGAAGAGGCTTGCCATTGCCTTCTTCTTCAGTTAAGGAAGTGTGACTTTCCCAAGGTCACTTGGTGTGTTTTCCTGGCTGACCAAGAATTGAATCCTGGGTCACCTAATCCAACACTCAAACCTCTATACTGTGGGAAATAATGGCAGTTCCTCCTCCAATAGTAGAGAGGCTGGTCTGCTATAGCCTAACACCACCAGCCAAAAGTTCTAGGGGTTAAGATTACTCTTGAAGTTACATGAAAAGAGATGATCCATCACTTTTAAATCAGTTTTTTAACAATAAAAATAATTTAAAATGTAAGTTATAATATAGTAAGAATAATAGCACATGTCTCAAATGGTCATCTATTGTGTATCAGCTTTTTGCCTGATGTTCCTTTGCCTTCATTTTATGACTGTGTGTGCTAAGCCACTACA
Source organism: Sceloporus undulatus (assembly GCF_019175285.1). NCBI lineage: Eukaryota > Metazoa > Chordata > Lepidosauria > Squamata > Phrynosomatidae > Sceloporus > Sceloporus undulatus. Next base: position 86,283,266 of record NC_056523.1, on the reverse strand, counting down.
AACAGCACTTTCATAACCTTTCCATTGTAAAAGAGAGTTGGAAGCATAAAAAATAAAGTATATAATGTATAAAGCTGTGAGTGAAACTTTCAGCTCTAAGTTTAAATCTACATTAAGTTAGAAGAGCAGAAATCACTTCTCATTTTGTTTTAGTCTTAATTTCTTTTCTTTTTTAAAAATGCTCACAAATCTCTCTTGGACCCCATGCTGTTGGTGTAGAAAATCAAGCATTAAATTGCTCCAATGTTTATTTTCAAGGCAATAAGACAGAGCTGTTTATTTCCACAAAGGACCTTCTTGTCATTTTCAGTGGATAATATTATTCCACAGGCGCATTATTATAGTTACTTTGGGGAATCCAAGTCATTTGCCTAAACAATTGTTATCTTTAGTGAATCTTCTAAACAAAAGGGGGCTTTGAACAGCAACTCCCCAAGCACTGTGCTCAGTTTATTCTTCACTGCTGCTGTGGTTACTGAATACAGACGTGCAAGCGTAGGCTTCGCTTGTTTTATTTTTTCTCTTGCCTCAAGATAAAAGCTGCAGAGAATATGTAATATTTGCTGACATGGTCCAGCCTGTAAACTCAATATTGCTTGATAATATAACCAGAGACGGTATGTCAACAATAAATAACAATTTTACACAAAGGTATCTGTTATTCTTCAAGTTACCATACCATCTGATCTTCCCTTGAATTCATACCTTATTTTCCTCACATAACCATATTCTTGTCAAATGGAAAATTACCTATATATATTTTAAGGAAAATCCAGGTATAAGCAATAATTTCTCACCAAACGTATCAAATTACCTTAAGAGGTCTGGTTGAGATCATCATGATTATTTCAGTGGGGTAACATAGCCAGGGCTGGCAAGGTCAAAATGTTAGATATTACTTTATTGTGAACTGTCCCTTTACTGTAATGTAAAGTACGGAGTGGCTCGGTCATGGTGATGCAGCTAAGACCCATTTGTTTTACAAAAACATGTAAAACACCATGGTAGAGATGAAGGCAGGTATCCAGAAAATGAATTAGGACAGGTTAACTGTCTGTTACACTGGTGTTAGCACTTCCTTGAGTGATGCGTACCAGAAGTGCAAAAACCACCTCTCTGTTGTGACTGGAAGCTCCTCAGCTGGCCCCTGAACTGCTTGAGAGCAGCAGGGCAGCTTCTGCTCCCAAAAGAAATGGCTTTTGCTGCCTCCTACTCCCTTGCTACAGCACCTCTGGCCATGTTATGTCTCCTGCTGCTGAGCACATGCCTGTTCCTCTGCTAGCAAAGTCGCTCTGTGCAATAGGGATGTGGCTGAAACCCCTAATCGTAAAAGGACACTAGAATTTCATTTTAACAATAATGGCTACATCCTATGGAATCCTGTGGTTTGCAGTTTAGGGAGCAGCAATTTGAATTCTTAGCCAGAGAGCCTCAGAACCTCACCATTCCCAGGATGCCATAGGATGGACCCATTATTATTTTATTATTATTAACCTTTATTTATGAAGCACTGTAAATTTACACAGCGCTGTACATGCAATCTTTTTAGTTAGACGGATCCCTGCCCTCGGGCTTACAATCTAAAAAGACATGACACAGAAGGAGAAGGGAGGGTGGAGGGAAAGGGTAAGAGGTCCAGCAGTTCCTCTCTACCTCCAAGGCCTGGACCAAGGCAGATGGACTGGAGGGAGGGCTTGGCTTCATAATGGATGGTTAATCATTTTCCATGGAAAATACATACTCTCAAGTAGGATAATGCATATACAGTACATAGCACAATACAGGAAATGGTTTGATAAACAGGCACCAAAAGAACATCAAATAGTAAGCAACAATTATTCAATGGTAAGCGACAATTATGCAATGCCTGGGAAGGCTTCTCTGAACAGGATGGTTTTCAACTCCGTTTTGAAGCTGGTTAAAGAAGTGATGGCTCTTGCTTGTGGGGGAAGAAGGTTCCAGGAGTGAGGGGCAGCAAGTGAAAAGGGGCGAATCCGAATCCTTTGTGGAAATCCTGGGCTGAAACAGCAGACCTTGACTACCAGAACGGAGGGCCCTGGTGGGAAGGTGAGGAGAAATAAGGTCTGATAAGTAAGGAGGGGCCAGTCCATGGAGGGCTTTAAATGTCAACAGCAGGAGCTTATACGGAATGCGGAAAGGGAGGGGGAGCCAGTGAAGGGATGCCAACACAGGAGAGATGTGGCAATTGAAATGGAATCAAAGTGCTTTGGCAGATCAATTCTGTAATCTGAAAGGACCCTAGAGTTTGCTGACTTGGATCAACACAGCTGACTGCTGTGGCATTAAAGGCCTGTCTGGAGCACTAAGATCTAGATGCTAAACTGCATGAATTGTTTGCTTACCACAATATCAATAAACAAATTAAAGCCAGAATTAGTTTAGGAATAAATAAGTAAGCCTGAGGGCAGGGGATTGTCTAGTTAACAATTTCTAAGCTGCTCTGATAGCCTTTTGGCTGAAGAGCAGGGTATAAATAAATAAATAAATATTATTAATTGATAGTATTTAAATAATAATACAAATGACTTAAAGTCTTAAAGTCTATAGTTATCAGTGATGAAACTTGATCATGCAAACCCTCCAACTGTCCTGATTTGGCAGATCCACTCAACACGGTAATACCTCTCCATGATGGTGGGACTGCATGCTCCTGTGAGGCAAGCAGCATTTGTAGCAGTGCTGCTGGTAGGGTCTCCCATATCAGAAAGGCTTTTGCTGAGGAGCCAGATTAAATGTGCCAAACACTAAGTGGGTAGCAGCAGGAGCGGAAGATGTCACTGGCAGAGGATTTCTCAGAGACAAAGGCAGTGGCACCATAGCTAACAGTTGTTAGTAGTGCATGGAAGGAGTCACTTTTTAACTTGTACACTGAACATATCATACGTAAAGCAGGATTAGATATGGAAGAAAGTAGTGTGGAAATTGGAGAAACGAACATCAACAGTCTAAGGTATATAGATGATACCATATCACTAGCAAAAAATAACAAGACTTGGAATGATTACTGAAGGAAGTCAAGGCAGAAAATGTAAAGGCAGGTTTACAGTTGAACATTAAGAAAACAAAATTAATGACCACATGATTGATATAATTTTAAAGGAGACAAAGAGAACATTGAAATATTTTCCATACCTTAATTGAGTCACTGATCAGAATGGAGACTGTAGTCAAAAAGTAGAAGAAGACTACTGGGGAGGGCAGATATGAAAAAACTAGACAAGATGTTGAACTAGATATAAAACTGAATACCAAAGTCAGTATCACTGAAGACATCATATTTCCCATCACCATGTTTGGACATGAGAGCTGGACAGTGAAGAAAATCAACAGAAAGAAAATCAGTTCGAGATGTGGTGCTGGAGAAGAATGCTGATACCATGGATGGCCAAGAAGACAAACGAATGTATTCTTGGGCAGATCAAGTTTGAACTCTCCCTGGAAGCCAGGATGACTAAATTGAGACTGTCATACTTTGGCCATATCATGAGAAGGTATGATTCATTAGAAAAGACAATGATGCTGGGAATGGTAGAGGGAAGCAGAAAGAGAGGAAGACCACATGTCAGATGTTTAGATTCAGTCAGGGAAGTTAAGGATACTGTTTTCTGCTTTAAAAAATAAAATAAAACAGAGGCTTGATGGGAGTGCATTGGTTGTATATTAATGCACAGCAGGGTGTTGCTAGATGGCCCTTGTGGTCGCTTCCATCTCTATGATTCAATGAAATTTGCTGGCAGTTAAGAACAACGTGCTGGTTAATCCTATATCACCCCACCTTTTCAGCTGCTTTTAAAATGTTTCTGTTTATCTCCTTTCCTCCCACTTTCTTCCTTTGTTCTCGGCTTACTTCAGTTGCTGCAAACCAAGTTCAAACTGCAAAAGGAGTTGGGGAAGAGGAGAGGAGGGGCAGAATTCCCCCCATTTTTGCTCAGGCAAAAACAAACTGCTGCATCCTCTGCGAGTTTGTCTCCCCTTCCTCGTTAATAGCCTTCATCATCTTGACCACACTGTGATGTTGCTTGGCCACATGTATCCCAGTTTTCATCTGTGAAATGTGGGAGAGTATAATAATGTAAACAGTAGCACAAGTTTTTATGGACTTTATGTACTTGTTCTAAAAATCATCTAAGACTTTTGCTTTAGATCTGATATCAGTTGACCAAATTATAATGATATAAAGCTTTAGTTTGTATGTTTATTTTATCTGATTTTTGTTATCTATTTTATATTATTTTAAAATTACTATTCATTCTGAATCTGTAGGATAGGGTAGGATAGACATTTAGAGATGATAGACAGACAGACAGACAGACAGATAGATAAGCTTGCCCAAACATCTCTTTGCTCCTCTAGTCCTTTGCACAAAGATCAACAGCTAAATCAATCTATGTTTTCTCCCTGCACTTTTTACCGAGAAAGATGTTAAAGCTTTTATCTATTAAAAAGCTAAAACTGTGTTCAGCTACTTCTTGCCTATTTCTTGCTACAGAACTAGGATGACACATATGGATTTTGCATCAATCCCTTCAAGTATAGTGTGAAAGAAACAATTGCAAAGAGTAGTGCTATCCTTTGCAGTGTTCATCTGTGTTTATTGTCACAACATAGGTATTGGTTTCCTTCCAGCATAAGCAGAATAGATTAATTTTTTCCAGCTGTGTGGCTTGTATGGGGACCACTGCTAGCTTTTATGTCCTAGTTTTTAATGCAGTAATCACTCTTTTAAAGAACATTCAGCAATAAACAGCATGTGGTATCTGAAAGAAAGGGTAACTTAATACTACTCACAGTACAGTAACCATAAAAGAGTGGAGGCAGCTCTTTCATAAAAGCCTAAAATTTAGTCTAGAGAGGTAAACAAAGGCTTTATCCAATTGAAGGATTAATATCCTCCCCACTATGATAAACTATCTTCATCAGTACCACATCAGAGCATGTTGTGCACAAAATGCGTGTGTGTCTTATTATTTCCTGGTGCAAAAGGAAACAAGAAAAGCTGGCAGGTACATTGCCAATTGAAACTTTATTTGGCATTAAGGAAATTAAGATGTCCAGTTGCCTACTCTTACTTTTCTCACCCTTTGTATCTAATGTATAACTGAGATACTGGCTGCTTTTAAAAAGATTGTAGGAATCATTTCTCATAGCTGAGTGACATAACATGTTTTGAATGTTTCAGATGTGTTCTGTGTCTTGTCCAAGTAGATCCAGGCAGGAATCCTGGCTGAAATCTTGGGGAAATGCTGTTAACCAATGAGTCCCTCCCGGCAAGAAAATAGTCTTTGAAAGTCCCAGGCTTTGTTCCTGTGCAAGCTGATTTTATTTTGGTGATCCGTATGACTTTTTCTCCATCTGTAAGTATTTCCTGGGAACTCCTGGGTTCACCAAGAACTTTTCATTCCTACTTCCCAGGTCATTTAAAACTAACCCAGTATTTTTCAAAATGAAATACGTCTCTATTTGGCTGTCTGTTTTTATTATCCTACAGCTAGCTAAAATGGTCAGTGTCAGTAAACACATATATTGAGACAGAGACTGAGGGAGGGAAAGAGAATAATAGATTCATGGAATTGGAAGAGATCACTCCTCATAGGGAATGCTTTCCAGACCTTTCATCATTTTGGTCACCCTATTCTGGACATGTTCCAGTTTGTCCACATCTTTCTTGAATTTTGCCCAGAACGGGACAAAGTATTCCAAATAAGGTCTGACCAAAGCAGAATAGAGTGGTACTATTACTTCCCTCAATCTTGAGACTATACTCCTACTGATGCAGTGTAGAATTGCATTGGCATTCTTAGCTTCCATATCACATTGCTGACTCAGGTTCACCGTGTGCTCTGCTAAGAGAATCACAAAATTATCCTAATGCTTAACTAGTATAATATTGCTAAAACATTTAGCACTTTCCCAGAAAAATGGGTGAAATGGATGAAAATCAATTTCTGAAATGTTGAAATGAAATGAAATGAAATTTTATTTATATACCGCCGTTCCTATGATCACGGCGGTTTACAGCAAAATAAGATACAATACAATACAGATTACAAACAGCATAAAAACCATGTACTACAATACAACAATAAATCCATCCTATTCAATCAATAATAAAACAATCTAAAAATACATTAAATATTAAACAGCAGCGAGAAAAAAGATAGGACATGTCCCAACAGACCCCTAATAAGAAAAAAAGTAACTAAGCCCCTTTCTATCTCCCTCCCTCGAGAGTCCCCAACAGCAGGACCAAGCAACAGTCCTTGGCACTCCGCCCTGGTGGTATAGGCGGCAGACAGAGTCCCCTGGGCCGCTCCTGCCCAGATGGAAAAAGGGCAACGGCGGCGTCCTCTTCGGGGGGAGCCGGCGGGCCGGCTTTTGTAGGGGCCGCTCCCACCGGCCCCCGCCCCCTGGAGAAACGCCGTGGCGGCGGCGGACAGATGATTGCATGATTCTAGATGTGATACGTGATCTGTGAGGGGAGGAGAAGGAAAATGAACACAGGTGAAGGTTGAGTGAAACCTACGATATTTCAAGAGTTTGGATATAAACCTAGGAATACATAGATAAAATTACAATAAAACAATCTGGAAACTCTCAGTTGTTCCAGGGACTTTCCCCCTTCTGGATAACTCCCAGGACAACAATACTGGGTTAGATGGATTGGATTGACTGGACTAAGGCGACTTCCTAGGTTACTGTTTACATTTGCTATGTAAGTATGTTTGTTTACTATTAACAAAAAAGTTGCATGTTGTATTGGCGTAAAGACTCCCAAAATAGCAGTTTACAGCTTAGAAGTGACAGCCTTTAAGAAGGCTATTAAGACAGATCTCTTCCGGCAGGCTTTTTCAGACTAGGTCCACCTCTATTTTCCTGCCTCCCCCCTCCACTTTTCTCCCCTTTTCTCCATCCCTTTCCCCATCATATCTGGTCCCCACTATACATTTCTTTTTTACAAATCTTCCACTGATTTTAACTGTGATTTTATACTATGGTTTTAATATCTGTCTGGTTTAATCTCTTTTTAGTATTACTATGTTTTTATACTGGGGGGGGGGAATAGGGGTTTTAGAATTTTAACTGTATCCTCTTTTATTGTTGTAATCCACTTGGATTCCCAGTGATTAAGTGGGATATAAATAAATATTATTATTATTATTAATAATACCTCTAAATCATCTCCTGTGAAGGAACTCCAGCTCAAGTTCAATGCCATGTGATGTATTTATTTATTTATTTTTTTAAAACCTATTACAACTATCTGGAAAGATATGGGGGGAGTGGTACTGCGTTTGATGAATTCCTTCCAATTTATACAGCTCTTAGATGCAAAAACATAAAAGTGAAATTCTTACCTTAGGATCCCATCTTTCAGCCTCCTCCCACACAACCCCCCATGTTCCTTCATCTGTTTCAAGTGAATGCATGTAGACAAAATAATTGTGGACAAGATTGGCTTGTTACATTTCTCCATAGGAGTGCATTCTCTTTCTGAGCTGCTAGTGTCATTCATAAAAGGAAACCAGAGTACTTTGAAAAATGTGCCTTGAAATTAAAATTAATTAGCTTGCAGAATACAAAGGATGAGGACTCGAGCTGAGTTTTTAGCTTCTTGAATCATTACAACAATCAGCATTCTTCCTTTTTGAATTTTCCCTCTGTGCTTTATCTGGTTATTTCACAAACAAATTTGTGAAATCAATAGCATAGTGCGAAGATTTTTTTAAACAAAAAAAAACTGTATCAGAAAATGGATACTCACACAAACAGAACAGAACACACACATAAAATTCAGCTTGGAACACTTCACAGGTCACTTGTTTTGAATTGGGTTGGAAGTCTGAATTTAAATTCTGACATTGTTCCATATCTTGTTGGTTATCATTGGGCATCAACAAAGGACTGTAATTTTTTTCCTTTTCAAAATCTGCTATTTATAGGCTTTAGCCTTTTAAAGAGATTAGGAGACAGTAAATGTGATTGAACTGGTGCAGAGAATTTTTAGTAGCAATCAATGCTTTTTTTAAAGAAAAAATTATCTCCAAGGAAGAATTATTATGATAATTTTATATGACATAGAGGTGGCCCTAGTTAAGAAATCTCCATGAATTCAGGAGTGGTACAGAGTTTTAGGTAGAAAGGGAATATTCAAACATGAGGGGCAGAAGTAATGAGAAGGAGTAGAGTTCACATAACCACCCACATTTTGCTTTCTCTGCAAAAGGTCATTCTCCATTTCCACTGATTGAAGCAAACGTGTCCTCATCATGTTCAGTTTGGCCATTTAACTGATGAACTATTGGGAATGATATGGACTTCCTTTTAAATTTTACTTCTTTTGTGTTGTAGCAATGAATAAATAATCTATAACCTCAATAGCCTTAACCATTACCCTTTAAAAGATACATAAGTGTTAAAATAGCTTAATAGATTAGTATATATAATAATAGCTAGCTTAATATAATTTATTTAATGATAGTTAATGGTATTTGATTTCTGTACAGTACCACTACATAGTCATCAAATCAGCAATTTCAGAATTGGGTTTTTCACATCTTTGAACACATTTCGTTCAGTTTAACAGGAACCGAATGTCATCTAATAGTGGTTTCAGTTGGATGTGCTTCATAGTTTGACACACAGCACAAGCTGGAATCCTATTTTAAGGAGACAGTGAATTCTCATCAGCTTATTCTATACTCGTCCTTTCCACAATATTCTTTACAATCATTTTCAATATTGATTTTGATACTAAAATACTAATACAGTGGTACCCCGGGATACGAATGCGCCGCCTTACGAAATTTCCGGGTTACGAAAAAAATCCATTTAAAAAAACTGTTCCGGGTTACGAAGGTTATTTCGGGTTACGAAAAATTTTTTGGTGCTTTTCGGCGCTATTTCGCACGAAATCGCGGCTTTTCCCCATTAGCGCCTATGGCTTTTTCGCCTTACGAAGATTTTCGGGTTACGAAAGCGGCGGCGGAACGAATTAATTTCGTAACCCGGGGTACCCCTGTAGTACTAATAAATAATCACCTATAACATGGTACCATTATCTTGTGCATGTCCCAGGATGAAGATCATTGAAAAATAAAAAGAGTCCTCTCACAAAGAAAGCAGTAATGAAAACTTCTTCCCTACTGGGATCATTAAGACACACTATTCAAGGGAAGGTTAGCAGGCTATTCTTTGCTAAACCACAAGATTAAGAAAATAGTAGCATTTCAAAAGGAGTGGCCTAAATACCCTAAGGCACTAGATCCTTTCTGATCTTTGAAGCTAAGCAGGGTCACACTTGGTTAGTACTTGTATGAGTGACCACCAAAGAATATGAGGTACTTTATATTTCAGAGAAAGGAACTGGAAAAGCCACCTTGGGGTATTCCTTGGCAAAGAAACCCTTTGAAATTCATGAGGTTGCCATAAATTCACAGGAGATTTGGAGGCACGCGTACACACACACACATACAGAGCAAAGGTATTTTGACCAAGGGAATTTTGTGAAGTCGAAGGCTTTCATGGCCAGCATCTATAATTTTTTGTGGGTTTTTGGGGCTATGTGGCCATGTTCTGGAAGAGTTTGTTCCTGACATTTCGCCTGCATCTGTGGCTGGCATCTTCTGAGAATGGTGGCACGCAGGTGTGTGGGGTATATACACTGTGCGACCCTTGATTTTTCTGGCTGACCCAGTCTGCAGTGTCTCTTGGGTTCCTTGATTTGTTTTTGAACACTGCATTTGGTGGTCCCTATGTAGATTTGTCTGCAGCTGCATAGTATGCAGTAAACTCCTGCAGCCATGAGAGGGTCTCTCCTGTCCTTCGCTGAGTGAAGCATTTGCTGGATTTTATTGGTTGGTTTGTAGATCATTTGGAGGTTGTGTTTCCTCACCAGTTCCCCTATTCTGTCTGTGACTCCTTTGATGTATGGTAAAAACATCTTCCTTTGGATGGTTGTTGTCTTCACTCATCTGGGTTTTTCTGGGTCTGGCAGCCCTTCTGATGTCTGAGCTGGAATAACCATTCACCTGTAAAGCTAGGTCTAAGTGCTTCACTTCATCTTCTAGGAAGTGGGGTTCACATATCCTTTTTGCCTGGCCTGCTTCTTTTTTATCCTGGGTGATGGTTGGAGTTCTTGTGTAGGTATCTGTCCCTGTGAATCAGTTTTCCATATACTGTGTAGCCCAAATGATGGTTCGGTTTGCAGATGACCAGGACATCTAATGTTCCTTCATTTTCTTTTCCCATCATGAGTTGGATGTTTGTTCACATGGTTCAGGAGCACAGTCAGATCTTCTCTGTGGCTCCAAACAGTGAAAAATCAGCAGTAGCAGAAGACATTATAAACCATCCTGGACATAAAATGCTATTTGAAAAAAACTGAAATCTGGACCATGCCAATAGCTATGAGGTCAGAATGCAAAGGGAAGCCATTGAAATCCACAAATACCTGAGCAACTTCAACAGAAAAGAAGAAACCCTTTAAGTAAACAAAGGACCTTTGTGGCATGGTGGCAGTGATTTTAGGGTTTGGGAGCGCACAGCAACCGCATGCCCCCAAACCCTAATACGTATGGGCAGTGCCATCTTGACGCCGCACCGTCCATATGGCGCATGTGTCCATGACATGTCATGTGCAATGCATCCAAATGGTGCAGTGCACAAGACATGTCACTGTCACGCCCTAGGGTACAAATGGCGCCTTCACGGCATCGCAGGAAGGAGCTCCATTTTAGAGCTCCTTTTTGGGGCAGATCATTGTCACGGCAACAATCCTGCAGAGAAAGGGGCGGCCTCTGTACCGGGCCAAAGTATGGCTATGAGCCCGGATAAACACCAAACTCAAGACTCAGTACGTGCAAATGAACATCATCCACGGTCAGGGAGTGTCAGGATGTGAAAGTCAGCACAGTAAGTTGTGACTGGATGAAGGTGTAACAAATGGCAGGTGAAACCAGAACAAGGTAAGCCTGCAATTAGTTAATGAGAGAACAATTAGCCAATTAGGCCAGGTGATTGTATTAGCCAGTTAGCAAAATATAACTGCCTTGTAAGTCCACTGGGTTGTTGGGAGTATTCTTTGTACATCCTCTGTATGTGCTGTTGAAAGCATACTGGCTGTATTGCTCTCCATACTGTTGCAGTGGTAAGGTAACATTGACATGCTGCTGAACTAGGAGTTTTTACTGTACTTCAATTTTTTGCTGCTACGTACTGTGCCATTTGTACTTTTGTTTTTGCTTCAGTTTTAAGACTTCTGCTGAGCAAAGCTGTTTTTGTTAAACACCTCCAAAACTCTGCTGTTGTTATTTTTTGCCTCAATACACACACCCCAACAGGGAGTTTCCCAGCAGACAATGGATCACTAATTAAATAGACACACAGCCTTCTCACATATTCCTCCCATCCAGAGTCCTGGCCATTCATCAATTTCTCCCCAATCAAGGGTCTCACAGAACATATACCTGACACACCTCCATGCCAGCATTCTCTGAAGATGCCAACTGCAGATGAAACATCAGGAATAAACCACGTAAGTCACACCCATGTATAATGCAGGTGCACTGTATTACTTTATTTTTCTTCAGATGGAATCTAATCATTTGTTGTTGTTGTTAGCTGCCCTTGAGATGATCCTGACTCATGGGGACCCTGTGGATGAGACCCTCTGCCCTCCACTGGTTTGCTCATGTCCTGCATTCAGTCTAGTGTTCAGCCTTCCTCTCTTTCCTCTGCCTTCTACCTTTCTTGGCATTTTTATATTTTTTAATGAGTCATGCTTTCTCATGATTTGGCCAAAATATGACAGCCTCAATTCGGTCAATTTTAGCTTCCAGGGAGAGTTCAGGCTTGATCTGTTCAAGGACCCATTTCTTTGTCCTCTTGGCTTTCCCTGGCATCCTTAGCACTCTCCTCTAGCCTCACATCTCAAATGCATTGTTCATTGTCCAACTCTCATGTCCGTACATGGTGATAGGAAATAAAATGGATTGTATAATGTTTTCTGCTACTGGTGTAGTCTTCATATTTTAGACTGATGATATTCCTTCTTTCTCCTTCTTCTAATCCTGCTCTTCATATGATATTTCCTTCATTCAAACAGAACAAATAAGTTGATAGAATGCAGGCTTGCCTGACCCCTTTGCCAATTAGGAACCATTCTGACTTTTCATACTCTGTTCTGATAGCAGCCTTTTGTCCTAAGTATAGATTTCTCATCAGGATTGTAAGACGTAGTTCCACTCCCACATCTTCAAGAACCTTCTATAGTTTTTCATGATCTATGCAGTCAAATGCTTTGCTATAGTCTATAAAGAACATACTGATTTTCCCCCCTGAAATTCCTTGGTATGCTCAATTAGCCATTGTATGTTTGCAATGTGGTCCCTAGTGTCTCTTCCTTTTCTGAACTCTACCTGGACCTCTGGAATCTCCCCATATGTGGTTGGGGTCTACACTGTAGAATTTTGAGCATAATTTTGTTGGATGCAAGATTAATGCTATGGTTCTATAGTTGCTGCAGTCTTTTGTGTCTCCTTTTTGTGTATATTGATCTTTTTTAGTTTATTGGCCATCATTTTGTTTTCCAATTTTTTGGCATCTATTGGTTAATAGTAGATCTGATTCTGTATGTATGGAATTTAGCCATTCAATGGGAATATCATTTGTTACTGGTGGTTTATTTTTGCCAATTTAACTTATTGCAACTTCTCTCTTGCTTTTTAGAAGTTGGGGTTAGTCTTCATATGGTTCTTCTACCCATGAGTCATTCATTTCTTCTTCTTTTTAATATAACTCTTCTGCGTATTGCATCCATTATCATTTTATTCTTCATGAACTTGTATTCATAGAGCATATTGTCATAGAGCGTACTGGCCCTCAGTTTGAACTTCCCTTTCAGAGATCAAGTGGAAGAGGTCTTTTGTTCTTCCCTTTTTACTTGTTTTTTTCTATTTCTCTGCATAGATTATTGTAATAATTCTCTTTATCCCTGTGCACTAGCCATTGTACAGTTGCATTCATGGTTCTGGTTTTGTTCCTATCTACTTTTTCTTTTTATCCAATCATAACTTTGTTAAGTCTGACTGGCAGCATCTACTGTTCTTTAAATCTCATTCATACCAAATTCTATGCAAAATGAGGAAAATCCACCAATTTTATGAAAAAGAATCTGAAGTTTGCCAATTTGTCCTGAGCTTGCTTGAAATATCAACCTAAGTTTAGTGTTAACTAGTTTAGTTAAAATCAGTTCATAAATGTGAATTCCAGAGAAAAAAAAGAAGGAAAGATAATACCTGCAAAAGTTGAAATGCTTGTCCAGGAGATACACTAAGCTGATGGATACAAAATCTTACTACAGCTTTTGTTTGGGTGCCATTAGATAGCATCCCAAGTCTGGTGACTCTATAAACAGACATCAGGATTTGCATAGTATGACAGGCAGACCTAACAAACACTTTAAATGATTATACTGATACATCCACAGTACTACAGATAGACTTTTCATCTGTCATAATTTATTAACACCTTCTGGAAGAATAGAGAGCAACATTTGACTTGAAAGGACCATAAAACAAAATGAAATAGGCCCAGGTGTCTTTGGAACTGAGACACCTCAGCTGCTCCTAACAATGTTTGTGTAAATTAAAAGCCTTCTTGTTTATTCCCCCCATGAGGTCTGCTAGCACCAAAGACTTTTGATCTTGTCTCTTAAAGAAACAGAGCACAAGAAAATATATTTTGCTCCAACTGGAAGATCAGCAGATCAAGCTTTGCACGGACAAGTACCATAGCCCAGATGGGTCTGTCACACAACACTTCTCAAAAAGCAGCCAGGTCTGCTGCCACAATGCTATGTGATGTTGTACTTATGTTTCCCATTTATTTTGAGTTGTGAAGAACATTCCAATGTGCCATACTTTATAAAGCCTTGGCAACTAGCTTTATCTCATGATTTTACAAAGTCCTCCTTATATAGTTGCTTCCTTATAATGAGAGGTATTTTCAGGAATTTGTTGGGTAGGTCAGCATGCATGATTGCTACAGAACTTGCTTTGTTACTGTGTGCCTTCAACTCATTACTGACTTATGGGGACCCCTAGGTGAACCTATCTTGGCAAATTCCTCCAGAGGGGGCTTGCCATCCTCTGAGGCTGAGAGTGAAGTGACTTGCCCAGGGTCACCCAGTGGGTTCGATGGCCAAACAGGGATTCAAACCCTGGCTTCCCAGCTCAGTAGTTCAACACTGAAACCACTACACCATATTGACTGTCAAACTAGACTCAAAAAGCAGTGTAACTCTTCCTATAGACATTACTTCATTGTGAGAGCAGAGCCAACAGTAAGAACTAAATCTATCAATATTTCCTTGCCTTTTGATGTAAAACCTGATTCAACTACATTTTATTCTCTTTTCCCCACATTTCCTTTCTGAAAATATATAACTGCTTGGATTTCAGCTAGAGAAGCATTGAAACTTAAATTAGTCCAAATCTTATAGTGCTTCATACAGGTGAGCAGTTAATAGCAGTGACAAAGAAGCAAAACACACAGATCCTCACAAATCAAATGCATCTTATGTGACTAGATAATTTCAGACATTGATTTATCTATTTGCCTAAATGATTGTTGTTTGATATGTGCATACTTTTGCAAGGAACACACCTCAATTTATTATCATTCATCACAAAAGATCACAAATTTGATTTCTTGAATTATCTACTGAAGCATGCCTTTGATGCAATATCAGTCTTCTTTAACCAAGGAATTTTTTAAAAATACTTAATACTGTCAAACAATGTTTAAAGAACTGAAATAGGTCATGTAATTGCATGAAGGAGTTTTGCCAAGTTACTTAGAAAGAATGAAACAGAAAAAAACTAGGACTACATGCTGCATTATCAACTTCTGATAAAATAGAATTAATTAACTAACGAATTTTCATTTGTATGCCACATTTCTCCTGGAGTGGGATCCAAAGTGGCTCACAAAAGAAATCTCTTAAAAACTGACAATACAAATTTAAAAACAATTAAAATCATCACACTTATAATGGTATAAAATTATATTAAAAGCAAAGCAAATGTAATATCGGAGCCACTGGCAATAATCTTTGTGAACTCCTGGAGAACAGGACATGTCCCAGCAGACTGGAGGAGGACAAACATTGTTCCCATCTTCAAAAAGGGAAAATTATCCAACTTTTATCATCCAGTTAGTCTGACATCTATACCAGGAAAGATTCCAGAGCAGATAATTAAACAGAGAGTAGACCACAAGTTGAACATGAATCAACAGTGTGATGCAGCAGCTAAAAAGGCCAATGCAATTTTAGGCTGCATCAATAAAAGTATAGTGTCTAGACCAAGGGAAGTAATAGTGTCACTCTATTCTGCTCTGGTCAGGCCCCACCTGGAATATTGTGTCCAGTTCTGGGCATCACAATTCAAAAAGGACATTGAGAAACTGGAGCGTGTCCAAAGGAGGGTGACTAAAATGGTGAAGGGCCTGGAAACCATGCCCTATGAGGAACAATTTAGGGAGCTAGGGATGTTTAGCCTGGAGGAAAGAAGGTTAAGAGGTGATATGATAGCTCTGTTTAAATATTTGTAGGGATGTTATACTGAGGAGGGAGCAAGCTTGTTTTCTGCTGCTCCAGAGAACAGGACCCAGAACAATGGATGCAAGCTGCAGGAAAAGAGATTCCACCTGAACATTAGGAAGAACTTCCTGACAGTAAGGGCTGTTTGATAGTGGAACATACTCCCTTGGAGTGTGGTGGAGTCTCCTTCCTTAGAGGTCTTTAAGCAGAGGCTGGATGGCAATCTGTTGGGGATACTTTGATTGAGATTTCCTGCATAGCAGGGGGTTGGATTGGATGGCCCTTGCGGTCTCTATGATTCAAAGTTTGAAATAAAGCACAGATTCCAAGAAGAAGCCTCCTTTTGAGCAATTGCAAATTAAAACCCCGTTTAAACAAAACAGTTTTTGCTGGCCAGGTAAAAGGAAAGCAGGGAGGGGACCAGCCTAATATCCCATGCAAGTGAATTCCAGAGGTTGGGAGCAGCCAACAAGAAGTCTCTCTCTCTCTCTCATATGTCCTCACCAAGTGACCCTGTGATGCTGATCTTAAGATTTTATCAGGGGCTTCCTGGCTTTGTTTTTTGTCGGTTTGGGTTTTTTTTTTTTTTTTGCATATGAATAACTATGAACTTCATTCTAAATGCTAATCTTGGTTTCATATTGGACTCAGTTTTAAAAAAACAAAACCCAACACGCACACACACACACACACACGCACACACACAGAGCTTTGGCCCAAGCTGATTTCCTTCCCACGTTCTCTTCATAATCACCATATTAGTTGCTAACCTTATCTTTTATCAGAAGGCAACATGACAAGATGCCACCTCTCTTCATATCTTGTACAGAAACTGACCAGACTGGGAAAGGAATCACACTTCAACACAGCTGATTGGACAGTATTCATCACCATGCCTGAGGGCAACAGGCTTGTTTAAAGGCTACAGTGAAGGTTGTATGGCACTTATAGGTCTGTCCTGTAACAACCACTTAAAACTATTCCCTTTCCCCAAAGCATTTACTGCCTGAGGGAACTGCCTGAGGCTTTTGGATAATAAGGGAAGCCCTGGAGGAATCAGCTTCAGTGTCTCAGGTTCTCCTCTACTACAAGACAAGACTTTCTTTCTTGCCATCATGTCATAGAATCATAAAGTTGGAAGAGACTCCAAGGGTTCTCTAGTCCAACTCCTTGCCATGCAGGAACACATAATCAAAGCACTCATGATGGATGGCCCTCCAGCCTCTGTTTAAAAACCTCCAAAGGAGGAAGCTCCACCACTCTCCATGCCAGCACATTCCACTGTCAAACAACTCTTATTATCAGGAAGTTCTTCCTAAGGTTAGTTGGAGTTTGAATTGATTGCTCTATGTCTTAAGTCTAAAACACACTGCAGAAATAATCCAGTTTGAGACTGCTTCAACTGCCCTGGCTCAACGCTAGGGAATTCTGGGAATGGTAGTTTTCATTCCCCTCAAGACTTCCTATTAGGCCTGCAAACCACTGCTTCTGTTCCCCTTAGCAGGGAGTTCTCTACCACCACCATATATCGCCTCTGAGGGCCCATTCCATGCGTTGAAACTTCCAAGGTAATTTTCACATTCTCTGTGATCTGACACTGTTGTTCTTGTTGGTGCTCCTTGTCATCACTGATAGGAAAGAGAGCTTCAAATAAATTCTTCTATTTTCCAAATGTCTACCTCCTGTGTTTGGGAACCAGCATCCTCAAAGGCATCCCATTTGCTTTCCCCATCTAGGACAGTCTGCTCCACTCTGATCAAGAAAACCTCATGCACCGTAAGATGTAGGAGCCTCATGTTGCTTTGCTTCCAACAGGCCCGCTTTAACATTTCTCGTAAAACTGTACAGGTTGTATAATTTGAACAAAGCAAAACAGAGTAGATTGTGAACTTTGGAGATAATGCAGCTGCTTCACTTTTTAAAAAGGCCTCCTAACCATGGTGATAAATAAAACAGTTTTGTTTGCCTAGTTAAAACATAAGCATAAGTGAATGTTGTCTTTGTCATTTGTGTACCTGTTAAGAAATGTGACAGAGATAGTACTGGATCTCATAAGCAGGGTAATGAAATTGGCAAAGAAGTAATTAAACAAAAACCATTCTCACACCCATCCTCACCCACCCACTAGCAAGAGGTCTGGCAGAAACTTGTCGTCTTTTTGTAAAACATTAATGCTTTACTTACTAATACTTGTGAAGAGTCAAATGTATGGGACAATGGAGGAGGGAGAGAAGGAAGATGAAATGGCTACAGGTTAGAATGATAAAGAAAGGGTGTGCCCATGCTGCAGAAATAAAGCACTTTGACACCACTTTAACTGTCATGGCTTTATCCTGTGCAATCCTGTAATTTGTAGTATGTTGAGGTACCCTGGTCTGTCAGTGTGGCTACACCCAAAGAGAGGGAGTCTGGTAAAGCAACAAAGGGGAAGTCTGCAAACAAGAAGACTAGGAACTATAGCACTGTGTGTGTATAAGCATGCAAAGGTTGATAACTCAAACAGTATAATTTCCTTTGAGGAACTTAAAAACCCCTATGAATCACAGAATCAAAGTACTTTTATATCAGAGTTGATCTCAAAGCTATGGCCAACAAAAGAAAGCCCTCTGCATTCTCTCCTGAATTCTAATACAAACATCCATGATATTAATTAAAGAAGGTCTTGTTCAGTGCTCCTTAAAGAGTCATAGTCATTGCCATTTCATATATTTCCCATAATCAGCTAATTTCTGCACAGTAGGAGTTTTACTGAGGCTGCAGCTGAATAGGCATAAAAGAGAAGAAATTCAAAAGGCTACCTCTCCTGTTATTATGTATGGAAAATGTTTCCTGTTCACATTTTTATTTTTTTGCCCAGCACTACACACTTTTTTTTAAAAAAAAAAACATGACCCTCCCCCCCTAAAAAAATATTTTCTTGTATTTGTCCTTCTACACTTCACTTTTATAGACCACTCTCCCTGCAAGCTGATCAGGGTAACTTAAACAGGGATCCCATCTTACCCTCACAATAACCTTGTGAGTCAAGTTAGACAGAGTGATTGACACTAGCCAAAGATTTCCCAGTGAGTTTAATTGTTGCCGTCTGAGTTCAGGTTTTCACAATCGAAGTTCAGCTCTCTTGCCACTATACCATGCTGATTCTCCAGTCTCACAGGAAGGGTCAATGCCCCCACAACACTTCCATTACTGTATGTGTTCTAAACATACTACATCCATTTACTCTGCAATAGCTGGTCTTGAACTGATTTAAAAGGATATTGAACAGATATATGCTTTGTACTACATTCTCGGGGCATAATACATCTTATCCAGTTACCTACCCACCATAGATAGATTACTCCTCACATAGAGTTTACAGTCAAAAAATAGAAAAAGGGACAAGAGCAAGGGTGAGAAAGCAGGGGAGAAAACAGAGCATGGGGTAAAGGTGTAGATCAAGATCACATTGCATTGCAGATACTTAATGTCAGAATTAAAGGTATACCTGACAACCCTAACACATTCTTCACTGGCACCAGAATGTCAATGGGTGCATGGGTGCAAGCTCTCACAACAAAATGGCAAGGGGGGATTTAGGGGAAAGAATACCAGCTTCCTCAACACCAAAGAAAGACACACACAAGCAAAAGATCAACTTACACCTGC
This sequence comes from Sceloporus undulatus, assembly GCF_019175285.1. NCBI lineage: Eukaryota > Metazoa > Chordata > Lepidosauria > Squamata > Phrynosomatidae > Sceloporus > Sceloporus undulatus. Next base: position 86,263,996 of record NC_056523.1, on the reverse strand, counting down.
GTATGTCACTAACAGGATTCCAGCCTCTGTATTATAGTTGTTAAGATTTCAGTGTGGACATCACAAGCTTTAATGTTTTCTGTGTTTGTGTTTGTTCATATGCACTGATAAGCATGCACAGTAGTATCAAAGTTTAATGTTGCATGTTCAAGTTGAAGTCCTAAGGACATTAACCTGTCAACAAGTCCTATTGTACTTATTGATACTGACTTCTAAATAGACATGCACATGGGATAAAACTACTATAGCCTTGAAGAATGGCAAGCCTGCAGCATCTCACTCCATTAAAATGCTAAACAGGTATTTTCCAAAAGTCGTGCCAAAGGTAAAATAGCAACAAGGTGTGTCAGTGATTTATCAAGAATAGGGGATGGCAAAATGAGGATAGTTCCTGAACAATAGACATGATTGTAGCACATGCCTGAACCATAGCTTTAATCTGTGTATTCAGAAAATGATTTTTTTAAAAATTGGATCTATGGATTGAAATAAACATTTGAATTTAATTTCAATTTTGTCACAACTTTGTAGGGGTGGAGGCATGTGTCCTGGATCTGGGATTGCATTCACCAGTGTCCTGTGAGCATTAGTAATGTATGGGAGTCCCATTGGGGGACTCGGGAGTGTGGTATAGAAGAAGGCGCCTCATGTGGGGGTGGATGCCTTTCTGGCACCATCTGGTGGAAGGCAATCCAGCAAGGCTCCAGCCTAGGTGAGTCCTGCCCTGTCATCCCAGTGGTCTGTCACCGGCCAGAGTGGGCTCATCAATCAGCAGGTGTGCTGGTCAGTGCCTTGATCCGGACCCATGCATTTGGCCAACCATGTTTCAGCTGTAATCAATAAAGTTGTTGCCTATTTTCTCCAGCTATTTTGTTCTGTGTGGTTATTGCTGCATTGCAGCAATAACCCTGGACAAGCAGCACAGCTTACATAAGATGGTCAGTTACTTTGGCCCTATTTCTAGGTAATGCCAATATTTTTTTTAAAAAAATTAAGAATAGTAAATATATTGCAGATTATTGCCCAATTCAGTAATTTTATTTAACATGAGAAAATAAAATGATGGAAGCTCTCCCTCTGCCATCTCTGGGCAGATGTGCTTCTCCTCATATGATCAATGTATAAGTCTGAAAACAGTATCTAAGTACATTTGGCTTAATAATGTAAAGTGTAATCACAATTTTTGTTGTCTTCAACACACAATGAGAATGCTGTATTGGTGTGAGATTTTTCTCATTTCAGCTTAGAAGGCTTTTCAATGAGATTCCATAATCCTGGAAGAATGATAAAGATATGTTGGGTAAAGGATGTAGTACTTGATGCTTGTGGGGAGCTGAGGAAGCCACTACCACACAGAGCTTATACTACATTATCCCTCAGGTGATTCCTCAGGCATTCTGGACATAACTCTGATTCCACTTCAAATACTAAGTATTCAGTGCACTTCTAATTAGAATGCATAGGCATACAGATGTGGGTTGTCCTGGCATGAAAGGGAGATACTGTACTTAGTGATTTAAGATTTTAATCAGGTCAGGTATTGCTGATATGGAAATGGAATAAGAAATAATTAGGTGGCTATTGTATATATATACACAAATGTATTGCACTTAGCCTATAATGGTCCACTTTTATCACCATTTCCGATTCTTTTGACTTTGCTTTCCTTTAGTGTTTGTCTAAGAAATGTACACCAATTTTTATTTATGCAATTATTTTGGCAATTGGGGTACTTTCTCATTTAACTGTCTTTTCCCTGTCTCACAGATAGGCTGCTACAGCTAAAAAGTAGTGCAGCAGAGCAGTACACAGTTAGAAAAAGCAATTATTTCAAGGTAGTGTATTAAAGCTGTAATTCGATGCAAAGTTACCAGAGAGTAGGTCCTACAAAAGACAATGGGCTTACTTTGAAGTAGACTTACATAGATCTTCCATGAGCACCTTCCTACCAGGCATGTTGTTTACTAGAAAAATCAGACTATGTGGCTAAGGCAGATTTCTAAATATTAAACAATAATTTGAAGGCTGAGGTTCAACTTCATTTAATATACAACCCTAATATACACATGGGCTCAGAAGCATTATACAAGCACATATTTATTTAATTTACATTTTGCATGCCACTTTCCACTTTGCACTCTGCAGTAAGCTCATAACAGGTAAATCAATACCATTCATTAAAAAACATTAAATCACAGAATAACACAAGAAACTATTATCATAATTATAAAACCGACAAACAGAAGCAATTAAGAGACAAAAAGAAGAAAGAATCCACCAACATCATAAAAAGTAGTGGAATCTATCATTGGAAGCTGTACGCGGCAGAAATTAAAACAGCATTTCACAGATTATGTATTAAAATCCATGGTGAATGAAATATAGTAACTAGTCTTTGTCTGAGGATATGGTAGATTGCTCCCTAACACAGGTGACCATGAATCTAATAACATTAAGAACAGAAATTAATAATTAAGAGTTCAATCTTGTATATACGTCCCTCAGAGTAAGTCTATTTGAAACCATTGGGGCTTCATTCTGAAAGGACTACTGTGTTGAATCACATGGACTGGGTTCTTAATTTCTATGAAAGTGAGTCCAAAAGAAAATCAAATGCAATACGAAAGGAAAACACAAATGAATCAACCTGGGGCCCACTGAAATCAATTGATTAAAATCAAAGCTCATGTGTGTGATTTGACCTGATATTTTGTTGTTGTTAACTGCCTTTAAGTCAATTTTGACCCATGCCGACCCTATGAATGAGAGACCTCCAAGTCTCCCTGTCCTCAGCCAGCCTGTTCAATTCCTGCAGATTCATGGCCTGGTTTCTTTAATTTAGTCTCTCCATCCAAAATGCGGTCTTCTTCTCCTCCAATTGCCCTCCACTGTACCAAGCCTTATGGGGGCTCTCCAGGCTGCCCCAAAAGGGCAGGCTGGAGGCATCCAGTTTTCCACTGGAGGCACACTGCAGCAGCCAAACCGCGCTGCGTCCCTCCACCCCAAAAAGAACCCAGAAAAACTGGGTTCTTTGTGGTGTGCATGGATGATGTCATCAGTACACAATTGGTGCACTGTGGTGTGTCCATGATACAAGTGCAGCATCCAGCATGAACTAGGGTGCGTGCTTCAGAACCCTAGAATCGGTGGCAGCACACTGCTTTTGGCCCGTTTATACCGGGCCATAGTCTTTTCTAGTGAGTCCTTTCTTTTCATGTTATGGCCAAATCTCAGTTTAGGCCTGATCTGCTCTATGATCCATCCATTGGTCTTTTTAGTGGACCACAGTATTCTCACAGGGTAACCAGATGGCCTAACTGCAAAGGAGGTCAAGGCGCTGCAAAGTGTAAGACATTCAAGAAAAATATGCGACATTACAAATAAAAACTAAAAACACTAATATAAATATAAATTCATGCTTCTTAGTCATGGTCAAAATGGGGGATATTTTGTAATTCCTCCTGGCATGAAGGTTGAAATGTAGTATATGTTCTGGAACAAGAGGACCTCTGTTCACCCTGTATTCTCAGAACTCTTCTCTAGTACCACATCTCAAATGAGTTGATTTTCTTCCTATTAGCTTTCTTCACTGACCAGCTCTCACAGCCGTACATAGAAACGAGAAATATGATGGAATGTGCATGTATTCCCAACTTTAGTATTTAATGATACATCATTACAGTTCAGGATCTTTTCTAGTTCCTTAATAGCTATCCTTCCAAGTCCTAGTTTTCTTCTGATTTCTTGACTACATTCTCCACTCTGATTCATGACTGAGTCCAAGTATGAAAAATCTTGAACTATATCAATCTCTTCATCATCTACTTTATTTTATATATGCAAACAAAAACCCATCACTGATACCTTTATTGGCCAACTGAAATGTACAATATACTTGTTGCAAGCTTTCAAATCTCTGGGCTTTTTCACCAGGCAAGACGGTACCAACCAAACAGGAGGAAAAAAATGGAGAGGTTAGTCAGATGCCTGCATGTTGTTTCAGTCCTTAGTAAAGATGGTACACTGGGGAGGATATATTTTGTGCATTTTCCTTGAGGACTGGAATATATACTGAGCATTTCCAATCTGTGTAATTGTTTTGCTTTCTAAATTTGTTGACATATTTCAGTTAGAATTAGAGTAGTTTCTGACTCTGTAGCTTGTAGCAGCTCTATTAGTATGCCATCAGTTCATACAGCTGTACACGCATAAGGTGTGCAGATTGTCTACACAGAGCAACTTCCCTATTGCAAACATTCGCCCTCCAGCACATTGCAGACAGTGCTAATGTGGGAAAGAGGAAGATGCTTGCATAGGACTGATATGTTACCTTTTATAAAGAGGTGGTCACTAAAAGAGCTTTTCGCCCTATGCAAATAGCTGATTCCCTAAATATCTGTTTCAGACACTATTTATGAATATTATCTGGGCCACAGTTTTTGTCCTTGTCTGCAGTATGGTTGTCAATTAGTGTGAGATGACTACTGTGTTTATGGAAGTCAGTGAAAAACAAAAACTATATTCAGCCTAGGGGAAGTCTCAATGTTTCAGTTGTAGGAACATACAGGAGAATATAGTCAGAAGTCTTTACAATAATTTAAAATGAACAAAGAAATTGTTCAGCTGCATATAGGTCATTTTAAGAGACATAATGAACTACCTGGTGACCTTTCAAGCTCTATGTGAATCACATATCTTGCAGGTATCCAGAACAGTTTACACAGAGGTTAACTAACAATGTAATTGACAGAAAGTATACTCTATTAATAACAAAAGCAAAATCTCTCAGGCCTTCACTGGGAACAAAAATCGATGTATAAGAGCAGTTATATGAATTGAATTTGACAAAGAATCCCCCAAAGAAATCTTTCTTTATAGTACAGTCTCTCAATTTCTCTCGCTCTCTCTTCCCACAACACCTTACCTACATAGTGAAATCCAATGACATTTTTTTTTTGTAATGAAACTGCTTCCCTCAGTGCAACCAACAGTGTGTGTGTGTGTGTCCTCCTCCTCTTACAACATGCTCTGGAGAAATGGGGAGCCTCCACAACAGATTTTTCAGTGAATTGGCAGAATCTGTAGGAGAAAGAGGGAGGACAAAACTCTCATTGTAGAAGTGGACTCCCACTCCTGCAGTGTTGGGTTCCATGTGTGTGTGTAAATGTATGTAAAAATTGTAGTTGAAAAGGGAGTCTCATGCGGCCTCAATTCCATATCAGTTGGAGGAGGCTAAACTACAGATTTAACTTTTAATGACAACAGGACTTTATATGCCAAAATGTCTGCATGCGTATATTGTGCTTGCATGTCTGGTCCAGCCCTTTTAAAATGCACAATCCATCTCAGAAATTATATGCTCAGTGGGGCATGCCACCCCACAACCAGGCACATATGAACAGGCCCCAAGTTTAACAGCTTAAGAAAATTGTGAGCATCTGCACATCTGGGTTTTTAAAAGACTTCTCCTCATCCTATGGCCCTTTCACACTGCACAACTAATTGCACTCTAAATTGTCAGGTGCTATTCTGGGATCAGTAGTTTGCTTAGATCTCTGACTGAGAATTATTGCTCCTCCATAAACTTCAAATCCCAGAATTCCATAGGATGTTGTGACAGCTGTAAAGCTGTTAAGAGGCGTGGAAACATCTTATGGAATTATAGATACAGTGCTATAAATTTTTTAGTGTGAAGGGATTGATACATTTGTATACAGACATATATTCTGTGATGCACCTAATGGGCTCCTTCTCTGTTAAAATCTGCACCAATCCCTGAATAGTAAATCCTATAAAGAGCCTAGATGCTCAAAATTTTGTTGAATTTGTTAATTTAACCTTCAGTTATGGGAGAAAGAACCTTCATACGCACATCGGTAAGGAGGAGGAGCTGATTTAGCAGAACTGTGCTAATGTGGGCCTCTTGTCCATGAACTGTTCACCGGATGTCAGTGCTGATATATTTACATTAATCCCAGGCACTCTTCATAGATCTTAATTTGCCCTGAGATCACCACTAAGTTCCTATGTTAATCATTTTCCCCCACTCTCCATGAAGTAAAGTTCATTCTGTGAACAATATTGATGCAAGCAGGTTAATAACTATTGATGTAGCTATGTTAATAACCATCTTGCTGTCCATGGATCAGTGTCCTCCCCACTGCCCATAGAGTGGACACGGCCCACTTAATCATTGTTTCCCTGTGGTCATGGATCTCAATTCACCCTGTGAACTTCTAATCATCCTGAATAGCTAATCACAGTAATTTCTCACTGTCCAAGGCTGCAAACTCGCCCTATGCTCAGCTCTGGTGTCCTTGTTAATCATTTTAATCTCTCAATGCTCATGAACTGTGAAATGTGTTGACTGCTCTAATGCCTCACCATCTAGAAACACAAGTCTGAAATGTATGGGTATACATCCCATAAAATGGAGCTGGGGAGCACTGCAGTTTTTTTGTTAAGAAACTCCTACCCTTAGCAACCTTTTAAAAACATTGCCTCTACCAGTTTTTGTGGCTCGTATGCATACTAATCTCTTGCATTCCCTCTGAAAATGTTTTTTTTTTAATGATGTGTATGGCTTTCTTCCCCTCCCTCTTTGGATATTGTGAGTTAATGTTCTAAATTACTTTGGTTCTTTCACATTCTTGCCAAATACTTATTAGTGGGATTTTCCTAAGTGTTATCATTCAGCAGTTGATTCAGTAGGTCTGATCTGGTTGGAAGTAAGAGTTGGATTAGGTCAATGTACTTAACCACCAAAACCAGTCAATTTCCTTTTACTTCAAGGACAGCAGCTTTAAAAAAAAAAAAACACCAAAAAACCTCTTTGGTATAACTCTTTTCTCAGCATTCAGTGGGAATAACTCAAGAATCTGGGCAGGAACATCTTTTTAAGGTTTGAATCAGTACTGGAGCAGCACCAACACTTAATGATTTCAGATGGATTTAATGATATAAGCAGGATAGTTCAGACTAGACTATGACATTGCGGATGCCATAATCTACTCCATGGTTTGCATCCTGTTAGTCAGTTACAAGGTTGTAAACTTGTGACCACATTACTGTTTGCTATTCACATTTACAATAGTAGTATCATTGTCCAGAAACTCACCTTAAAATCCAGCCTGAGTGATGAAGTTCTGCTATGTTGGTGAATGGGACGCTGCACGACTTTTTTTTTCCCCCCTATCATAAAGTTATGGTTCGACAATGCATTGTGGGGCAACAGGACCTCTCAAGGGATCCTGCTTCTGCTTCTTGTACTGTTGCTCAATGGTAGAAAGGGACTGGTCACATCATGGAGAAGCCCACTCACAAGTGCTGCAGAACTCCATTATGTACAATGGCTCACTAGCTTTTAAGGTGAGTTTCAGTAGTTGGATCAGAAGATGTAACATAACTATGATGTGAGAATTATACTTCTGATGCAGGACCGCAGCCTCAATTGTTGGCAGAGATGAATGAACTCATTCTATTTTTCACTCTAACTTTTCTCTTTAGTTTCTATTCATCCACATAACAAATATCAGTGTTACTAGCTAATACCATCAATAATATATATATATATATATATGATGATTAATGATAGATTATAACAAATCTAAGTATTTTTGCTTGCATGGCCATACTATAAAATGTGATCAGAGAAACTGGTACTATCTTGACTGAAAATGTTCAGTTAAATTTGTGGAACAAAACCACCCTGTAGGCCTTGATTTGATAACCTGTAAAACCAAATACATGTTGAAGTGCAGCACATACTGTTCCTTTTTGATACTGTCGACATGGAGTCCAGTGCACGTAATGAGCACTTTAAAGCTGTTAGAGCCTCATTCCATAACATCCTGAATAATCATAAGAGTCTATTCAATGAGGATGATGAAGACCCTTTTAGATCTTTTTTAAAATAAAATAAAATTCCCTTCTTCCACCTTGATGCATTCTGTGGACATGGCTGCAGTTAAAGTTATTATAAGAAAAATATAGGCTTATTGAAAAGCCTTGAATGGCTTGCTCCCAGTTTTGGAACCCAAATGTTTTGTAATCGGAGTCAAAAACAGTCAAAAGCGGGGGGGGGGGGGGGTGTATCACTTTTGCTTTCTCTTCCATTTGAATTTTTGAACATCAAATTCTTTCCATCCCTGATGTGAGGAAATTTGTGACTTTAGCAAATTCTTCTGAAATGAACTGAAACACACTCCACTCCATTTACACTAGCCAAATTCAGTAGGTATAGCTATTCCCAGAAATGATAGGACCTTGTTTTTGTCTGTGTAGATCTTGTAGCAAGAAGTTGGCAGCATGAGCTTTTGTAGATTTAAGTCTACTTCCTCAGATGCATTTGCATCATTCTCAGAAATGATTTCAAACCAAATCTTCACCCATCTCTAGCCAAAAGTCCTGTGTCCCCTCAAAAGTTAACAGTTATTATGGCATCAGGTTGCATGGGATAAAGTTAATCAGATTTATGCTTATGGTGATGACAGCATGCTCAATACTCCTTTCTTTAATCCAGGGGAATATGGAATAGCCACTACTTTCATTCTTCAGTTTTTAGATTAGCCAAGAAAAAGTAATTTGCTTGTATTTAAGCTAGGAAGACCACCTCTAGTTGTTAGTCCCAACTGGAATTGATCCATTAAAGCAATGGGAACGTGGTCAATCAGTGCTTATGAAACTTCTGTGGATTTAACAGGTCTGTTCTAGCTGGGACTATCAATTTATTTAGGCAAGGCAGACTCACAGAGGAGAGACCACTGGGAGTATGAGGTACTTTTATTATATTTGGATTGATTTACAAATACTGTATACACACTGAACATAGATAAATAAAAACTGTACTGCACTTCTACAAAGAGCCATTCTAAAGCCTGTCATGGGATCCTGAGAGAGCGAGAGCCCAACATTTCCAAAGATGTCTCCCTCCACCACACTTTCAGTTCTCAGCCCAGGATTTTCACCTAACTCTTCTATTTCCTCTTCATCCTGCTTTCAAAAATGCTTTCTTTGGGTTGGATACTTGTATTATTCTTCCATGATCAGAACAAGGGATTCCTTTCATCAACAAGAGAAATTTGACCCATCTGAGCTTTTCTGCCACTTGAATGTGGGAGGAGGTGATGTCTAGTGATTCCTGTACTACAGTCCCTATGCCCCCGAAAGTAAATCCTCTGGAGGCTGTAGGGAGCTCTCATAAAAGAAGGGGGAGGTGAAGCTATGAGCTCTAGGGAAGGAGAAATTGGCAAATATCACCCCACCCTTTCCCACCAGCAGGAGTATTCACTCTGCTCAGTGGCACTCCCACCAGTGAAATAAGACCTTGGAGACACCATACCACCCTGAGCATACCCCATGCCATCTAATATAAGAAGAAAGCAGGTTCAAGCATGGTTAATGCTTGAGTAGGACACCATCCAGGTAAGACTAGGAAAGAATCCTGTTTGAAACCCTAGAGAACTATCACTGCGAGTCAGAGGTGACAGTACTGGATTAGATAAACCAAGCATTAACTCAGAATAAAATAGTTTCCTGTCTTCCTTGACACATACCTGTTCCCTGCCTGCTTCAGTCAGATAGGAGTTTATTGCATTGGCTTTGCTACCATGATAGACATGGGATGTAACTTTAAGAAGGCAGATTTTATCACGTTTTCCCATAGCCAGGGAGTATACAGCCCATATGCAAGCCAAGCCTCTGCCACATCTTTTCAAGAATAGGAAAATCCCATTCTTGAAAAGATGCAGGAGGAGCCTGGAGAAGCCCAGCTTGCATACGGGCTGCATACTCCATGTTGATGGAGAAATGTGATAAAATCCACCTTCTTAAAGTTACATCCCATGTCTATTGCAGGAGCAAAGGCAATGCGACAAACTCCTCGGATTAAGGGTAAAGAAAGAAGGAGGAAACAAGCTGTTGAAAAATGACTCTCATGTTCCCAGGGAGCCACAATAATATCATAGACATTTGGGACATTTACTTGTAATGCAGTTCACATGCTTGTCCATTGGTCATTAAGGAACTTGAAACGGTAGCCCACATTCCTTTCAAAAACTTCAGTCTCCTCCAGAGCAATCAGATTGTTGCAAACACTCTTTTTGAAAAACTAGTATTTATGCAACTTGACATACAGGAGCATCTTCTGGACAACATACCAGATGCTTTGACCAGAGAATCAGAAACTCCAAATGCAAAGTTTGTACCTACAGAGGGACTATTTTGAAGGTATGATGAACAAGGGCAGGATGGGACAGGGGGAAGCAAAATGCATGATTCAGATTTCCTATTCCTGCCTAGACCAAGAGAGATATGCTAATAGAAAAGGCCAGAGAAAATGACAGAAATGTAAAAGCTATTGAAATGAGGAAAAAACAGCAATGGTGTGCCAAGGCCTAAAGGGACACACAATCTTTGCTTCATCTTTCTGATCAGTAAAACCTCTTTTCAAAAAGAGGAATGATGTAACCAGACAGTTTGTAAAAGTACTAAGGGAATATTTATCACTCCATGCCAACTCACTGACAATCAAATAATGTTTCTACAGTTCAAGTCCACTATCAACAGTATTTTGGAAGAAAAGGGTAGGGTTACAGCCTTGCACTGGTTGTCTAATTAGTCTCCAAAACTGCCTTCCCATAAAAAATTGTAACAGTTCTTGGGTTTTGCTATGAAACTTGGTATATTTGTTTGATGTTTATTTACCTATTCCCAGCCACAATTTTAATTGGTTTAAGGGTTTAAATTAAAAAAATAAGAAGCAGTTAGTTTGAATAATACCAGCATATGTTCTGATGAGATGTGTAGACCACAGTTATAACCCGAGAACACAAACTTCTTCCACTGTCAGGGACAAAGTGAAATTATTTTCCTGTTAAATGCAAGAAGCACTTTCATGCAGGTTATTGTCTACTTTAAAAACAAACAATCATCCAAAGAAATGGAAGCTTGGTGTGGCTGGAAAATCACCTCATCTGAAAGAAAACAGAAAATATGAAGATATATAACCCATTTGAGACAGGGTTGAATTTCTACTTAATATTCAGGGTACGAAAGCTAGTTCTTTTTAGAGATCCCAAGTAGTATTTGGGGCGTGAAGTGTCATATCACTTTGTTGTACAAGTGGTGGTGCCACCTGAAAGAAGATTATTTTTACAGATGTTTTGCTGGTGGGCATCATTAATACCAATTACAGTCCAGGGATGCACCTACATGATACTGCTTTAACACCACTAACTGCCATGACTCAGTGCTATGAAAACTCTGGGATCTGTAGTTTTATGAGATACTTAACCTTCTCTGTCAGAGAGCTCTGGTGCCACAACAAACTACAAATCCCAGGATTCCATAGGATGGAGGCATAATAGTTAAAGCGGTGTTAAACTGCATTGATTCCACAGTGTGGCAGCAGCCCAGCAGTACTATAAGTAGAGGGTGGATACATATATTTTTTGTATGAATCTTATAGACTACCCTAAATTTCTGTGATTTTAAAGGAATTATTGCTTATATGTCCTGTTCATTACTTAAACATTTTCAGTCATGAAAATATCACAAAAGATGTCCAAATTGTAGTGACTAGAACACAGAGCAAAAGGAGGGAAGGAGGGAGACATATTCAGATTATTACACATCACTGGGGATATTGTTCTTACCTGTGAGTTACAAAGTGGAAAACACAGTAGTGAGGAAATCTTTGGAACTATGTGCTAATGTGCCAGCATGGTTGGAGCACTGGAATACAACTCTGGAGATCAGGATTCAACTCAGCCATGAAACCCAGTGTGTGACCTTGGGCAAATCACAAGCTCTCAGTCTCAGGGAAAAGCAAATCTCCTTTAAACAATTCTTGCCAAGAAAACCACATGATAGGTCACCTTAGGGTCTCCAGAAGTCAGAAACAACTTGAAGGCACATAACAAGAAGATGATAAAACTTTCCATATTAAGCATAACTGTGAAACAGTTTAATTTGAAATGGCTCAAATTTACATTCATTTCCATGTGAGAACTTATGGCAGACCCCTGTAACACTGGTTATAATTGAACTAATTCTTATTACCTTGTGTTAATCCAGTAGTGCCTGCTAGTCAGGTTTCACAGAGTTCTGGCTGACTACTAGAAGGAAGTTCAGCACTAGTAGGCAAAATGTGATGCTCCAAATATTGACATGCTACAGCTCTTGGTCTGAAGGAGGAGGAGGAGGAGAAGGAAGAGAAAAAGGAGCAGAAGAAAGAGGAGGGGGAAGGAATAAATCACTGCCACAACCACAATCCTAGAATCCTGAACTCAGAACTTTTTGTTGCTCTTATATTACCCTCCTGCTCTTTTTAAAAATGAAAGAGCGGTTTCTGATGTATCGTTGTCTTAGTGTGTGTGGACGATTTTGACAAACCAAGAATAGAAAGTGTGATGTATGAGAAATATAGCCAGTGGAAGCAACAAAATTAAAAGTCATTATTATATATGCGTCCACTGAGAGATTTGAGCTAGTTCTCTAATATTTACAAAAATGGCCAAAGGGGTGGTATCGAGGGCCATGGGCATCAGTTGTGGCTTAAGAGAAGACAGCTGTGAAACTGATGTTGTAACAACAATGTAAACACCTTAACACTTGAAAAAATCAACTGAGATAAACTACAGAATGATGTTATGATAAATGTGGGCCCTGGGGCTGCATACGTCCCAAGCCTGTTTTGGCAGTACATCGTACCCTCCAGACATCATGGACTAGTCTTTTTCTGGCCAAAAAACCCCATAAAAACAAACAAACAAAAATGAATTGCTTCTTTAAAAAAACCCCAGGAGCAACAATTCACCTTTCTGTGATGTTTAGCTTTAAAAAAAACCCTGCTTCTGGCTACTTT